>NW_028322246.1:6040000-6347500 GCF_059928025.1 Delphinapterus leucas | reverse complement strand
TTAGGGTACGGGTTAGTGTTAGCGTACGGCTTAGGATTAGGGGACGGGTGAGGGTAAGGCTTCGGGTAAGTGTTAGGGTTAGGGTTAGGGTTAGGGTTAGGGTTAGGGTACGGGGACGGTTTAGGGTACAGGTTAGTATACGACAACGATTTAGGGTGAGCGTACGTGTTAGGGTACGGGTTAGTGTTAGCGTACAGGTTAGGATTAGGGGACGGGTGAGGGTAAGGCTTCGGGTAAGGGTTACGGTTAGGGTTAGGGGACGGGGACGGTTTAGGGTACAGATTAGGGTATGACAACGGTTTAGGGTGAGCGTACGTGTTAGGGTACGGGTTAGTGTTAGCCTACGGATTAGGATTAGGGGACGGGTGAGTGTAAGGCTTCGGGTAAGGGTTAGTGTTAGGGTTAGGGTTAGGGTTAGGGGACGGGGACGGGGACGGTTTAGGGTACAGGTTAGGGTACGACAACGGTTTAGGGTGAGCGTACGTGTTAGGATACGGGTTAGTGTTAGCGTACGGTTTAGGATTCGGGGACGTGTGAGGGTAAGGCTTCGGGTAAGGGTTAGGGTTAGGGTTAGGGTTACGGTTAGGGGATGGGGACGGTTTAGGGTACAGATTAGTGTACGACAACGGTTTAGGGTGAGCGTACGTGTTAGGGTACGGGTTAGTGTTGGCGTACGGGTTAGGATTAGGGGACGGGTGAGGGTAAGGCTTCGGGTAAAGGTTAGGGTTAGGGTTAGGGTTAGGGTAAGGGGACGGGGACGGGGACGGTTTAGGGTACAGGTTAGGGTACGTCAACAGTTTAGGGTGAGCGTACGTGTTAGGGTACGGGTTAGTGTTAGTGTACGGGTTAGGATTAGGGCACGGGTGAGGGTAAGGCTTCGGGTAAGGGTTAGGGTTAGGGTTAGGGTTAGGGTTAGGGTTAGGGGACGGGGACGGTTTAGGGTACAAGTTAGGGTACGACAACGGTTTAGGGTGAGCGTACGTGTTAGGGTATGGGTTAGTGTTAGCGTACGGGTTAGGATTAGGGGACGGGTGAGGGTAAGGCTTCGGGAAAGGGTTAGGGTTAGGGTTAGAGTTACGGTTAGGGGACGGGCACGGGGACGGTTTAGGGTACAAGTTAGGGTACGACAACGGTTTAAGGTGAGCGTACGTGTTAGGGTACGGGTTAGTGTTAACGTACGGGTTAGGATTAGGGGACGGGTGAGGGTAAGGCTTCGGGTAAGTGTTAGGGTTAGGGTTAGGGTTAAGGTTAGGGGACGTGGACGGTTTAGGGTACAGGTTAGGGTACGACAACCATTTATGGGGAGCGTACGTGTTAGGGTACGGGTTAGTGTTAGCGTACGGGTTAGGATTAGGGGACGGGTGAGGGTAAGGCTTCGGGTAAGGGTTAGTGTTAGGGTTAGGGTTAGGGGACGGGGACGGGGACGGTTTAGGGTACAGGTTAGGGTAAGACAACGGTTTAGGGTGAGCGTACGTGTTAGGGTACGGGTTAGTGTTAGCGTACGGGTGAGGATTAGGGGACGGGTGAGGGTAAGGCTTCGGGTAAGTGTTAGGGTTAGGACTAGGGTTAGGTTTAGGGTTAGGGGACGGGGACGGTTTAGGGTACAGGTTAGGGTACAACAACGGTTTAGGGTGAGCGTACGTGTTAGGGTACGGGTTAGTGTTAGCGTACGGGTTAGGATTAGGGGACGGGTGAGCGTAAGACTTCGGGTAAGGGTTAGGGTTAGGGTTAGGGTTAGGGTTAGGGTTAGGGGACGGGGACGGTTTAGGGTACAGGTTAGGGTACGACAATGTTTTAGGGTGAGCGTACGTGTTAGGGTACGGGTTAGTGTTAGCGTACGGGTTTAGGATTAGGGGACGGATGAGGGTAAGGCTTCGGGTAAGGGTTAGGGTTACGGTTAGGGGACGGGGACGGTTTAGGGTACAGGTTAGGGTACGACAACGGTTTAGGGTGAGCGTACGAGTTAGGGTAGGGGTTAGTGTTAGCACACGGTTTAGGATAAGGGGACGGGTGAGGGTAAGGCTTCGGGTAAGGGTTAGGGTTAGGGTTAGGGTTAGGGTTATGGGACGGGGACGGTTTAGGGTACAGGTTAGGGTACGACAACGGTTTAGGGTGAGCGTACGTGTTAGGGTACGGGTTAGTGTTAGCGTACGGCTTAGGATTAGGGGACGGGTGAGGGTAAGGCTTCGGGTAAGTGTTAGGGTTAGGGTTAGGGTTAGGGTACGGGGACGGTTTAGGGTACAGGTTAGGGTACGACAACGATTTAGGGTGAGCGTACGTGTTAGGGTACGGGTTAGTGTTAGCGTACAGGTTAGGATTAGGGGACGGGTGAGGGTAAGGCTTCGGTAAGGGTTAGGGTTAGGGTTATGGTTAGGGTTAGGGGACGGGGACGGTTTAGGGTACAGGTTAGGGTACGACAACTTTTTAGGGTGAGCGTACGTGTTAGGGTACGGGTTAGTGTTAGCGTACGGTTTAGGATTAGGTGACGGGTGAGGGTAAGGCTTCGGGTAAGGGTTAGGGTTAGGGTTAGGGTTAGGGGACGGGGACGGTTTTGGGTACAGGTAAGGGTACGACAACGGTTTAGGGTGAGCGTACGTGTTAGGGTACTGGTTAGTGTTAGCGTACGGGTTAGGATTAGGGGATGGGTGAGGGTAAGGCTTCGGGTAAAGGTTAGGGTTAGGGTTAGGGTTAGGGTTAGGGTTAGGGGACGGGGACGGTTTAGGGTACAGGTTAGGGTACGACAACGGTTTAGGGTGAGCGTACGTGTTAGGGTACGGGTTAGTGTTAGCGTACGGGTTAGGATTAGGGGACGGGTGAGGGGAAGGCTTCGGGTAAGGGTTAGGTTTAGGGTTAGGGTTAGGGGTAGGGTTAGCGGACAGGGACGTTTTAGGGTACAGGTTGGTGTACGTCAACGGTTTAGGGTGAGCGTACATGTTAGGGTATGGGTTAGTGTTAGTGTAGGGGTTAGGATTAGGGGACGGGTGAGGGTAAGGCTTCGGGTAAGGGTTAGGGTTAGGGTTAGGGTTAGGGTTAGAGTTAGGGGACGGGGACGGATTAGGGTACAGGTTAGGGTACGACAACGGTTTAGGGTGAGCGTACGTGTTAGGTTACGGGTTAGTGTTAGCGTACGGGTTAGGATTAGGGGACGGGTGAGGGTAAGGCTTCGGGAAAGGGTTAGGGTTAGGGTTAGGTTTAGGGTTAGGGGACGGGCACGGGGACGGTTTAGGGTACAGGTTAGGGTACGACAACGGTTTAGGGTGAGGGTACGTGTTAGGATACGGGTTAGTGTTAGCGTACGGGTTAGGATTAGAGGACGGGTGAGGGTAAGGCTTCGGGTAAGGGTTAGGGTTAGGGTTAGGGTTAGGGTTAGGGTTAGGGGACGGGGACGGCTTAGGGTACAGGTTAGGGTACGAAAACGGTTTAGAGTGAGCGTAAGTGTTAGGGTACGGATTAGTGTTAGCGTACGGGTTAGGATTAGGGGACGGTTGAGTGTAAGGCTTCGGGTAAGGGTTAGGGTTAGGGTTAGGGTTAGGGTTAGGGTTAGGGGACGGGGACGGTTTAGGGTACAGTTTAGTGTACGACAACGGTTTAGGGTGAGCGTACGTGTTAGGGTACGGGTTAGTGTTAGCATACGGGTTAGGATTAGGGTACGGGTGAGGGTAAGGCTACAGGTAAGGGTTAGGGTTAGGGTTAGGGTTAGGGTTAGGGTTAGGGTTACGGGACGGGGACGGTTTAGGGTACAGGTTAGGGTACGACAACGGTTTAGGGTGAGCGTACGTTTTAGGGTACGGATTAGTGTTAGCGTACGGGTTAGGATTACGGGAAGGGTGAGGGTAAGGCTTCGGGTAACGGTTAGTGTTAGGGTTAGGGTTAGGGTTAGGGGACGGGCACGGGGACGGTTTAGGGTACAGGTTAGTGTACGACAACGGTTTAGGTTGAGCGTACGTGTTAGGGTACGGGTTAGTGTTAGCGTACGGGTTAGGATTAGGGGACGGTTGAGGGTAAGGCTTCGGGTAAGGGTTAGGGTTAGGTTTAGGGTTAGGGGACGGGGACGGGGACGGTTTAGGGTACTGTTTAGGATACAAAAACGGTTTAGGGTGAGCGTACGTGTTAGGGTACGGGTTAGTGTTACCGTACGGGTTAGGATTAGGGGACGGGTGAGTGTAAGGCTTCGGGTAAGGATTAGGGTTAGGGTTAGTGTTACGGATAGGGTTAGGGGACGGGGACGGTTTAGCGTACAGGTTAGGGTACGACAACGGTTTAGGGTGAGCGTAAGTGTTAGGGTACGGGTTAGTGTTAGCGTACGGGTTAGGATTAGGGGACGGGTGAGGGTAAGGCTTCGGGAAATTGTTAGGGTTAGGGTTATGGTTAGGTTTAGGGGACGGGGACGGTTTAGGGTACAGGTTAGGGTACGACAACGGTTTAGGGTGAGCGTACGTGTTAGGGTACGGGTTAGTGTTAGCATACGGGTTAGGATTAGGGGACGGGTGAGTGTAAGGCTTCGGGTAAGGGTTAGGGTTAGGGTTAGGGTTAGGGTTAGGGTTAGGGGACGGGGATGGTTTAGGGTAAAGGTTAGGGTACGACAACGGTTTAGGGTGAGCGTACGTGTTAGAGTACGGTTTAGTGTTAGCGTACGGGTTAGGATTAGGGGACGGGTGAGGGTAAGGCTTCGGGTAAGGTTTAGGGTTAGGGTTAGGGTTAGGGTTAGGGGACGGGGACGGTTTAGGGTACAGGTTAGGGTACAACAACGGTTTAGGGTGAGCGTACGTGTTAGGGTACGGGTTAGTGTTAGCGTACGGTTTAGGATTAGTGGACGGGTGAGGTTAAGGCTTCGGGTAAGGGTTAGGGTTAGGGTTAGGGTTAGGGGACGGGGACGGTTTAGGGTACAGGTTAGTGTACGACAACGGTTTAGGGTGAGCGTACGTGTTAGGGTACGGTTTAGTGTTAGCGTACGGGTTAGGATTAGGTTACGGGTGAGGGTAAGGCTTCGGGTAAGGTTAGGATTAGGGTTAGGGTTAGGATTAGGGGACGGGGACGGTTTAGGGTACAGGTAAGGGTACGACAACGGTTTAGGATGAGCGTACGTGTTAGGGTATGGGTTAGTGTTAGCGTACGGGTTAGGATTAGGGGACGGGTGAGGTTAAGTCTTCGGGTAAGGGTTAGGGTTTAGGTTAGAGTTAGGTTTAGGGTTAGGGTTAGGGGACGGGGACGGTTTAGGGTACAGGTTAGGGTACGACAATGGTTTAGGGTGAGCGTACGTGTTAGGGTACGTGTTAGTGTTAGCGTACGGGTTAGGATTAGGGGACGGGTGAGGGTAAGGCTTCGGGTAAGGGTTAGGGTTAGGGTTAGGGTTAGGGTTAGGGGACGGGGACGGGGACGGTTTAGGGTACAAGTTAGGTTACGACAATGGTTTAGGGTGAGGGTACGTGTTAGGGTTCGGGTTAGTGTTAGCATACGGGTGAGGATTAGGGGACGGGTGAGTGTAAGGCTTCGGGTAAGGGTTAGGGTTAGGGTTAGGGTTCGGGTTAGGGGACGGGGACGGTTTAGGGTACAGGTTAGGGTACGACAACGGTTTAGGGTGAGCGTACGTGTTAGGGTACGGGTTAGTGTTAGCGTACGGGTTAGGATTAGGGGACGGGTGAGGGTAAGGCTTCGGGTAAGGGTTAGGCTTAGGCTTAGGGTTAGGGTTAGGGTTAGGGGACGGGGACGGTTTAGGGTACAGGTTAGGTTACGACAACGGTTTAGGATGAGCGTAAGTGTTAGGGTGCGGTTTAGTGTTAGCGTACGGGTTAGGATTAGGGGACGGGTGAGGGTAATGCTTCGGGTAAGGGTTAGTGTTAGGGTTAGAGTTAGGGTTAGGGTTACGCGACGGGGACGGTTTAGGGTACAGGTTAGGGTACGACAACGGTTTAGGGTGAGCGTACGTTTTAGGGTACGGGTTAGTGTTAGCGTACGGGTTAGGTTTACGGGAAGGGTGAGGGTAAGGCTTCGGGTAACGGTTAGGGTTAGGGTTAGGGTTAGGGTTAGGGGACGGGCACGGGGACGGTTTAGGGTACAGGTTAGTGTACGACAACGGTTTAGGTTGAGCGTACGTGTTAGGGTACGGGTTAGTGTTAGCGTACGGGTTAGGATTAGGGGACGGTTGAGGGTAAGGCTTCGGGTAAGGGTTAGGGTTAGGTTTAGGGTTAGGGGACGGGGACGGGGACGGTTTAGGGTACAGGTTAGGGTACGACACCGGTTTAGGGTGAGGGTACGTGTTAGGGTACGTGTTAGTGTTAGCGTACGAGTTAGGATTAGGGGACGGGTTAGGGTAAGGCTTCGGGTAAGGGTTAGGGTTAGCGTTAGGGTTAGGGTTAGGGTTAGGGGACAGGGACGGTTTAGGGTACAGGTTAGGGTACGACAACGGTTTAGGGTGAGCGTACGTGTTAGGGTACGGGTTAGTGTTAGCGTACGGGTTAGGATTAGGGGACGGGTGAGGGTAAGGCTTCGGGTAAGGGTTAGGCTTAGGCTTAGGGTTAGGGTTAGGGTTAGGGGACGGGGACGGTTTAGGGTACAGGTTAGTGTACGACAACGGTTTAGGATGAGCGTAAGTGTTAGGGTACGGTTTAGTGTTAGCGTACGGGTTAGGATTAGGGGACGGGTTAGGGTAATGCTTCGGGTAAGGGTTAGTGTTAGGGTTAGAGTTAGGGTTAGGGTTACGGGACGGGGACGGTTTAGGGTACAGGTTAGTGTACGACAACGGTTTAGGGTGAGCGTACGTTTTAGGGTACGGGTTAGTGTTAGCGTACGGGTTAGGATTACGGGAAGGGTGAGGGTAAGGCTTCGGGTAACGGTTAGGGTTAGGGTTATGGTTAGGGTTAGGGGACGGGCACGGGGACGGTTTAGTGTACAGGTTAGTGTACGACAACGGTTTAGGTTGAGCGTACGTGTTAGGGTACGGGTTAGTGTTAGCGTACGGGTTAGGATTAGGGGACGGTTGAGGGTAAGGCTTCGGGTAAGGGTTAGGGTTAGGTTTAGGGTTAGGGGACGGGGACGGGGACGGTTTAGGGTACAGGTTAGGGTACAAAAACGGTTTAGGGTGAGCGTACGTGTTAGGGTACGGGTTAGTGTTAGCGTACGGGTTAGGATTAGGGGACGGGTGAGTGTAAGGCTTCGGGTAAGGATTAGGGTTAGGGTTAGTGTTAGGGTTAGGGTTAGGGGACGGGGACGGTTTAGCGTACAGGTTAGGGTACGACAACGGTTTAGGGTGAGCGTACGTGTTAGGGTACGGGTTAGTGTTAGCGTACGGGTTAGGATTAGGGGACGGGTGAGGGTAAGGCTTCGGGTAATAGTTAGGGTTAGGGTTATGGTTAGGGTTAGGGGACGGGGACGGTTTAGGGTACAGGTTAGGGTACGACAACGGTTTAGGGTGAGCGTACGTGTTAGGGTACGGGTTAGTGTTAGCATACGGGTTAGGATTAGGGGACGGGTGAGGGTAAGGCTTCGGGTAAGGGTTAGGGTTAGGGTTAGGGTTAGGGTTAGGGTTAGGGGACGGGGATGGTTTAGGGTAAAGGTTAGGGTACGACAACGGTTTAGGGTGAGCGTACGTGTTAGAGTACGGGTTAGTGTTAGCGTACGGGTTAGGATTAGGGGACGGGTGAGGGTAAGGCTTCGGGTAAGGGTTAGGGTTAGGGTTAAGGTTAGGGTTAGGGTTAGGGGACGGGGACGGTTTAGGGTACAGGTTAGGGTACGACAACGGTTTAGGGTGAGCGTACGTGTTAGGTTACGGGTTAGTGTTAGCATACGGGTTAGGATTAGGGGACGGGTGAGGGTAAGGCTTCGGGTAAGGGTTAGGGTTAGGGTTAGGGTTGGGTTAGGGTTAGGGGACGGGGATGGTTTAGGGTACAGGTTAGGGTACGACAACGGTTTAGGGTGAGCGTACGTGTTAGAGTAGGGTTTAGTGTTAGCGTACGGGTTAGGATTAGGGGACGGGTGAGGGTAAGGCTTCGGGTAAGGGTTAGGGTTAGGGTTAGTGTTAGGGTTAGGGTTAGGGGACGGGGACGGTTTAGGGTACAGGTTAGGGTACGACAACAGTTTAGGGTGAGCGTACGTGTTAGGGTACGGGTTAGTGTTAGCGTACGGGTTAGGATTAGGGGACGGGTGAGGGTAAGGCTTCGGGTAAGGGTTAGGGTTAGGGTTAGGGTTAGGGTTAGGGTTAGGGGACGGGGACGGTTTAGGGTACAGGTTAGGGTACGACAACGGTTTAGGGTGAGCGTACGTGTTAGGGTACGGTTTAGTGTTAGCGTACGGTTTAGGATTAGGGGACGGGTGAGGGTAAGGCTTCGGGTAAGGGTTAGGCTTAGGCTTAGGGTTAGGGTTAGGGTTAGGGGACGGGGACGGTTTAGGGTACAGGTTAGGCTACGACAATGGTTTAGGATGAGCGTAAGTGTTAGGGTGCGGTTTAGTGTTAGCGTACGGGTTAGGATTAGGGGACGGGTGAGGGTAATGCTTCGGGTAAGGGTTAGTGTTAGGGTTAGAGTTAGGGTTAGGGTTACGCGACGGGGACGGTTTAGGGTACAGGTTAGGGTACGACAACGGTTTAGGGTGAGCGTACGTTTTAGGGTACGGGTTAGTGTTAGCGTACGGGTTAGGATTACGGGAAGGGTGAGGGTAAGGTTTCGGGTAACGGTTAGGGTTAGGGTTAGGGTTAGGGTTAGGGGACGGGCACGGGGACGGTTTAGGGTACAGGTTAGTGTACGACAACGGTTTAGGTTGAGCGTACGTGTTAGGGTACGGGTTAGTGTTAGCGTACGGGTTAGGATTAGGGGACGGTTGAGGGTAAGGCTTCGGGTAAGGGTTAGGGTTAGGTTTAGGGTTAGGGGACGGGGACGGGGACAGTTTAGGGTACAGGTTAGGGTACGACACCGGTTTAGGGTGATGGTACGTGTTAGGATACGTGTTAGTGTTAGCGTACGAGTTAGGATTAGGGGACGGGTTAGGGTAAGGCTTCGGGTAAGGGTTAGGGTTAGCGTTAGGGTTAGGGTTAGGGTTAGGGGACAGGGACGGTTTAGGGTACAGGTTAGGGTACGACAACGGTTTAGGGTGAGCGTACGTGTTAGGGTACGGGTTAGTGTTAGCGTACGGGTTAGGATTAGGGGACGGGTGAGGGTAAGGCTTCGGGTAAGGGTTAGGCTTAGGCTTAGGGTTAGGGTTAGGGTTAGGGTACGGGGACGGTTTAGGGTACAGGTTAGGGTACGACAACGGTTTAGGATGAGCGTAAGTGTTAGGGTACGGTTTAGTGTTAGCGTACGGGTTAGGATTAGGGGACGGGTGAGGGTAATGCTTCGGGTAAGGGTTAGTGTTAGGGTTAGAGTTAGGGTTAGGGTTACGGGACGGGGACGGTTTAGGGTACAGGTTAGGGTACGACAACGGTTTAGGGTGAGCGTACGTTTTAGGGTACGGGTTAGTGTTAGCGTACGGGTTAGGATTACGGGAAGGGTGAGGGTAAGGCTTCGGGTAACGGTTAGGGTTAGGGTTAGGGTTAGGGTTAGGGGACGGGCACGGGGACGGTTTAGTGTACAGGTTAGTGTACGACAACGGTTTAGGTTGAGCGTACGTGTTAGGGTACGGGTTAGTGTTAGCGTACGGGTTAGGATTAGGGGACGGTTGAGGGTAAGGCTTCGGGTAAGGGTTAGGGTTAGGTTTAGGGTTAGGGGACGGGGACGGGGACGGTTTAGGGTACAGGTTAGGGTACAAAAACGGTTTAGGGTGAGCGTACGTGTTAGGGTACGGGTTAGTGTTAGCGTACGGGTTAGGATTAGGGGACGGGTGAGTGTAAGGCTTCGGGTAAGGATTAGGGTTAGGGTTAGTGTTAGGGTTAGGGTTAGGGAACGGGGACGGTTTAGCGTACAGGTTAGGGTACGACAACGGTTTAGGGTGAGCGTACGTGTTAGGGTACGGGTTAGTGTTAGCGTACGGGTTAGGATTAGGGGACGGGTGAGGGTAAGGCTTCGGGTAATAGTTAGGGTTAGGGTTATGGTTAGGGTTAGGGGACGGGGACGGTTTAGGGTACAGGTTAGGGTACGACAACGGTTTAGGGTGAGCGTACGTGTTAGGGTACGGGTTAGTGTTAGCATACGGGTTAGGATTAGGGGACGGGTGAGGGTAAGGCTTCGGGTAAGGGTTAGGGTTAGGGTTAGGGTTAGGGTTAGGGTTAGGGGACGGGGATGGTTTAGGGTAAAGGTTAGGGTATGACAACGGTTTAGGGTGAGCGTACGTGTTAGAGTACGTGTTAGTGTTAGCGTACGGGTTAGGATTAGGGGACGGGTGAGGGTAAGGCTTCGGGTAAGGGTTAGGGTTAGGGTTAGGGTTAGGGTTAGGGTTAGGGGACGGGGACGGTTTAGGGTACAGGTTAGGGTACGACAACGGTTTAGGGTGAGCGTACGTGTTAGGGTACGGGTTAGTGTTAGCATATGGGTTAGGTTTAGGGGACGGGTGAGGGTAAGGCTTCGGGTAAGGGTTAGGGTTAGGGTTAGGGTTGGGTTAGCGTTAGGGGACGGGGATGGTTTAGGGTAAAGGTTAGGGTACGACAACGGTTTAGGGTGAGCGTACGTGTTAGAGTATGGTTTAGTGTTAGCGTACGGGTTAGGATTAGGGGACGGGTGAGGGTAAGGCTTCGGGTAAGGGTTAGGGTTAGGGTTAGTGTTAGGGTTAGGGTTAGGGGACGGGGACGGTTTAGGGTACAGATTAGGGTACAACAACAATTTAGGGTGAGCGTACGTGTTAGGGTTCGGGTTAGTGTTAGCGTACGGGTTAGGATTAGGGGACGGGTGAGGGTAAGGCTTCGGGTAAGGGTTAGGGTTAGGGTTAGGGTTAGGGTTAGGGGACGGGGACGGTTTAGGGTACAGGTTAGGGTACGACAACGGTTTAGGGTGAGCGTACGTGTTAGGGTACGGGTTAGTGTTAGCGTACGGGTTAGGATTAGGGGACGGGTGAGGGTAAGGCTTCGGGTAAGGGTTAGGCTTAGGCTTAGGGTTAGGGTTAGGGTTAGGGGACGGGGACCGTTTAGGGTACAGGTTAGGGTACGACAACGGTTTAGGATGAGCGTACGTGTTAGGGTATGGGTTAGTGTTAGCGTACGGGTTAGGATTAGGGGACGGGTGAGGTTAAGGCTTCGGGTAAGGGTTAGGGTTTGGGTTAGAGTTAGGTTTAGGGTTAGGGTTAGGGGACGGGGACGGTTTAGGGTACAGGTTAGGGTACGACAATAGTTTAGGCTGAGCGTACGTGTTAGGGTACGTGTTAGTGTTAGCGTACGGGTTAGGATTAGGGGACGGGTGAGGGTAAGGCTTCGGGTAAGGGTTAGGGTTAGGGTTAGGGTTAGGGTTAGGGTTAGGGGATGTGGACGGTTTAGGGTACAGGTTAGGGTACGACAATGGTTTAGGGTGAGCGTACGTGTTAGGGTACGTGTTAGTGTTAGCGTACGGGTTAGGAATAGGGGACGGGTGAGGGTAAGGCTTCGGGTAAGGGTTAGGGTTAAGGTTAGGGTTAGGGGACGGGGACGGGGACGCTTTAGGGTACAGGTTAGGGTACGACAACGGTTTAGGGTGAGCGTACGTGTTATGGTGTGGGTTAGTGTTTGCGTACGGGTTAGGAATAGGGGACGGGTGAGGGTAAGGCTTCGGGTAAGGGTTAGGGTTAGGGTTAGGGTTAGGGTTAGGGTTAGGGGACGGGTACGGGGACGGTTTAGGGTACAGGTTAGGGTACGACAACGGTTTAGGGTGAGCGTACGTGTTAGGGTACGGGTTAGTGTTAGCGTACGGGTTAGGATTAGGGGAGGGGTGAGGGTAAGGCTTCGGGTAAGGTTTAGTGTTAGGGTTAGGGTTAGGGTTAGGGTTAGAGGACGGGGACGGTTTAGGGTACATGTTAGGGTACGACAATGGTTTAGGGTGATCGTACGTGTTAGGGTACGGGTTAGTGTTAGCGTACGGGTTAGGATTAGGGGACGGGTGAGGGTAAGGCTTCGGGTAAGGGTTAGGGTTAGGGTTAGGGTTAGGCTTAAGGGACGGGGACGGGGACGGTTTAGGGTACAGATTAGGGTACGACAACGGTTTAGGGTGAGCGTACGTGTTAGGGTACGGGTTAGTGTTAGCGTACGGGTTAGGATTAGGTGACGGGTGAGGGTAAGACTTCGGGTAAGGGTTAGGGTTAGGAATAGGGTTAGGGGACGGGGACGGTTAGGGTACAGGTTAGGGTACGACAACGGTTTAGGGTGAGCGTACGTGTTAGGGTACGGGTTAGTGTTAGCGTACGGGTTAGGAATAGGGGACGGGTGAGGGTACGGCTTCGGGTAAGGGTTAGGGTTAGGGTTAGGGTTAGGGTTAGGGTTAGGGTTAGGTGACGGGGACGGGGACGATTTAGGGTACAGTTTAGGGTACGACAACGGTTTAGGGTGAGCGTACGTGTTAGGGTACGGGTTAGTGTTAGCGTACGGGTTAGGATTAGGGGACGTGTGTGGGTAAGGATTCGGGTAAGGGTTAGGGTTAGGCTTAGGGTTAGGTTTAAGGGACGGAGACGGTTTAGGATACAGGTTAGGGTACGACAATGGTTTAGTGTGAGCGTACGTGTTAGGGCATGGGTTAGTGTTAGAGTACGGGCTAGGATTAGGGGACGGGTTAGGGTAAGGCTTCGGGTAAGTGTTACGGTTAGGGTTAGGGTTAGGATTAGGGTTACGGGATGGTGACGGTTTAGGGTACAGGTTAGTGTACGACAACGGTTTAGGGTGAGCGTACGTGTTAGGGTACGGCTTAGTGTTAGCGTACGGGTTAGGATTAGGGGACGGGTGAGGGTAAGGCTTCGGGTAAGGGTTAGGGTTAGGGTTAGGGTTAGGGTTAGGGGGCGGGGACGGTTTAGGGTATAGGTTAGGGTACGACAACGGTTTAGGGTGAGCGTACGTTTTGGGTACGAGTTAGTGTTAGCGTACGGTTTAGGATTAGGGGACGGGTGAGGTTAAGGCTTCGGGTAAGGGTTAGGGTTAGGGTTAGGGTTAGGGTTAGGGGATGGGGACGGGGACGGTTTAGGGTACAGGTTAGGGTACGACAATGGTTTAGGGTGAGCGTACGTGTTAGGGTACGGTTTAGTGTTAGCGTACGGGTTAGGTTTAGGGGACGGGTGAGGGTAAGGCTTCTGGTAAGGGTTAGGTTTACGGTTAGGGTTAGGGTTAGGGTTAGGGGACGGGGACGGTTTAGGGTACAGGTTAGGGTACGACAACGGTTTAGGGTGAGCTTACGTGTTAGGGTACGGGTTAGTGTTCGCGTACGGGTTAGGATTCGGGACGGGTGAGGGTAAGGCTTCGGGTAAGGGTTAGGGTTAAGGTTAGGGTTAGGGTTAGGTTTAGGGTTAGGGGACGGTTTAGGGTACAGGTTAGGGTACGACAACGGTTTAGGGTGAGCGTACGTGTTAGGGTACGGGTTATTGTTAGCGTACGGGTTAGGATTAGGGGACGGGTGGGGTAAGGCTTCGGTTAAGGGTTAGGCTTAGGCTTAGGGTTAGGGTTAGGGTTAGGGGACGGGGACGGTTTAGGGTACAGGTTAGGGTACGACAACGGTTTAGGATGAGCGTAAGTGTTAGGGTACGGTTTAGTGTTAGCGTACGGGTAAGTATTAGGGGACGGGTGAGGGTAAGGCTTCGGGTAAGGGTTAGTGTTAGGGTTAGAGTTAGGGTTAGGGTTACGGGACGGGGACGGTTTAGGGTACAGGTTAGGGTACGGCAACGGTTTAGGGTGAGCGTACGTGTTAGGGTACGGGTTAGTGTTAGCGTACGGGTTAGGATTACGGGAAGGGTGAGGGTAAGGCTTCGGGTAAGTGTTAGGGTTAGGGTTAGGGTTAGGGTTAGGGGACGGGCACGGGGACGGTTTAGGGTACAGGTTAGTGTACGACAACAGTTTAGGGTGAGCGTACATGTTAGGGTACGGGTTAGTGTTAGCGTACGGGTTAGGATTAGGGGATGGGTGAGGGTAAGGCTTCGGGTAAGGGTTAGGGTTAGGTTTAGGGTTAGGGGACGGGGACGGGGACGGTTTAGGGTACAGGTTAGGGTACAAAAACCGTTTAGGGTGAGCGTACGTGTTAGGGTAGGGGTTAGTGTTAGCGTACGGGTTAGGATTAGGGGACGGGTGAGGGTAAGGCTTCGGGTAAGGGTTAGGGTAAGGGTTAGGGTTAGGGTTAGGGTTAGGGAACGGGGATGGTTTAGGGTAAAGGTTAGCGTACGACAACGCTTTAGGGTGAGCGTACGTGTTAGAGTACGGGTTAGTGTTAGCGTACGGGTTAGGATTAGGGGACGGGTTAGGGTAAGGCTTCGGGTAAGGGTTAGGGATAGGGTTAGGGTTAGGGTTAGGGGACAGGGACGGTTTAGGGTACAGGTTAGTGTACGACAACGGTTTAGGGTGAGTGTACGTGTTAGGTTACGGGTTAGTGTTGGCGTACGGTTTAGGATTAGGGGACGGGTGAGGATACGGCTTCGGGTAAGGGTTAGGGTTAGGGTTAGGGTTAGGGGACGGGGACGGGGACGGGTTAGGGTACAGGTTAGGGTACGACAACGGTTTAGGGTGAGCGTACGTGTTAGGGTACGGGTTAGTGTTAGCGTACGTGTTAGGATTAGGGGACGGGTGAGGGTAAGGCTTCGGGTAAGTGTTAGGGTTAGGGTTCGGGTTAGGGTTAGTGTTAGGAGACGGGGACGGTTTAGGGTACATGTTAGGGTACGACAACGATTTAGGGTGAGCGTAGGTGTTAGGGTATGGATTAGTGTTAGCGTACGGGTTAGGATTAGGGGACGGGTGAGTGTAAGGCTTCGGGTAAGGGTTAGGGTTAGGGTTAGGGTTAGGGTTAGGGGACGGGGACGGTTTAGGGTACAGGTTAGTGTACGACAACGGTTTAGGGTGAGCGTACATGTTAGGTTACGGGTTAGTGCTGGCGTACGGGTTAGGATTAGGGGACGGATGAGGATACGGCTTCGGGTAAGGGTTAGGCTTAGGGTTAGGGGACGGGGACGGGGACGGGGACGGTTTAGGGTACAGGTTAGGGTACGACAACGGTTTAGGGTGAGCGTACGTGTTAGGGTACGGGTTAGTGTTAGCGTACGGTTTAGGATTAGGGGACGGGTGAGGTTAAGGCTTCGGGTAAGGGTTAGGGTTAGGGTTAGGGTTAGGGTTAGGGGATGGGGACGGGGACGGTTTAGGGTACAGGTTAGGGTACGACAACGGTTTAGGGTGAGGGTACGTGTTAGGGTACGGGTTAGTGTTAGCGTACGGGTTAGGATTAGGGGACGTGTGAGGGTATTGCTTCGGGTAAGGGTTAGGGTTAGGGTTAGGGTTAGGTTTAGGGTACGGGGACGGTTTAGGGTACAGGTTAGTGTACGACAACGGTTTAGGGTTAGCGTACGTGTTAGGGTAAGGGTAAGTGTTAGCGTACATGTTAGGATTAGGGGTCAGGTGAGGGTAAGGCTTCGGGTAAGGGTTAGGGTTAGTTTTAGGGTTAGGGTTAGGGTTAGGGGACGGGGACGGTTTAGGGTACAGGTTAGGGTACGACAACGGTTTAGGGTGAGCGTACGTTTTAGGGTGTGGGTTAGTGTTTGCGTACGGGTTAGGAATAGGGGAGGGGTTAGGGTAAGGCTTCGGATAAGGGTTAGGGTTAGGGTTAGGGTTAGGGTTAGGGGACGGGGACGGTTTAGGGTACAAGTTAGGGTACGACAACGGTTTAGGGTGAGCGTACGTGTTAGGGTATGGGTTAGTGTTAGCGTACGGGTTAGGATTCGGGGACGGGTGAGTGTAAGGCTTCGGGTAAGGGTTAGGGTTAGGGTTAGGGTTAGTGTTAGGGTTAGGGGACGGGGACGGTTTAGGGTACATGTTAGGGTACGACAACGGTTTAGGGTGAGCGTACGTGTTAGGGTACGGGTTAGTGTTAGCGTACGGGTTAGGATTAGGGGACGGGTGAGGGTAAGGCTTCGGGTAAGGGTTAGGGTTAGGGTTAGGGTTAGGGTTAAGGGACGGGGACGGGGAAGGTTTAGGGTACAGGTTAGGGTACGACAACGGTTTAGGGTGAGCGTACGTGTTAGGGTACGGGTTAGTGTTAGCGTACGGGTTAGGATTAGGGGGCGGGTGAGGGTAAGACTTCGGGTAAGGGTTAGGGTTAGGGATAGGGTTAGGGGATGGGGACGGTTTAGGGTAAAGGTTAGGGTACGACAACGGTTTAGGTTGAGCGTACGTGTTAGGGTACAGTTTAGTGTTAGTGTACGGGTTAGGATTAGGGGACGGGTGAGGGTAAGGCTTCGGGTAAGGGTTAGGGTTAGGGTTAGGGTTAGGTTTAGGGTTAGGGGACGGGGACGGGGACGGTTTAGGGTACAGGTTAGGGTACGACAACGGCTTAGGGTGAGCGTACGTGTTAGGGTACGGGTTAGTGTTAGCGTACGGGTTAGGATTAGGGGACGGGTGAGGGTAAGGCTTCGGGTAAGTGTTAGGGTTAGGGTTAGGTGACGGGGACGGGTTCGATTTAGGGTACAGTTTAGGGTACGACAACGGTTTAGGGTGAGCGTACATGTTAGGGTACGGGTTAGCGTTAGCGTACGGGTTAGGATTAGGGGACGGTTGAGGGTAAGGATTCGGGTAAGGGTTAGGGTTAGGGTTAGGGTTAGGGTTAAGGGACGGAGACGGTTTAGGATACAGGTTAGGGTACAACAACGGTTTAGTGTGAGCGTACGTGTTAGGGCACGGGTTAGTGTTAGCGTACGGGTTAGGATTAGGGGACGGGTGACAGTAAGGCTTCGGGTAAGTGTTAGGGTTAGGTTTAGGGTTAGGGTTAGGGTTAGGGGACGGGGACGGTTTAGGGTACAGGTTAGGGTACGACAACGGTTTAGGGTGAGCGTACGTGTTAGGGTACGGGTTAGTGTTAGCGTACGGGTTAGGAATAGGGGACGGGTGAGGGTAAGGCTTCGGGTAAGGGTTAGGGTTAAGGTTAGTGTTAGGGGGCGGGGACGGTTTAGGGTACAGGTTAGGGTACGACAACGGTTTAGGGTGAGCGTATGTGTTGGGTACGGGTTAGTGTTAGCGTACGGTTTAGGATTAGGGGACGGGTGAGGTTAAGGCTTCGGGTAAGGGTTAGGGTTAGGGTTAGGGGATGTGGACGGGGACGGTTTAGGGTACAGGTTAGGGTACGACAACGGTTTAGGGTGAGCGCACGTGTTAAGGTACGTGTTAGTGTTAGCGTACGGGTTAGGATTAGGGGACGGGTGAGGGTAAGGCTTCGGGTAAGGGTTAGGGTTAGGGTTAGGGTTAGGGTTAGGGGACGGGGATGGTTTAGGGTACATGTTAGGGTACGACAACGATTAAGGGTGAGCTTAGGTGTTAGGGTACGGATTAGTGTTAGCGTACGGGTTAGGATTAGGTGACGGGTGAGGGTAAGGCTTCGGGTAAGGGTTAGGGTTAGGGTTAGGGTTAGGGTTAGGGGACGGGGACGGTTTAGGGTATAGGTTAGGGTACGACAACAGTTTAGGTTGAGCGTACGTGTTAGGGTACGGGTTAGTGTTAGCGTACGGGTTAGGATTAGGGGATGGTTGAGGGTAAGGCTTCGGGTAAATGTTATGGTTTGGGTTAGGGTTAGAGTTAGGGTTAGGGGACGGGGACGGTTTAGGGTACAGGTTAGGGTACGACAACGGTTTAGGGTGAGCGTACGTGTTAGGGTACGGGTTAGTGATAGCGTACGGGTTAGGATTAGGGGACGGGTGAGGGTTAGGCTTCGGGAAAGGGTTAGGGTTAGGGTTAGGTTTAGGGTTAGGGGACGGGCACGGGGACGGTTTAGGGTACAGGTTAGTGTACGAGAACGGTTTAGGGTGAGGGTACGTGTTAGGGTACGGGTTAGTGTTAGCGTACGGGTTAGGATTAGGGGACGGGTGTGGGTAAGGCTTCGGGTAAGTGTTAGGGTTAGGGTTAGGGTTAGGGTTAGGGTTAGGGGACGGGGACGGCTTAGGGTACAGGTTAAGGTACGACAACGGTTTAGAGCGAGCGTAAGTGTTAGGGTACTGATTAGTGTTAGCGTACAGGTTAGGATTAGCGGACGGGTGAGTGTAAGGCTTCGGGTAAGGGTTAGGGTTAGGGTTAGGGTTAGGGTTAGGGTTAGGGGACGGGGACGGTTTAGGGTACAGGTTAGGGTACGACAACGGTTTAGGGTGAGCGTACGTGTTAGGGTACGGGTTAGTGTTAGCGTACGGGTTAGGAATAGGGGACGGGTGAGAGTAAGGCTACAGGTAAGGGTTAGGGTTAGGGTTAGGGTTCGGGTTAGGGGACGAGGACGGTTTAGGGTACAGGTTAGTGTACGACAACGGTTTAGGGTGAGCGTACGTGTTAGGGTACGTGTTAGTGTTAGCGTACGTGTTAGGATTAGGGGACGGTTGAGGGTATGGCTTCGGGTAAGGGTTAGGGTTAGGGTTATTGTTAGGGTTAGGGGACGGGGACGCTTTAGGGTACAGGTTAGGGTACGACAACGGTTTAGGGTGAGCGTACGTGTTAGGGTACAGGTTATTGTTAGCGTAAGGGTTAGGATTAGGGGACGGGTGAGGGTAAGGCTTCGGGTAAGGGTTAGGGTTAGGGTTAGGGTTAGGATTAGGGGACGGGGACGGTTTAGGGTATAGGTTAGGGTACGACAATGGTTTAGGGTGAGCGTACGTGTAAGGGTACGTATTAGTGTTAGCGTACGGGTTATGATTAGGGGACGGTTGAGGGTATGGCTTCGGGTAAGGGTTAGGGTTAGGGTTAGGGTTAGGGTTAGGGTTAGGGGACGGGGACGCTTTAGGGTACAGGTTAGGGTACGACAACGGTTTAGGGTGAGCGTACGTGTTAGGGTAAGGGTTAGTGTTAGCGTACAGGTTAGGATTAGGGGTCGGTTGAGGGTAAGGCTTCGGGTAAGGGTTAGCTTTAGGGTTAGGTTTAGGGTTAGGGGACGGGGACGGGGACGGTTTAGGGTACAAGTTAGGGTACGACAACGGTTTAGGGTGAGCGTACGTGTTAGGGTGTGGGTTAGTGTTTGCGTACGGGTTAGGAATAGGGGACGGGTGAGGTTAAGGCTTCGGGTAAGGGTTAGGGTTAGGGTTAGGGTTAGGGTTAGGGGACGGGGACGGGGACGGGGACGGTTTAGGGTACAAGTTAGGGTACGACAAAGGTTTAGGGTGAGCGTACGTGTTAGGGTACGGGTTAGTGTTAGCGTACGGGTTAGGATTAGGGGACGGGTGAGGGTAAGGCTTCGGGTAAGGGTTAGGGTTAGGGTTAGGGTTCGTGTTAGGGTTAGGGGACGGGGACGGTTTAGGGTACATGTTAGGGTATGACAACGGTTTAGGGTGAGCGTACGTTTTAGGGTACGGGTTAGTGTTAGCGTACGGGTTAGGATTAGGGGACGGGTGAGGGTAAGGCTTCGGGTAAGGGTTAGGGTTTGGGTTAGGGTTAGGGTTAAGGGACGGGGACGGGGACGGTTTAGGGTACAGGTTAGGGTACGACAACGGTTTAGGGTGAGCGTACGTGTTAGGGTACGGGTTAGTGTTAGCGTACGGGTTAGGATTAGGGGACGGGTGAGGGTAAGACTTCGGGTAAGGGTTAGGGTTAGGGATAGGGTTAGGGGACGGGGACGGTTTAGGGTACAGGTTAGGGTACGACAACGGTTTAGGGTGAGCGTACGTGTTAGGGTACGGGTTAGTGTTAGCGTACGGGATAGGATTAGGGGACGGGTTTGGGTAAGGCTTCGGGTAAGGTTTAGAGTTAGGGTTAGGGTTAGGGTTAGGGTTAGGGTTAGGGGACTGGGACGGTTTAGGGTACAGGTTAGGGTACGAAAACGGTTTAGGGTGAGCGTTTGTGTTAGGGTGTGGGTTAGTGTTTGCGTACGGGTTAGGAATAGGGGACGGGTGAGGGTAAGGCTTCGGCTAAGGGTTAGGGTTAGGGTTAGGGTTAGGGTTAGGGTACGGGGACGGGGACGGGGACGGTTTAGGGTACAGGTTAGGGTACGACAACGGTTTAGGGTGAGCGTACGTGTTAGGGTACGGGTTAGTGTTAGCGTACGGGTTAGGATTAAGGGACGGGTGAGGGTAAGGCTTCGGGTAAGGGTTAGGGTTAGGGTTAGGGTTAGTGTTAGGGTTAGGATACGGGGACAGTTTAGGGTACATGTTAGGGTACGACAACGGTTTAGGGTGAGCGTACGTGTTAGGGTACGGGTTAGTGTTAGCGTACGGTTAGGATTAGGGGACGGGTGAGGGTAAGGCTTCGGGTAAGGGTTAGGTTTAGGGTTAGGGTTAGGGTTAAGGGACGGGGACGGGGACGGTTTAGGGTACAAGTTAGGGTACGACAACAGTTTAGGGTGAGCGTACATGTTAGGGTACGGGTTAGTGTTAGCGTACGGGTTAGGATTAGGGGACGGGTGAGGGTAAGGCTTCGAGTAAGGGTTAGGGTTAGGGTTAGGGTTAGGTGACGGGGACGGGGACGGGGACGGGGACGGTTTAGGGTACAGGTTAGGGTACGCCAACGGTTTAGGGTGAGCGTACGTGTTAGGGTACGGGTTAGTGTTAGCGTACGGGTTAGGATTAGGGGACGGGTGAGGGTAAGGCTTCGGGTAAGGTTTAGTGTTAGGGTTAGGGTTAGGGTTAGGGTTAGAGGACGGGGACGGTTTAGGGTACAGGTTAGGGTACGACAACGGTTTAGGGTGAGCGTACGTGTTAGGGTACGGGTTAGTGTTAGCGTACGGGTTAGGATTAGGTGACGGGTGAGGTTAAGACTTCGGGTAAGGGTTAGGGTTAGGGTTAGGGTTAGGGTTAGGGGACGGGGACGGTTTAGGGTGCAGGTTAGGGTACGACAACGGTTTAGGGTGAGCGTACGTGTTAGGGTACGGGTTAGTGTTAGCGTACGGGTTAGGATTAGGGGACGGGTGAGAGTAAGGCTTCGGGTAAGGGTTAGGGTTAGGGTTAGGGTTAGGTTTAGGGTTAGGGGACGGGGACGGTGACGTTTTAGGGTACAGGTTAGGGTACGACAACGGTTTAGGGTGAGCGTACGTGTTAGGGTACGGGTTAGTGTTAGCGTACGGGTTAGGAATAGGGGACGGGTGAGGGTACGGGTTCGGGTAAGGGTTAGGGTTAGGGTTAGGGTTAGGGTTAGGGTTAGGTGACGGGGACGGGGACGATTTAGGGTACAGTTTAGGGTACGACAACGGTTTAGGGTGAGCGTACGTGTTAGGGTACGGGTTAGTGTTAGCGTACGGGTTAGGATTAGGGGACGTGTGTGGGTAAGGATTCGGGTAAGGGTTAAGGTTAGGCTTAGGGTTAGGTTTAAGGGACGGAGACGGTTTAGCATACAGGTTAGGGTACGACAATGGTTTAGTGTGAGCGTACGTGTTAGGGCATGGGTTAGTGTTAGAGTACGGGTTAGGATTAGGGGACGTGTGAGGGTAAGGCTTCGGGTAAGTGTTACGGTTAGGGTTAGGGTTAGGATTAGGGTTAGGGGATGGTGACGGTTTAGTGTACAGGTTCGGGTACGACAACGGTTTAGGGTGAGCGTACGTGTTAGGGTACGGCTTAGTGTTAGCGTACGGGTTAGGATTAGGGGACGGTTGAGGGTAAGGCTTCGGGTAAGGGTTAGGGTTAGGGTTAGGGTTAGGGGGCGGGGACGGTTTAGGGTACAGGTTAGGGTACGACAACGGTTTAGGGTGAGCGTACGTTTTGGGTACGAGTTAGTGTTAGCGTACGGTTTAGGATTATGGGTCGGGTGAGGTTAAGGCTTCGGGTAAGGGTTAGGGTTAGGGTTAGGGTTAGGGTTAGGGGATGGGGACGGGGACGGTTTAGGGTACAGGTTAGGGTACGACAACGGTTTAGGGTGAGCGTACGTGGTAGGGTACGGTTTAGTGTTAGCGTACGGGTTAGGTTTAGGGGACGGGTGAGGGTAAGGCTTCTGGTAAGGGTTAGGTTTACGGTTAGGGTTAGGGTTAGGGTTAGGGGAGGGGGACGGTGTAGGGTACAGGTTAGGGTACGACAACGGTTTAGGGTGAGCTTAAGTGTTAGGGTACGCGTTAGTGTTCGCGTACGGGTTAGGATTCGGGACGGGTGAGGGTAAGGCTTCGGGTAAGGGTTAGGGTTAAGGTTAGGGTTAGGGTTAGGGTTAGGGTTAGGGGACGGTTTAGGGTACATGTTAGGGTACGACAACGGTTTAGGGTGAGCGTACGTGTTAGGGTACGGGTTATTGTTAGCGTACGGGTTAGGATTAGGGGACGGGTGCGGTAAGGCTTCGGGTAAGGGTTAGGGTTAGGGTTAGGGTTAGGGTTAGGGGACGGGGACGGGGACGGTTTAGGGTACAGGTTAGGGTACGACAACGGTTTAGGGTGAGGGTACGTGTTAGGGTACGGGTTAGTGTTAGCATACGGGTGAGGATTAGGGGACGGGTGAGTGTAAGGCTTCGGGTAAGGGTTAGGGTTAGGGTTAGGGTTAGGGTTAGCGTTAGGGGACGGGGACGGTTTAGGGTACAGGTTAGGGTACGACAACGGTTTAGGGTGAGCGTACGTGTTAGGGTACGGGTTAGTGTTAGCGTACGTGTTAGGATTAGGGGACGGGTGAGGGTAAGGCTTCGGGAAAGGGTTAGGGTTAGGGTTAGGGTTAGGGTTAGGAGACGGGCACGGGAACGGTTTAGGCTACAGGTTAGGGTACGACACCGGTTTAGGTTGAGGGTACGTGTTAGGGTACGGGTTAGTGTTAGCGTACGAGTTAGGATTAGGGGACGGGTTAGGGTAAGGCTTCGGGTAAGGGTTAGGGTTAGGGTTAGGGTTAGGGTTAGGGTTAGGGGACGGGGATGGTTTAGGGTACAGGTTAGGGTACAAAAACGGTTTAGGGTGAGCGTACGTGTTAGGGTACGGGTTACTGTTAGCGTACGGGTTAGGATTAGGGGACGGGTGAGGGTAAGGCTTCGGGTAAGTGTTAGGCTTAGGCTTAGGGTTAGGGTTAGGGTTAGGGGACGGGGACGGTTTAGGGTACAGGTTAGGGTACGACAACGGTTTAGGATGAGCGTAAGTGTTAGGGTAAGGTTTAGTGTTAGCGTACGGGTAAGGATTAGGGGACGGGTGAGGGTAAGGCTTCGGGTAAGGGTTAGTGTTAGGGTTAGAGTTAGGGTTAGGGTTACGGGACGGGGACGGTTTAGGGTACAGGTTAGGGTACGGCAACGGTTTAGGGTGAGCGTACGTGTTAGGGTACGGGTTAGTGTTAGCGTACGGGTTAGGATTACGGGAAGGGTGAGGGTAAGGCTTCGGGTAAGGGTTAGGGTTAGGGTTAGGGTTAGGGTTAGGGGACGGGCACGGGGACGGTTTAGGGTACAGGTTAGTGTACGACAACAGTTTAGGGTGAGCGTACGTGTTAGGGTACGGGTTAGTGTTAGCGTACGGGTTAGGATTAGGGGACGGGTGAGGGTAAGGCTTCGGGTAAGGGTTAGGGTTAGGTTTAGGGTTAGGGGACGGGGACGGGGACGGTTTAGGGTACAGGTTAGGGTACAAAAACCGTTTAGGGTGAGCGTACGTGTTAGGGTACGGGTTAGTGTTAGCGTACGGGTTAGGATTAGGGGACGGGTGAGGGTTAGGCTTCGGGTAAGGGTTAGGGTTAGGGTTAGGGTTAGGGTTAGGGTTAGGGGACGGGGATGGTTTAGGGTAAAGGTTAGGGTACGACAACGATTTAGGGTGAGCGTACGTGTTAGAGTACGGGTTAGTGTTAGCGAACGGGTTAGGATTAGGGGACGGGTTAGGGTAAGGCTTCGGGTAAGGGTTAGGGATAGGGTTAGGGTTCGGGTTAGGGGACAGGGACGGTTTAGGGTACAGGTTAGTGTACGACAACGGTTTAGGGTGAGTGTACGTGTTAGGTTACGGGTTAGTGTTGGCGTACGGTTTAGGATTAGGGGACGGGTGAGGATACGGCTTCGGGTAAGGGTAAGGGTTAGGGTTAGGGTTAGGGGACGGGGATGGGGACGGTTTAGGGTACAGGTTAGGGTACGACAACGGTTTAGGGTGAGCGTACGTGTTAGGGTACGGGTTAGTGTTAGCGTACGTGTTAGGATTAGGGGACGGGTGAGGGTAAGGCTTCGGGTAAGTGTTAGGGTTAGGGTTAGGGTTAGGGTTAGTGTTAGGAGACGGGGACGGTTTAGGGTACATGTTAGGGTACGACAACGATTTAGGGTGAGCGTAGGTGTTAGGGTATGGATTAGTGTTAGCGTACGGGTTAGGATTAGGGGACGGGTGAGGGTAAGGCTTCGGGTAAGGGTTAGGGTTAGGGTTAGGGTTAGGGTTAGGGGACGGGGACTGGGACGGTTTAGGGTACAGGTTAGTGTACGACAACTGTTTAGGTTGAGCGTACGTGTTAGGGTATGGGTTAGTGTTAGCGTACGGGTTAGGATTAGGGGATGGGTGAGGGTAAGGCTTCGGGTAAAGGTTAGGGTTAGGGTTAGGGTTAGAGTTAGGGTTAGGGGACGGGGACGGTTTAGGATACAGGTTAGGGTACGACAACGGTTTAGGGTGAGCGTACGTGTTAGGGTACGGGTTAGTGTTAGCGTACGGGTTAGGATTAGGGGACGGTTGAGGGTAAGGCTTCGGGTAAGGGTTAGGGTTAGGGTTAGCGTTAGGGTTAGGGGACAGGGACGGTTTAGGGTACAGGTTAGGGTACGTCAACGGTTTAGGTTGAGCGTACGTCTTAGGGTACGGGTTAGTGTTAGTGTACGGGTTAGGATTAGGGGACGGGTGAGGGTAAGGCTTTGGGTAAGGGTTAGGGTTAGGGTTAAGGTTAGGGTTAGGGGACGGGGATGGTTTAGGGTACAGGTTAGGGTACGACAACGGTTTAGGGTGAGCGTACGTGTTAGGGTACAGGTTAGTGTTAGCGTACGGGTTAGGAATAAGGGACGGGTGAGAGTCAGGCTACAGGTAAGGGTTAGGGTTAGGGTTAGGGTTAGGGTTAGGGTTAGGGGACGGGGACGGTTTAGGGTACACGTTAGGGTACGACAACGATTTAGGGTGAGCGTACGTGTTAGGTTACGGGTTAGTGTTAGCGTACGGGTTAGGATTAGGGAACGGGTGAGGGTAAGTCTTCGGGTAAGGGTTAGGGTTAGGGTTAGGGTTAGGGTTAGGGGACGGGGGCAGTTTAGGGTACAGGTTAGGGTACGACAACGGTTTAGGGTGAGCGTACGTGTTAGGGTACGGGTTAGTGTTAGCGTACGCGTTAGGATTAGGGGACGGGTGAGGGTAAGGCTTCGGGTAAAGGTTAGGGTTAGGTTTAGGGTTAGGGTTAGGGGACGGGGACGGCTTAGGGTACAGGTTAGGGTACGACAACCGTTTAGGGTGAGCGTACGTGTTAGGGTACGTGTTAGTGTTAGCGTACGGGTTAGGATTAGGGGATGGTTGAGGGTATGGCTTCGGGTAAGGGTTAGGGTTAGGGTTAGGGTTAGGGTTAGGGTTAGGGGACGGGGACACTTTAGGGTACAGGTTAGGGTACGACAATGGTTTAGGGTGAGCGTACGTGTTAGGGTACGGGTTAGTGTTAGCGTACGGGTTAGGATTAGGGGACGGGTGAGGGTAAGGCTTCGGGTAAGTGTTAGGGTTAGGGTTAGGGTTAGGTTTAGGGTTAGGGGACGGGGACGGTTTAGGGTACAGTTTAGGGTACGAGAACGGTTTAGGGTGAGCGTACCTGTTAGGGTACGGGTTAGTGTTAGCGTACGGGTTAGGATTAGGGGACGGGTGAGGGTAAGGCTTCGGGTAAGGGTTAGGGTTAGGGTTAGGGTTAGGGTTAGGTTTAGGGTACGGGGACGGTTTAGGGTACAGGTTAGTGTACGACATCGGTTTAGGGTTAGCGTACGTGTTAGGGTAAGGGTTAGTGTTAGCGTACAGGTTAGGATTAGGGGTCGGGTGAGGGTAAGGCTTCGGGTAAGGGTTAGGGTTAGTTTTAGGGTTAGGGTTAGGGTTAGGGGACGGGGACGGTTTAGGGTACAGGTTAGGGTACGACAACGGTTTAGGGTGAGCGTACGTTTTAGGGTGTGGGTTAGTGTTTGCGTACGGGTTAGGAATAGGGGAGGGGTGAGGGTAAGGCTTCGGATAAGGGTTAGGGTTAGGGTTAGGGTTAGGGTTAGGGGACGGGGACGGGGACGGTTTAGGGTACAAGTTAGGGTACGACAACGGTTTAGGGTGAGCGTACGTTTTAGGGTATGGGTTAGTGTTAGCGTACGGGTAAGGATTCGGGGACGGGTGAGTGTAAGGCTTCGGGTAAGGGTTAGGGTTAGGGTTAGGGTTAGTGTTAGGGTTAGGGGACGGGGACGGTTTAGGGTACATGTTAGGGTACGACAACGGTTTAGGGTGAGCGTACGTGTTAGGGTACGGGTTAGTGTTAGCGTACGGGTTAGGATTAGGGGACGGGTGAGGGTAAGGCTTCGGGTAAGGGTTAGGGTTAGGGTTAGGGTTAGGGTTAAGGGATGGGGACGGGGAAGGTTTAGGGTACAGGTTAGGGTACGACAACGGTTTAGAGTGAGCGTACGTGTTAGGGTACGGGTTAGTGTTAGCGTACGGGTTAGGATTAGGGGACGGGTGAGGGTAAGACTTCGGGTAAGGGTTAGGGTTAGGGATAGGGTTAGGGGATGGGGACGGTTTAGGGTAAAGGTTAGGGTACCACAACGGTTTAGGGTGAGCGTACGTGTTAGGGTACGGGTTAGTGTTAGCGTACGGGTTAGGATTAGGGGACGGGTGAGGGTAAGGCTTCGGGTAAGGGTTAGGGTTAGGGTTAGGGTTAGGTTTAGGGTTAGGGGATGGGGACGGGGACGGTTTAGGGTACAGGTTAGGGTACGACAACGGTTTAGGGTGAGCGTACGTGTTAGGGTATGGGTTAGTGTTAGCGTACGGGTTAGGATTAGGGGACGGGTGAGGGTAAGGCTTCGGGTAAGTGTTAGGGTTAGGGTTAGGGTTAGGTGACGGGGACGGGGACGATTTAGGGTACAGTTTAGGGTACGACATCGGTTTAGGGTGAGCGTACGTGTTAGGGTACGGGTTAGCGTTAGCGTACGGGTTAGGATTAGGGCACGGTTGAGGGTAAGGATTCGGGTAAGGGTTAGGGTTAGGGTTAGGGTTAGGGTTAAGGGACGGAGACGGTTTAGGATACAGGTTAGGGTACGACAACGGTTTAGTGTGAGCGTACGTGTTAGGGCACGGGTTAGTGTTAGCGTCCGGGTTAGGATTAGGGGACGGGTGACAGTAAGGCTTCGGGTAAGTGTTAGGGTTAGGTTTAGGGTTAGGGGACGGGGACGGTTTAGGGTACAGGTTAGGGTACGACAACGGTTTAGGGTGAGCGTACGTGTTAGGGTACGGGTTAGTGTTAGCGTACGGGTTAGGATTAGGGGACGGGTGAGGGTAAGGCTTCGGGAAAGGGTTAGGGTTAGGGTTAGGTTTAGGGTTAGGGGACGGGCACGGGGACGGTTTAGGGTACAGGTTAGGGTACGACAACGGTTTAGGGTGAGGGTACGTGTTAGGGTACGGGTTAGTGTTAGCGTACGGGTTAGGATTAGGGTACGGGTGACGGTAAGGCTTCGGGTAACGGTAAGGTTTAGGGTTAGGGTTAGGGTTAGGGGACGGGGACGGCTTAGGGTACAGGTTAGGGTACGACAACGGTTTAGAGTGAGCGTAAGTGTTAGGGTACGGATTAGTGTTAGCGTACGAGTTAGGATTAGGGGACGGGTGAGTGTAAGGCTTCGGGTAAGGGTTAGGGTTAGGGCTAGGCTTAGGGTTAGGGGACGGGGACGGTTTAGGGTACAGGTTAGGGTACAACATCGGTTTAGTGTGAGCGTACGTGTTAGGGTACGGGTTAGTGTTAGCGTACGGGTTAGGATTAGGGGACGGGTGAGGGTAAGGCTACAGGTAAGGGTTAGGGTTAGGGTTAGGGTTAGGGTTAGGGTTGGGGACGGGGACGGTTTAGGATACAGGTTAGGGTACGACAACGATTTAGGGTGAGCGTACGTGTTAGGTTACGGGTTAGTGTTAGCGTACGGTTTAGGATTAGGGGACGGGTGAGGTTAAGGCTTCGGGTAAGGATTAGGGTTAGGGTTAGGGTTAGGGTTAGGGGATGGGGACGGGGACGGTTTAGGGTACAGGTTAGGGTACGACAACGGTTTAGGGTGAGCGTACGTGTTAGGGTACGGGTTAGTGTTAGCGTACGGGTTAGGATTAGAGGACGGGTGAGGGTAAGGCTTCGGGAAAGGGTTAGGGTTAGGGTTAGGTTTAGGGTTAGGGGACGGGCACGGGGACGGTTTAGGGTACAGGTTAGTGTACGACAACGGTTTAGGGTGAGGGTACGTGTTAGGGTACGGGTTAGTGTTAGCGTACGGGTTAGGATTAGGGGACGTGTGAGGGTAAGGCTTCGGGTAAGGGTTAGGGTTAGGGTTAGGGTTAGGGTTAGGGGACGGGGACGGCTTAGGGTACAGGTTAGGGTACGACAACGGTTTAGAGTGAGCGTAAGTGTTAGGGTACGGATTAGTGTTAGCATACGGGTTAGGAGTAGGGGACGGGTGAGTGTAAGGCTTCGGGTAAGGGTTAGGGTTAGGGTTAGGGTTAGGGTTAGGGGACGGGGACGGTTTAGGGTACAGGTTAGGGTACGACAACGGTTTAGGGTGAGCGTACGGGTTAGGGTACGGGTTAGTGTTAGCGTACGGGTTAGGAATAAGGGACGGGTGAGGGTCAGGCTACAGGTAAGGGTTAGGGTTAGGGTTAGGTTTAGGGTTAGGGGACGGGGACGGTTTAGGGTACAGGTTAGGGTACGACAACGATTTAGGGTGAGCGTACGTGTTAGGTTACGGGTTAGTGTTAGCGTACGGGTTAGGATTAGGGAACGGGTGAGGGTAAGTCTTCGGGTAAGGGTTAGGGTTAGGGTTAGGGTTAGGGGACGGGGGCAGTTTAGGGTACAGTTTAGGGTACGACAACGCTTTAGGGTGAGCGTACGTGTTAGGGTACGGGTTAGTGTTAGCGTACGGGTTAGGATTAGGGGACGGGTGAGGGTAAGGCTTCGGGTAAGGGTTAGGGTTAGGTTTAGGGTTAGGGTTAGGGGACGGGGACGGCTTAGGGTACAGGTTAGGGTACGACAACCGTTTAGGGTGAGTGTACGTGTTAGGGTACGTGTTAGTGTTAGCGTACGGGTTAGGATTAGGGGATGGTTGAGGGTATGGCTTCGGGTAAGGGTTAGGGTTAGGGTTAGGGTTAGGGTTAGGGTTAGGGGACGGGGACACTTTAGGGTACAGGTTAGGGTACGACAATGGTTTAGGGTGAGCGTACGTGTTAGGGTACGGGTTAGTGTTAGCGTACGGGTTAGGATTAGGGGACGGGTGAGGGTAAGGCTTTGGGTAAGGGTTAGGGTTAGGGTTAGGGTTAGGTTTAGGGTTAGGGGACGGGGACGGTTTAGGGTACAGTTTAGGGTACGAGAACGGTTTAGGGTGAGCGTACCTCTTAGGGTACGGGTTAGTGTTAGCGTACGGGTTAGGATGAGGGGACGGGTGAGGGTAAGGCTTCGGGTAAGGGTTAGGGTTAGGGTTAGGGTTAGGGTTAGGTTTAGGGTACGGGGACGGTTTAGGGTACAGGTTAGTGTACGACAACGGTTTAGGGTTAGCGTACGTGTTAGGGTAAGGGTTAGTGTTAGCGTACAGGTTAGGATTAGGGGTCGGGTGAGGGTAAGGCTTCGGGTAAGGGTTAGGCTTAGTTTTAGGGTTAGGGTTAGGGTTAGGGGACGGGGACGGTTTAGGGTACAGGTTAGGGTACGACAACGGTTTAGGGTGAGCGTACGTTTTAGGGTGTGTGTTAGTGTTTGCGTACGGGTTAGGAATAGGGGAGGGGTGAGGGTAAGGCTTCGGATAAGGGTTAGGGTTAGGGTTAGGGTTAGGGTTAGGGTTAGGGTTAGGGGACGGGGACGGGGACGGTTTAGGGTACAAGTTAGGGTACGACAACGGTTTAGGGTGAGCGTACGTGTTAGGGTATGGGTTAGTGTTAGCGTACGGGTTAGGATTCGGGGACGGGTGAGTGTAAGGCTTCGGGTAAGGGTTAGGGTTAGGGTTAGGGTTAGTGTTAGGGTTAGGGGACGGGGACGGTTTAGAGTACATGTTAGGGTACGACAACGGTTTAGGGTGAGCGTACGTGTTAGGGTACGGGTTAGTGTTAGCGTACGGGTTAGGATTAAGGGACGGGTGAGGGTAAGGCTTCGGGTAAGGGTTAGTGTTACGGTTAGGGTTAAGGGACGGGGACGGGGAAGGTTTAGGGTATAGGTTAGGGTACGACAACGGTTTAGAGTGAGCGTACGTGTTAGGGTACGGGTTAGTGTTAGCGTACGGGTTAGGATTAGGGGACGGGTGAGGGTAAGACTTCGGGTAAGGGTTAGGGTTAGGGATAGGGTTAGGGGATGGGGACGGTTTAGGGTAAAGGTTAGGGTACCACAACGGTTTAGGGTGAGCGTACGTGTTAGGGTACGGGTTAGTGTTAGCGTACGGGTTAGGATTAGGGGACGGGTGAGGGTAAGGCTTCGGGTAAGGGTTAGGGTTAGGGTTAGGGTTAGGGTTAGGGTTAAGGGACGGAGACGGTTTAGGATACAGGTTAGGGTACGACAACGGTTTAGTGTGAGCGTACGTGTTAGGGCACGGGTTAGTGTTAGCGTACGGGTTAGGATTAGGGGACGGGTGACAGTAAGGCTTCGGGTAAGTGTTAGGGTTAGGTTTAGGGTTAGGGTTAGGGTTAGGGGACGGGGACGGTTTAGGGTACAGGTTAGGGTACGACAACGGTTTAGGGTGAGCGTACGTGTTAGGGTACGGGTTAGTGTTAGCGTACGGGTTAGGATTAGGGGACGGGTGAGTGTAAGGCTTCGGGTAAGGGTTAGGGTTAAGGTTAGGGTTAGGGGGCGGGGACGGTTTAGGGTACAGGTTAGGGTACGACAACGGTTTAGGGTGAGCGTATGTGTTGGGTACGGGTTAGTGTTAGCGTACGGTTTAGGATTAAGGGACGGTGAGGTTAAGGCTTCGGGTAAGGGTTAGGGTTAGGGGATGGGGACGGGGACGGTTTAGGGTACAGGTTAGGGTACGACAACGGTTTAGGGTGAGCGTACGTGTTAGGGTACGTGTTAGTGTTAGCGTACGGGTTAGGATTAGTGGACGGGTGAGGGTAAGGCTTCGGGTAAGGGTTAGGGTTAGGGTTAGGGTTAGGGGACGGGGATGGTTTAGGGTACATGTTTGGGTACGACAACGATTTAGGGTGAGCGTAGGTGTTAGGGTACGGATTAGTGTTAGCGTACGGGTTAGGATTAGGTGACGGGTGAGGGTAAGGCTTCGGGTAAGGGTTAGGGTTAGGGTTAGGGTTAGGGTTAGGGGACGAGGACGGTTTAGGGTACAGGTTAGGGTACGACAACAGTTTAGGTTGAGCGTACGTGTTAGGGTACGGGTTAGTGTTAGCGTACGGGTTAGGATTAGGGGATGGTTGAGGGTAAGGCTTCGGGTAAAGGTTATGGTTTGGGTTAGGGTTAGAGTTAGGGTTAGGGGACAGGGACGGTTTAGGGTACAGGTTAGGGTACGACAACGGTTTAGGGTGAGCGTACGTGTTAGGGTACGGGTTAGTGTTAGCGTACGGGTTAGGATTAGGGGACGGGTGAGTGTTAGGCTTCCGGAAAGGGTTAGGGTTAGGGTTAGGTTTAGGGTTAGGGGACGGGCACGGGGACGGTTTAGGGTACAGGTTAGTGTACGAGAACGGTTTAGGGTGAGGGTACGTGTTAGGGTACGGGTTAGTGTTAGCGTACGGGTTAGGATTAGGGGACGGGTGAGGGTAAGGCTTCGGGTAAGTGTTAGGGTTAGGGTTAGGGTTAGGGTTAGGGTTAGGGGACGGGGACGGCTTAGGGTACAGGTTAGGGTACGACAACGGTTTAGAGTGAGCGTAAGTGTTAGGGTACGGATTAGTGTTAGCGTACAGGTTAGGATTAGCGGACGGGTGAGTGTAAGGCTTCGGGTAAGGTTTAGGGTTAGGGTTAGGGTTAGGGTTAGGGTTAGGGGACGGGTACTGTTTAGGGTACAGGTTAGGGTACGACAACGGTTTAGTGTGAGCGTACGTGTTAGGGTACGGGTGAGTGTTAGCGTACGGGTTAGGAATAGGGGACGGGTGAGGGTAAGGCTACAGGTAAGGGTTAGGGTTAGGGTTAGGGTTAGGTTTAGGATTAGGGGACGGGCACGGGGACGGTTTAGGGTACAGGTTAGTGTACGAGAACGGTTTAGGGTGAGGGTACGTGTTAGGTACGGGTTAGTGTTAGCGTACGGGTTAGGATTAGGGGACGGGTGAGGTTAAGGCTTCGGGTAAGGGTTAGGGTTAGGGTTAGGGGATGGGGACGGGGACGGTTTAGGGTACAGGTTAGGGTACGACAACGGTTTAGGGTGAGCGTACATGTTAGGGTACGTGTTAGTGTTAGCGTACGGGTTAGGATTAGAGGACGGGTGAGGGTAAGGCTTCGGGTAAGGGTTAGGGTTAGCGTTAGGGTTAGGGTTAGGGGACGGGGACGGTTTAGGGTACATGTTAGGGTACGACAACGATTTAGGGTGAGCGTAGGTGTTAGGGTACGGATTAGTGTTAGCGTACGGGTTAGGATTAGGTGACGGGTGAGGGTAAGGATTTGGGTAAGGGTTAGGTTTAGGGTTAGGGTTAGGGTTAAGGGACGGAGACGGTTTAGGATACAGGTTAGGGTACGACAACGGTTTAGTGTGAGCGTACGTGTTAGGGCATGGGTTAGTGTTAGCGTACGGGTTAGGATTAGGGGATGGGTGAGGGTAAGGCTTCGGGTATAGGTTATGGTTTGTGTTAGGGTTAGATTTAGGGTTAGGGGACGGGGACGGTTTAGGGTACAGGTTAGGGTACGACAACGGGTTAGGGTGAGCGTACGTGTTAGGGTACGGGTTAGTGTTAGCGTACGGGTTAGGATTAGGGGACGGGTGAGAGTAAGGCTTCGGGAAAGGGTTAGGGTTAGGGTTAGGTTTAGGGTTAGGGGACGGGCACGGGGACGGTTTAGGGTACAGTTAGTGTACGACAATGGTTTAGTGTGAGGGTACGTGTTAGGGTACGAGTTAGTGTTAGCGTACGTGTTAGGATTAGGGTACGGTTGAGGGTAAGGCTTCGGGTAAGGGTTAGGGTTAGGGTTAGGGTTAGGGTTAGGGTTAGGGGACGGGGGCAGTTTAGGGTACAGGTTAGGGTACGACAACGGTTTATGGTGAGCGTACGTGTTAGGGTATGGGTTAGTGTTAGCGTACGGGTTAGGATTAGGGGACGGGTGAGGGTAAGGCTTCGGGTAAGGGTTAGGGTTAGGGTTAGGGTTAGGGTTAGGGGACGGGGACGGTTTAGGGTACAGGTTAGGGTACGACAACGGTTTAGGGTGAGCGTACGTGTTAGGGTACGTGTTAGTGTTAGCGTACGGGTTAGGATTAGGGGACGGTTGAGGGTATGGCTTCGGGTAAGGGTTAGGGTTAGGGTTAGGGTTAGGGTTTGGGTTAGGGGACGGGGACGCTTTAGGGTACATGTTAGGGTACGACAACGGTTTAGGGTGAGCGTACGTGTTAGGGTACGGTTTAGTGTTAGCGTACGGGTTAGGATTAGGGGACGGGTGAGGGTAAGGCTTCGGGTAAGGGTTAGGGTTAGGGTTAGGGTTAGGGGACGGGGACGGTTTAGTGTACAGGTAAGGGTACGACAACGGTTTAGGGTGAGCGTACGTGTTAGGGTACGTGTTAGTGTTAGCGTACGGGTTAGGATTAGGGGACGGGTGAGGGTATGGCTTCGGGTAAGGGTTAGGGTTAGGGTTAGGGTTAGGGTTAGGGTTAGGGGACGGGGACGCTTTAGGGTACAGGTTAGGGTATGACAACGGTTTAGGGTGAGCGTACGTGTTAGGGTACGGGTTAGTGTTAGCGTACGGGTTAGGATTAGGGGACGGGTGAGGGTAAGGCTTCGGGTAAGGGTTAGGGTTAGGGTTAGGGTTAGTGTTAGGGTTAGGGGACGGGGACGGTTTAGGGTACATGTTAGGGTACGACAACGGTTTAGGGTGAGCGTACGTGTTAGGGTACGGGTTAGTGTTAGCGTACGGGTTAGGATTAGGGGACGGGTGAGGGTAAGGCTTCGGGTAAGGGTTAGGGTTAGGGTTAGGGTTAGGGTTAAGGGACGGGGACGGTTTAGGGTACAGGTTAGCGTACGACAACGGTTTAGGGTGAGCGTACGTGTTAGTGTACGGGTTAGTGTTAGCGTACGGGTTAGGTTTAGGGGACGGGTGAGGGTAAGACTTCGGGTAAGGGTTAGGGTTAGGGATAGGGTTAGGGTTAAGGGACGGAGACGGTTTAGGATACAGGTTAGGGTACGACAACGGTTTAGTGTGAGCGTACGTGTTAGGGCATGGGTTAGTGTTAGCGTACGGGTTAGGTTTAGGGGACGGGTGAGGGTAAGACTTCGGGTAAGGGTTAGGGTTAGGGATAGGGTTAGGGGACGGGGACGGTTTAGGTTACAGGTTAGGGTACGACAACGATTTAGGGTGAGCGTACGTGTTAGGTTACGGGTTAGTGTTAGCGTACGGTTTAGGATTAGGGGACGGGTGAGGTTAAGGCTTCGGGTAAGGATTAGGGTTAGGGTTAGGGTTAGGGTTAGGGGATGGGGACGGGGACGGTTTAGGGTACAGGTTAGGGTACGACAACAGTTTAGGGTGAGCGTACGTGTTAGGGTACGGGTTAGTGTTAGCGTACGGGTTAGGATTAGAGGACGGGTGAGGGTAAGGCTTCGGGAAAGGGTTAGGGTTAGGGTTAGGTTTAGGGTTAGGGGACGGGCACGGGGACGGTTTAGGGTACAGGTTAGTGTACGACAACGGTTTAGGGTGAGGGTACGTGTTAGGGTACGGGTTAGTGTTAGCGTACGGGTTAGGATTATGGGACGTGTGAGGGTAAGGCTTCGGGTAAGGGTTAGGGTTAGGGTTAGGGTTAGGGTTAGGGGACGGGGACGGCTTAGGGTACAGGTTAGGGTACGACAACGGTTTAGAGTGAGCGTAAGTGTTAGGGTACGGATTAGTGTTAGCATACGGGTTAGGAGTAGGGGACGGGTGAGTGTAAGGCTTCGGGTAAGGGTTAGGGTTAGGGTTAGGGTTAGGGTTAGGGGACGGGGACGGTTTAGGGTACAGGTTAGGGTACGACAACGGTTTAGGGTGAGCGTACTGGTTAGGGTACGGGTTAGTGTTAGCGTACGGGTTAGGAATAAGGGACGGGTGAGGGTCAGGCTACAGGTAAGGGTTAGGGTTAGGGTTAGGTTTAGGGTTAGGGGACGGGGACGGTTTAGGGTACAGGTTAGGGTACGACAACGATTTAGGGTGAGCGTACGTGTTAGGTTACGGGTTAGTGTTAGCGTACGGGTTAGGATTAGGGAACGGGTGAGGGTAAGTCTTCGGGTAAGGGTTAGGGTTAGGGTTAGGGTTAGGGGACGGGGGCAGTTTAGGGTACAGTTTAGGGTACGACAACGCTTTAGGGTGAGCGTACGTGTTAGGGTACGGGTTAGTGTTAGCGTACGGGTTAGGATTAGGGGACGGGTGAGGGTAAGGCTTCGGGTAAGGGTTAGGGTTAGGTTTAGGGTTAGGGTTAGGGGACGGGGACGGCTTAGGGTACAGGTTAGGGTACGACAACCGTTTAGGGTGAGTGTACGTGTTAGGGTACGTGTTAGTGTTAGCGTACGGGTTAGGATTAGGGGATGGTTGAGGGTATGGCTTCGGGTAAGGGTTAGGGTTAGGGTTAGGGTTAGGGTTAGGGTTAGGGGACGGGGACACTTTAGGGTACAGGTTAGGGTACGACAATGGTTTAGGGTGAGCGTACGTGTTAGGGTACGGGTTAGTGTTAGCGTACGGGTTAGGATTAGGGGACGGGTGAGGGTAAGGCTTTGGGTAAGGGTTAGGGTTAGGGTTAGGGTTAGGTTTAGGGTTAGGAGACGGGGACGGTTTAGGGTACAGTTTAGGGTACGAGAACGGTTTAGGGTGAGCGTACCTCTTAGGGTACGGGTTAGTGTTAGCGTACGGGTTAGGATGAGGGGACGGGTGAGGGTAAGGCTTCGGGTAAGGGTTAGGGTTAGGGTTAGGGTTAGGGTTAGGTTTAGGGTACGGGGACGGTTTAGGGTACAGTTTAGTGTACGACAACCGTTTAGGGTTAGCGTACGTGTTAGGGTAAGGGTTAGTGTTAGCGTACAGGTTAGGATTAGGGGTCGGGTGAGGGTAAGGCTTCGGGTAAGGGTTAGGCTTAGTTTTAGGGTTAGGGTTAGGGTTAGGGGATGGGGACGGTTTAGGGTACAGGTTAGGGTACGACAACGGTTTAGGGTGAGCGTACGTTTTAGGGTGTGGGTTAGTGTTTGCGTACGGGTTAGGAATAGGGGAGGGGTGAGGGTAAGGCTTCGGATAAGGGTTAGGGTTAGGGTTAGGGTTAGGGTTAGGGTTAGGGGACGGGGACGGGGACGGTTTAGGGTACAAGTTAGGGTACGACAACGGTTTAGGGTGAGCGTACGTGTTAGGGTATGGGTTAGTGTTAGCGTACGGGTTAGGATTCGGGGACGGGTGAGTGTAAGGCTTCGGGTAAGGGTTAGGGTTAGGGCTAGGGTTAGTGTTAGGGTTAGGGGACGGGGACGGTTTAGAGTACATGTTAGGGTACGACAACGGTTTAGGGTGAGCGTACGTGTTAGGGTACGGGTTAGTGTTAGCGTACGGGTTAGGATTAAGGGACGGGTGAGGGTAAGGCTTCGGGTAAGGGTTAGTGTTACGGTTAGGGTTAAGGGACGGGGACAGGGAAGGTTTAGGGTACAGGTTAGGGTACGACAACGGTTTAGAGTGAGCGTACGTGTTAGGGTACGGGTTAGTGTTAGCGTACGGGTTAGGATTAGGGGACGGGTGAGGGTAAGACTTCGGGTAAGGGTTAGGGTTAGGGATAGGGTTAGGGGATGGGGACGGTTTAGGGTAAAGGTTAGGGTACCACAACGGTTTAGGGTGATCGTACGTGTTAGGGTACGGGTTAGTGTTAGCGTACGGGTTAGGATTAGGGGACGGGTGAGGGTAAGGCTTCGGGTAAGGGTTAGGGTTAGGGTTAGGGTTAGGTTTAGGGTTAGGGGACGGGGACGGGGACGGTTTAGGGTACAGGTTAGGGTACGACAACGGTTTAGGGTGAGCGTACGTGTTAGGGTACGGGTTAGTGTTAGCCTACGGGTTAGGATTTGGGGACGGGTGAGGGTAAGGCTTCGGGTAAGTGTTAGGGTTAGGGTTAGGGTTAGGTGACGGGGACGGGGACGATTTAGGGTACAGTTTAGGGTACGACAACGGTTTAGGGTGAGCGTACGTGTTAGGGTACGGGTTAGCGTTAGCGTACGGGTTAGGATTAGGGGACGGTTGAGGGTAAGGATTCGGGTAAGGGTTAGGGTTAGGGTTAGGGTTAGGGTTAAGCGACGGAGACGGTTTAGGATACAGGTTAGGGTACGACAACGGTTTAGTGTGAGCGTACGTGTTAGGGCACGGGTTAGTGTTAGCGTACGGGTTAGGATTAGGGGACGGGTGACAGTAAGGCTTCGGGTAAGTGTTAGGGTTAGGTTTAGGGTTAGGGTTAGGGTTAGGGGACGGGGACGGTTTAGGGTACAGGTTAGGGTACGACAACGGTTTAGGGTGAGCGTACGTGTTAGGGTACGGGTTAGTGTTAGCGTACGGGTTAGGATTAGGGGACGGGTGAGTGTAAGGCTTCGGGTAAGGGTTAGGGTTAAGGTTAGGGTTAGGGGGCGGGGACGGTTTAGGGTACAGGTTAGGGTACGACAACGGTTTAGGGTGAGCGTATGTGTTGGGTACGGGTTAGTGTTAGCGTACGGTTTAGGATTAGGGGACGGTGAGGTTAAGGCTTCGGGTAAGGGTTAGGGTTAGGGGATGGGGACGGGGACGGTTTAGGGTACAGGTTAAGGTACGACAACGGTTTAGGGTGAGCGTACGTGTTAGGGTACGTGTTAGTGTTAGCGTACGGGTTAGGATTAGTGGACGGGTGAGGGTAAGGCTTCGGGTAAGGGTTAGGGTTAGGGTTAGGGTTAGGGGACGGGGATGGTTTAGGGTACATGTTAGGGTACAACAACGATTTAGGGTGAGCGTAGGTGTTAGGGTACGGATTAGTGTTAGCGTACGGGTTAGGATTAGGTGACGGGTGAGGGTAAGGCTTCGGGTAAGGGTTAGGGTTAGGGTTAGGGTTAGGGTTAGGGGACGAGGACGGTTTAGGGTACAGGTTAGGGTACGACAACAGTTTAGGTTGAGCGTACGTGTTAGGGTACGGGTTAGTGTTAGCGTACGGGTTAGGATTAGGGGATGGTTGAGGGTAAGGCTTCGGGTAAAGGTTATGGTTTGGGTTAGGGTTAGAGTTAGGGTTAGGGGACAGGGACGGTTTAGGGTACAGGTTAGGGTACGACAACGGTTTAGGGTGAGCGTACGTGTTAGGGTACGGGTTAGTGTTAGCGTACGGGTTAGGATTAGGGGACGGGTGAGTGTTAGGCTTCCGGAAAGGGTTAGGGTTAGGGTTAGGTTTAGGGTTAGGGGACGGGCACGGGGACGGTTTAGGGTACAGGTTAGTGTACGAGAACGGTTTAGGGTGAGGGTACGTGTTAGGGTACGGGTTAGTGTTAGCGTACGGGTTAGGATTAGGGGACGGGTGAGGGTAAGGCTTCGGGTAAGTGTTAGGGTTAGGGTTAGGGTTAGGGTTAGGGTTAGGGGACGGGGACGGCTTAGGGTACAGGTTAGGGTACGACAACGGTTTAGAGTGAGCGTAAGTGTTAGGGTACGGATTAGTGTTAGCGTACAGGTTAGGATTAGCGGACGGGTGAGTGTAAGGCTTCGGGTAAGGTTTAGGGTTAGGGTTAGGGTTAGGGTTAGGGTTAGGGGACGGGTACTGTTTAGGGTACAGGTTAGGGTACGACAACGGTTTAGTGTGAGCGTACGTGTTAGGGTACGGGTGAGTGTTAGCGTACGGGTTAGGAATAGGGGACGGGTGAGGGTAAGGCTACAGGTAAGGGTTAGGGTTAGGGTTAGGGTTAGGTTTAGGATTAGGGGACGGGCACGGGGACGGTTTAGGGTACAGGTTAGTGTACGAGAACGGTTTAGGGTGAGGGTACGTGTTAGGTACGGGTTAGTGTTAGCGTACGGGTTAGGATTAGGGGACGGGTGAGGTTAAGGCTTCGGGTAAGGGTTAGGGTTAGGGTTAGGGGATGGGGACGGGGACGGTTTAGGGTACAGGTTAGGGTACGACAACGGTTTAGGGTGAGCGTACATGTTAGGGTACGTGTTAGTGTTAGCGTACGGGTTAGGATTAGAGGACGGGTGAGGGTAAGGCTTCGGGTAAGGGTTAGGGTTAGCGTTAGGGTTAGGGTTAGGGGACGGGGACGGTTTAGGGTACATGTTAGGGTACGACAACGATTTAGGGTGAGCGTAGGTGTTAGGGTACGGATTAGTGTTAGCGTACGGGTTAGGATTAGGTGACGGGTGAGGGTAAGGATTTGGGTAAGGGTTAGGTTTAGGGTTAGGGTTAGGGTTAAGGGACGGAGACGGTTTAGGATACAGGTTAGGGTACGACAACGGTTTAGTGTGAGCGTACGTGTTAGGGCATGGGTTAGTGTTAGCGTACGGGTTAGGATTAGGGGATGGGTGAGGGTAAGGCTTCGGGTATAGGTTATGGTTTGTGTTAGGGTTAGATTTAGGGTTAGGGGACGGGGACGGTTTAGGGTACAGGTTAGGGTACGACAACGGGTTAGGGTGAGCGTACGTGTTAGGGTACGGGTTAGTGTTAGCGTACGGGTTAGGATTAGGGGACGGGTGAGAGTAAGGCTTCGGGAAAGGGTTAGGGTTAGGGTTAGGTTTAGGGTTAGGGGACGGGCACGGGGACGGTTTAGGGTACAGGTTAGTGTACGACAACGGTTTAGTGTGAGGGTACGTGTTAGGGTACGAGTTAGTGTTAGCGTACGTGTTAGGATTAGGGTACGGTTGAGGGTAAGGCTTCGGGTAAGGGTTAGGGTTAGGGTTAGGGTTAGGGTTAGGGTTAGGGGACGGGGGCAGTTTAGGGTACAGGTTAGGGTACGACAACGGTTTATGGTGAGCGTACGTGTTAGGGTATGGGTTAGTGTTAGCGTACGGGTTAGGATTAGGGGACGGGTGAGGGTAAGGCTTCGGGTAAGGGTTAGGGTTAGGGTTAGGGTTAGGGTTAGGGGACGGGGACGGTTTAGGGTACAGGTTAGGGTACGACAACGGTTTAGGGTGAGCGTACGTGTTAGGGTACGTGTTAGTGTTAGCGTACGGGTTAGGATTAGGGGACGGTTGAGGGTATGGCTTCGGGTAAGGGTTAGGGTTAGGGTTAGGGTTAGGGTTTGGGTTAGGGGACGGGGACGCTTTAGGGTACATGTTAGGGTACGACAACGGTTTAGGGTGAGCGTACGTGTTAGGGTACGGTTTAGTGTTAGCGTACGGGTTAGGATTAGGGGACGGGTGAGGGTAAGGCTTCGGGTAAGGGTTAGGGTTAGGGTTAGGGTTAGGGTTAGGGGACGGGGACGGTTTAGTGTACAGGTAAGGGTACGACAACGGTTTAGGGTGAGCGTACGTGTTAGGGTACGTGTTAGTGTTAGCGTACGGGTTAGGATTAGGGGACGGGTGAGGGTATGGCTTCGGGTAAGGGTTAGGGTTAGGGTTAGGGTTAGGGTTAGGGTTAGGGGACGGGGACGCTTTAGGGTACAGGTTAGGGTATGACAACGGTTTAGGGTGAGCGTACGTGTTAGGGTACGGGTTAGTGTTAGCGTACGGGTTAGGATTAGGGGACGGGTGAGGGTAAGGCTTCGGGTAAGGGTTAGGGTTAGGGTTAGGGTTACTGTTAGGGTTAGGGGACGGGGACGGTTTAGGGTACATGTTAGGGTACGACAACGGTTTAGGGTGAGCGTACGTGTTAGGGTACGGGTTAGTGTTAGCGTACGGGTTAGGATTAGGGGACGGGTGAGGGTAAGGCTTCGGGTAAGGGTTAGGGTTAGGGTTAGGGTTAGGGTTAAGGGACGGGGACGGTTTAGGGTACAGGTTAGCGTACGACAACGGTTTAGGGTGAGCGTACGTGTTAGTGTACGGGTTAGTGTTAGCGTACGGGTTAGGTTTAGGGGACGGGTGAGGGTAAGACTTCGGGTAAGGGTTAGGGTTAGGGATAGGGTTAGGGTTAAGGGACGGAGACGGTTTAGGATACAGGTTAGGGTACGACAACGGTTTAGTGTGAGCGTACGTGTTAGGGCACGGGTTAGTGTTAGCGTACGGGTTAGGTTTAGGGGACGGGTGAGGGTAAGACTTCGGGTAAGGGTTAGGGTTAGGGATAGGGTTAGGGGACGGGGACGGTTTAGGTTACAGGTTAGGGTACGACAACGGTTTAGGGTGAGCGTACGTGTTAGGGTACGGGTTAGTGTTAGCGTACGGGTTAGGATTAGGGGACGGGTGAGGGTAAGGCTTCGGGAAAGGGTTAGGGTTAGGGTTAGGGTTAGGGTTTGGGTTAGGGGACGGGGACGGTTTAGGGTACAGGTTAGGGTACGACAACGGTTTAGGGTGAGCGTACGTGTTAGGGTACGGTTTAGTGTTAGTGTACAGGTTAGGATTAGGGGACGGGTGAGGGTAAGGCTTCGGGTAAGGGTTAGGGTTAGGGTTAGGGTTAGGTTTAGGGATAGGGGACGGGGACGGGGACGGTTTAGGGTACAGGTTAGGGTACGACAACGGTTTAGGGTGAGCGTACGTGTTAGGGTACGGTTTAGTGTTAGCGTACGGGTTAGGATTAGGGGACGGGTGAGGGTAAGGCTTCGGGTAAGGGTTAGGGTTAGGGTTAGGGTTATGGTTAGGGTTAGGTAACGGGGACGGGGACGATTTAGGGTACAGGTTAGGGTACGACAACGGTTTAGGGTGAGCGTACGTGTTAGGGTACGGGTTAGTGTTAGCGTACGGGTTAGGATTAGGGGACGGGTGAGGGTAAGGATTCGGGTAAGGGTTAGGGTTAGGGTTAGGGTTAAGGGACGGAGACGGTTTAGGATACAGGTTAGGGTACGACAACGGTTTAGTGTGAGCGTACGTGTTAGGGCACGGGTTAGTGTTAGCGTACGGGTTAGGATTAGGGGACGGGTGAGGGTAAGGCTTCGGGTAAGTGTTAGGGTTAGGGTTAGGGTTAGGGTTAGGGTTAGGGGACGGGGACGGTTTAGGGTAAAGGTTAGGGTACGACAACGGTTTAGGGTGAGCGTACGTGTTAGGGTACGGGTTAGTGTTAGCGTACGGGTTAGGATTCGGGACGGGTGAGGGTAAGGCTTCGGGTAAGGGTTAGGGTTAGGGTTAGGGTTAGGGTTGGGGGCGGGGACGGTTTAGGGTACAGGTTAGGGTACGACAACGGTTTAGGGTGAGCGTATGTTTTGGGTACGGGTTAGTATTAGCGTACGGTTTAGGATTAGGGGACGGGTGAGGTTAAGGCTTCGGGTAAGGGTTAGGGTTGGGGTTAGTGTTAGGGTTAGGGGATGGGGACGGGGACGGTTGAGGGTACAGGTTAGGGTACGACAACGGTTTAGGGTGAGCGTACGTGTTAGGGTACGTGTTAGTTTTAGCGTACGGGTTAGGATTAGGGGACGGGTGAGGGTAAGGCTTCGGGTAAGGGTTAGGGTTAGGGTTAGGGTTAGGGGACGGGAACGGTTTAAGGTACAGGATAGGGTACGACAACGGTTCAGGGTGAGCTTACGTGTTAGGGTACGGGTTAGTGTTCGCGTACGGGTTAGGATTAGGGGACGGGTGAGGGTAAGGCTTCGGGTAAGGGTTAGGGTTAGGATTAGGGTTAGGGTTAGGGGACGAGGACGGTTTAGGGTACATGTTAGGGTACGACAACGGTTTAGGGTGAGCGTACGTGTTAGGGTACGGGTTAGTGTTAGCGTACGGGTTAGGATTAGGGGACGGGTGGGGTAAGGCTTCGGGTAAGGGTTAGGGTTAGGGTTAGGGTTAGGGTTAGGGGACGGGGACGGGGACGGTTTAGGGTACAGGTTAGGGTACGACAACGATTTAGGGTGAGGGTACGTGTTAGGGTACGGGTTAGTGTTAGCATACGGGTTAGGATTAGGGGACAGGTGAGTGTAAGGCTTCGGGTAAGGGTTAGGGTTAGGGTTAGGGTTAGGGTTAGGGTTAGTGGACGGGCACGGGGACGGTTTAGGGTACAGGTTAGGGTACGGCAACGGTTTAGGGTGAGCTTACGTGTTAGGGTACGGGTTAGTGTTAGCGTAAGGGTTAGGATTAGGGGACGGGTGAGGGTAAGTCTTCGGGTAAGGGTTAGGGTTAGGGTTAGGGGACGGGGACGGTTTAGGGTACATGTTAGGGTACGACAACGGTTTAGGGTGAGCGTACATGTTAGGGTACGGGTTAGTGTTAGCGTACGGGTTAGGATTAGCGGACGGGTGAGGGTAAGGCTTCGGGTAAGGGTTAGGGTTAATGTTAGGGTTAGGGTTAGGGTTACGGGACGGGCACAGGGACGGTTTAGGGTACAGGTTAGGGTACGACAGCATTTAGGGTGAGTGTACGTGTTAGGGTACGGGTTAGTGGTAGCGTACGGGTTAGGATTAGGGGACGGGTGAGGGTAAGGCTTTGGGTAAGGGTTAGGGTTAGGGTTAGGGTTAGGGGATGGGGACGGTGACGGGGACGGTTTAGGGTACAGGTTAGGGTACGACAACGGTTTAGGGTGAGCGTACGTGTTAGGGTACGGGTTAGTGTTAGCGTACGGGTTAGGATTAGGGGACGGGTGAGTGTAAGGCTTCGGGTAAGGGTTAGGGTTAGGGTTAGGGTTAGGGGACGGGGACGGTTTAGGGTACAAGTTAGGGTACGACAACGGTTTAGGGTGAGCGTACGTGTTAGGGTACGGGTTAGTGTTAGCGTACGGGTTAGGATTAGGGGACGGTGAGTGTTAGGCTTCGGGTAAGGGTTAGGGTTAGGGTTAGGGTTAGGGTTAGGGTTAGGGGCGGGGACGGTTTAGGGTACAGGTTACGGTACGACAACGGTTTAGGGTGAGCGTACGTGTTAGCGTACGGGTTAGGATTAGGGGACGGGTGAGGGTAAGGCTTCGGGTAAGTGTTAGGGTTAGGGTTAGGGTTAGGTTTAGGGTTAGGAGACGGGGACGGTTTAGGGTACATGTTAGGGTACGACAACGATTTAGGGTGAGCGTAGTTGTTAGGGTACGGATTAGTGTTAGCGTACAGGTTAGGATTAGGGGACGGGTGAGGGTAAGGCTTCGGGTAAGTGTTAGGGTTAGGGTTAGGGTTAGGGTTAGGGGACGGGGACGGTTTAGGGTACAGGTTAGTGTACGACAACAGTTTAGGTTGAGCGTACGTGTTAGGGTACGGGTTAGTGTTAGCGTACGGGTTAGGATTAGCAGATGGGTGAGGGTAAGGCTTCGGGTAAAGGTTAGGGTTGGGGTTAGGGTTAGATTTAGGGTTAGGGGACAGGGACGGTTTAGGGTACAGGTTAGGGTACGACAACGGTTTAGGGTGAGCGTACCTGTTAGGTTATGGGTTAGTGTTAGCGTACGGGTTAGGATTAGGGGACGTGTTAGGGTAAGGCTTCGAGTAAGGGTCAGGGTTAGGATTAGGGGACAGGGACGGGGACGGTTTAGAGTACAGGTTAGGATTCGCCAATGGTTTAGGGTGAGCGTACATGTTAGGGTACGGGTTAGTGTTAGCGCACGGGTTAGGATTAGGGGACGGGTTAGTGTAAGGCTTCGGGTAAGGGTTAAGGTTAGGGTTAGGGTTAGGGGACGGGGACGGTTTAGGTTACAGGTTAGGGTACGACAACGGTTTAGGGTGAGCGTACGTTTTAAGGTATGGGTTAGTGTTAGCATACGGGTTTGGATTAAAGGAAGGGTTAGAGTAAGGCTTCGGGTAAGGATTAGGGTTAGGGTTTGGGTTAGGGGACTGGGACACGGATGGTTTAGGGTACAGGTTAGGGTACAAAAACGGTTTAGGGTGAGCGTACGTGTTAGGGTACCGTTTAGTGTTAGCGTACGGGTTAGGATTAGGGGACGGGTTAGGGTAAGGTTTCGGGTAAGGGTTATCGTTAGGGTTAGGTTTAGTTTTAGGGTTACTGGATGGGGACGGTTTAGGGTACAGCTTAGGGTACGACCACGGTTTAGGGTGAGAGTACATGTTAGGGTACAGGTTAGTGTTAGCATACGTGTTACGATTAGGGGATGGTTTAGGGTAAGGCTTTGGGTAAGAGTTAGGGTTAGGGTTTGTTAGGGTTTGGGGACGGGGACGGTTTAGGGTATAGGTTAGGGTAAGACAACGGTTTAAGATGAGCGTACGTGTTAGGATACGGGTTAGTGTTAGCGTATGATTAGGGGACGGATAAGGGTAAGGGTTCGGGTAAGGGTTAGGTTGAGACATAAGGCTGGACACTTCGGGCTGATGGCATTGGTGAGGTTCGATGAGCAAATGCAGACCCTTTGAAGTCATACTGCATGGTACCCATTCCATGGGTCCGAACTCTCCAGGTTTAAGGGATTCTTCCTTCAGCTAAAACATGCATGGGAAACCCAGAGTACGTTCCACCATGTCATTGGGAAACGTTTTCAAATGCATCTCAGTTTTCGTCCCCTGGTACTCGGGTTCACCATTCCAGACGCTTTACTAACACTCTCCCCACTTGGAGAGTCAGTGCCTTTAACCTCCTGTTTGGCACACTTTGCAATTTCTGTGCAAGATGAACAGGAATTTGGAGATCCAATGAGAGACTAGCTGTAGGTGTCTGCACGGACAAATGGAACGCTTATTTCCCACCAGGAAGAGGAATTAACCAAAGGCTCAGCGTGCCCTGCTGGAAACAGATTAGGGCCTGAAGCAATCCTGCGGTTTTGCGGTCAGCTCACAAGTAAGCGAGTTGAAGAAAAGAGCTCAAGGGCACTGTAATCCACAAACCTGCAGAGTTATGAATGATAGCTATCGTCCAAAATATATTCAAGTAAGTCTGTGAAGAGGGCTTTAAAGCGGTGCAGAATTTCAGGAAAACGATTTCAGGGGGTAGACTGGAATTGCACTTAAAGCATAGGAAAAGAGGCAGAATGTCGACAATGATGCACTTGGCCAAAAAGAGCATATTGGTTTTTTCCTGAATATATTCAGGAAAAAACGCATACGCACTTTTTGGCCAACCAAGCAAGCGTTTAAAGGAAATCTGCACTACAATGAAGTATCACTGCCCCCCGGTCAAAAGGGCCATGTGAAAAAAGTGTAAAAGAAGGCATCATTGAAGACTAATACAGAATACCAAGTCCTGGTCGTTGGTAGAATAACCAGCAGGGTATAGGATTTAGGAACTACTGGAGGTATATCCTCGGTGGCTTCACTGACTCTCCTGACATCCGTTACCTTGACTGCTGCAGCCCATGGGGCTCTCAAAGTCAGGCCAATCCCAGGATATGGAGCTCACCCAGGCAGGTACCCCACCCCCACCCCAGCCCACAGGGCCCTCATGTTCAGGCCCCTCCCAGGATATGGTGTTCCCTGGGCAGGTCACCTGCAGCCCATGGGGCTCTCGTTGTCACGTCCCTCCCAGGATACAGAGCTACCCTTGCATGTTCCGTGGCAAGTCTGTGCAAACAGGAACCGTGCACATAGCGCACATTGCAAAGCACTCCCAGCTCACCTGTCGCTCAGATCTGACACAGAGCACCTCAGAGCAGTACTTGTACTAACAAACAGCAGCTCCAAAAGGTCTGTGATCTTGGGGATCACTCTGTGCGGCCTCCCTCCACCTGGTCTTCCAGAGACTTCCACTGCACCCGGGGCACCAGGCCTCTGTCTCCACCCACCACCCTCCCCTCCTCTCCCTGACTCCTGGGTTCCTCTCATTAGCAGAGGGTTTTCTTGAAGTTGTCTCCCACTCATGGGCCAGATAAAATGATTAGAAAACAAGCCAGAACTACAGCCCCTTGTCTATCCTGACTCTCAAGAGCCCACACCTGTTCCTTGGACCTGGCCGATTCAGCAAGTTCCATTTTCTGCAACTGTGAGACCCTGAGGGTTGATGATTGGCTGACCTGGGCAGCCTGACCGTGCCGGCCAGACCTCCCCAGGTGTGCCTGGGTTGAGATCGATATAAACACCGCTCCAGGCAGCAAGAGCCCCTGCAGCTGTGCCTGACGCCATTTTCTCTGCCCTGTCAACAGTCTCGGGGCTGGACTGGTGGGAGGGAGTGAGAGGCCACGGCTTTGTGGGTGGTCCAGTGTGAGTGGGGCTCTGCTGGACTTTCTGCAGCAGTTGCCAAGATGCCACCTGCTAAGGAAGAGGATGTGTCACCCATACCTGCCGCTGGAATTTCTTCCTGGGGAGAGGTGAGGAAGGAAGAAAGCAGTGGGGGCCAGGACAGGAGGGGTATCTCAGGCAGGGAAATGGAAAGCTTCCAGAAGAGCACCCAGGGCCAGGACCATCCTGGCTGGCCTGCAGGCATCAAGTCGGCCGGCATGCTGTCGCTCGTGTGGCTCCATGGCCCTTCCTCTAGGCTTTCAAGTCCTTGTACATATTCAGGTGTTTTACCTGGGAAGGGTGGGAACATTTCAGCAGCAGCTGGCCTGGGGCTCGGCCCACGTTTACTCACAGATGCCTCGGCATGGTCCCCCAGCTTTGCAATGAGGACGCTTGTTGCGTGGGGCCTGCTGGCTGAATGGGAGATGATTCCCCACCACTGACCAACTTCAGAATTGTTTACAACTGGAGCAAGTGACCTGATAGGGTTTTCCTCTGTGTACCTGGTGGGTTCTGTTTTTCTTTTTCTTTTTTTCGTTTTTGGTTCAAGGTAGATTTTATTCTTCTCCTCTGTATTTACAGATATATGCATGGAAATAATTTATTCATATAAATACATGTATGTGAAGGGAAGAATATTTTTTCTGTTTTACTTTTTTTAATTTTATTTTTTTTAATTTTGAATTTTATTTTATTTTTTATACAGCAGGTTCTTTTTGGTTATCTCTTTTATACATATAAATGTATACATGCCAATCCCAATCTCTCAACACCTCCCACCACCATCCCCCCAACAGCTTTCCCCCCTTGGTGTCCATACGTTCGTTGTCTACATCTGTTGCTCTATTTCTGCCTTGCAAAACGGTTCATCTGTACAATTTTTCTAGGTTCCACATATATGCATTAATATACAAGATTTGTTTTGTTTTTCTCTTTCTGACTTACTTCACTGTGTATGACAGTCTCTAGATTCATCAACGTCTCTACAGGTGACCCAATTTCATTCCTTTTTATGGCTTAGTAATATTCCATTTTATATATGTACCACATCTTTATGCATTCGTCTGTCTGTGGGCATTTAGGTTGCTTCCATTACCTGGATATTGTAAATAGTGATGCAATGAACATTGCGCTGAATGTTGTTTTTTAATTTATGGTTTTGTCTGGGTATATGACCAGTAGTGGGATTGCTGTATCATATGGTAATTCTATTGTTAGTTTTATAAGAAACTCCATAATGTTCTCCACAGTGACTGTATCAATTTACATTCCCAACAATACTGGAAGAGGGTTCCATATCTCCACACCCTTTCCAGCATTTGTTGTTTGTAGATTTTCTGATGATGCCCATTCTAACCAGTGTGAGGTGAAACACCATGGATGAGTCTATTTCGTTGAGCAAGGAGTAGGTCTTGTCTATTACATTTTTGGCTTATGGAAAGGTATCTGTGCTAATTTCAATCTCTGGTTTTATACAGCACCCCAACTCAACTTTCCCCTTAAGCAAGCATAAGTTTTTTATCTAAATGTGAGACTCTGTTCGGTTTTGTAATCCATTTCATGTGGAGCCAAGTTTACACTTCCTCTATTAGTGATATCTTATGATAACTATCTTTCTCTTGTGACATATTTCTCTTAGAATCATCGTGCTTAAATCCACTCAATTTGCTGCTACAGGCCTGATGACATTGATCTCATTGCTGAGTGATATTCCGTTGTACATAAGTCGCACAACTTCTTTATCCATTTTTTTCTTTCTGGGATATTTAATGTGCACAGGACTCAAGGTTCTTGTAAACACAGCAGCCCTAAATTTTGTGTTGGCTGTGTCTTGTTGATTTTAATATTCCTAAGCTATAGGGCCATAAGTGGAAGTGACCTAGGCTCTGTAGCTTTGTTTTTTAGATGTTTCAGGATACATCATAAACATCTCCAGAGTGTCTGTTGGCAATTGACATCCCACCCATCAGCATAACAAGGCTCCCTGTTCTCCATGGCCTGTCCTGTGTTTCTTGTTTTTACACTTTTTTCAGATGGCCATTTTGACGAATGGGAAAAGAGACTTCATTGTAGTGCAGATTTCCATTGCTCGAGTGCTTGGTTGACAAAAAATAGCATATGCGTTTTTTCCTGAATGTATTCAGGAAAAAATGTATATGCACTTTTTGTCCAAGTGCATCACTGTCAAAGATCTGCTGCTTTTCATATGCTTTAAATGCAATTCAAATCTACCTCCTGAAATCTGATTCCTGCAATTCTGCCTCGTTTTCAAGTCCTCTTTGCAGCCTTACTTCAATATATTTTTGACAATAGCTGTCATTTATAACTCTGCAGGTTTGAGAATTACAGTGCCCCTGATTTCCTTTCTTAACTCGCTTCCTTGTGAGCTGGCCACAAAACCGCAGGTTTGCTTCAGGCTGTAATCTGGTTCCGGCACGGCATGCTCAGCGTTTGGTTAATTCCTCTTCCTGGTGGCAAATGAGAGTTAAATGTGCCCGTCCAGACACCTGCCTCATTCGCAGCCCCTTGGTGATGTGTGTCCTCTGGTTCGAGACCACATGTGCTGGGTTCCTCACCTTTCAATGATGTGGCCCCAATGGTGTGAGGAAACTCCTGCCTGGTTCCCATCCCCTTGGTGATGTGGGCCCTCTGGTGAGAGTCTGACACTGGCTGCGTTCCTCACCCTTCTGTGTGGTGGGCCCTCTGCTCTTAGGTAAATCCTGCCTGGCTTGCTCCCATTGCCTTGGAGACGTAGGCCCTCTGGTGGCAGTTGGAGCCTGCTGGGAGCCTCCTCTCCTCAGTGATGAGTGCCCTCTGGCGTCAGGTTCTAACTGCTGTGCTCCCCACGTTTTCTGATGTGAGCCCAGTGATGCCAGGACACTCCTGCCAGGTTCCCATCCCCATTGGGATGTGGGCCTTCTGCTCTGAGGTCCCAACGCCTGGGTTCCTTACAGTTTCATGGTGTTGGCTCTGTGATGTTCGTTCACTCAGGCCTAGATCCCATAGCCCCTGTGTTCTGGGCCGCCTGCTGCGAGGTTCCAACTGCTGGATTCCTCACCTTTTTTATTCTTTGTGCCCTGTGTTGTGAGGCTCCTCCTGCCTTCCTCACTCCCCCCATTGGTGATGTAGGTCCTGTGGTTTGAGGCTACATGTGCCGGTTTCCTCACCTTTTATTGATGTGGCCCCACTGGTGTGAGGACACTCCTGCCTGGTTCCCATCCCCTTGGTGATGTGGGCCCTCTGGTGAGAGTCTGATCCTGGCTGGATACCTCACACTTCTGGGAGGTGGGCTCTCTGCTGTGAGGTCACTCGTGCCTGGATGGCACACGTCGCCTTGGCCAAGTGGGCCCTCTGGTTGCAGTTGGAGCGGGATGGGAGCCTCCTCCCCTCGGTGATGAGGGCCCTCTGGCATCAGGCCCTAACTGCTGGGCTCCCCACATTTTCTGATGTGCGCCCACTGGTGCGATGACACTCCTGCCAGTTTCCCATCCCCATGGGGATGTGGGCCTTCTGCTCTGAGGTCCCAATGGCTGGGTTGCTCACAGTATCATGATGTGGGCCCTCTGCTGTGAGTTCACTGCGGCCTAGATCTCATAGACTGGGTGCCCTGGGCCGCCTGCTGGGAGCTTCCAATTACTGGATTCCTCACCTTTTTATTCTATGGGCCCTGTGTTGTAAGGCTACTCCTGCCTACCTCACTCCGAGTCCCTTGGAGATGTGGGTCCTCTGCTTTGAGGCCACATGTGTTGGGTTCCTCACCTTTCTATGATGTGGCCACATTGGTGTTAGGACACTCCTGCGTGGTTCCGATCCCCTTGGTGATGTGGGCCCTCTGGCGAGAGTCTTATCCTGGTTGGTTTCCTCACCCTTCTGTTAGGTAGGCCCTGTGCTGTGAGGTCACTCCTGCCTGACTGGCACACGTCATCTTGGCGACGTGGGCCCTCAATTGTGTGTTGGTGCCTGCTGGGAGTCTCCTTCCCTCGGTAATGAGGGCTCTCTGGCGTCAGGCCCTAACTCCTGGGCTCTCAAAATTTTCTGATGTGCGCCCTGTGGTGCGAGTACACTCCTGTCAGGTTCCCAAGCCCATGGGAATGTGGGCCTTCTGCTGTGAGGTCCCAACGTCTGGATTTCTCACAGTTTCATGATGAGGGCCCTCTGGTGTGAGTTCACTCACCCTGGATCCCATAGCCTCGCTACTCCAGGCCGCCTGCTGGGAGGTTCCAACTGCGGGATTCCTCACCTTTTTTATTCTATGGGCCCTCTCTTTTGAGGCTCCTCCTGCCTGCCTCATTCCCAGCCCCTTGTTTATGTGTGTCCTCTGATTAGAGGCCACGTGTGCTGGGTCCCTCACCTTTCGATGATGTGGCCCCACTGGTGTGAGGATACTTGTGCCTGGTTCCCATCCCCTTGGTGATATGAGCCCTCTGGTGAGAGTCTGATCCTGGCTGGGTTCCTCACCCTTCTGTGAGGTGGGCCCTCTGCTGTGAGGTAACTCCTGCCTGGCTTCCCATTGCCTTGGTGACATCGGCCCTCTGGTGGCAGTTGGAACCTACTGGGAGCCTCCTCCCCTCGGTGATGAGGGCCCTCTGGCGTGAGGCCATCACTGCTGGGCTCCCCATGTTATCTGATGTGAGCCCAGTGATAACAGGACACTCCTGTAAGTTTCCCATCCCCATGGGGATGTGGGCCTTCTGCTCTGTGGTTCCAACGTCTGGGTTGCTCACAGTTCCATGATATAGGCTCTCTGGTGTTAGTTCACTCAGGCCAGGATCCCATAGTCTCTGTGCTCTGGGCCGCCTGCTGCGAGGTTCCAACTGCTGGATACCTCACCTTTTTTATTCTTTGGGCCCTGTGTTGTGAGGCTCCTCCTGCCTGCCTTACTCCCAGCCCTTTGGTGATGTGGGTCCTGTGGTTTCAGGCCACATGTGCTGGTTTACTCACCTTTTAGTGATGTGGACCCACTGGTGTGAGGACACTCCTGCCTGGTTCCCATCCCCTTGGTGATGTGGGCCGTCTGGTGAGAGTCTGATCCTGACTGGTTTCGTCACACTTCTGGGAGGTGGGCCCTCTGCTGTGAGGTCACTCCTGCCTGGCTTGCTCCCGTTGCCTTGGTGACGTCGGCCCTCTGGTGGCAGTTGGAGCTTGCTGGGAGCCTCCTCCCCTCGGTGATGAGGGCCCTGTGGCGTCAGTCACTAACTGCTGGGTACCCATATTTTCTGATGTGTGCCCAGTGGTGTGATGGCACTCCTGCCAGTTTCCCATACCCATGTGGATGTGGGCCTTCTGCTCTGAGGTCCCAACGGCTGGGTTGCTCACAGTATAATGATGAGGGCCCTCTGGTGTGAGCTCATTCCGGCCTGGATCCCATAGCCTCGCTGCTCCTGGCCGCCTGCTGGGAGGATCCAACTGCGCGATTCCTCACCTTTTTTATTCTATGGGCCCTCTGTTTTGAGGCTCCTCCTGCCTGCCTCACTCCCAGTCCCTTGGTGATGTGTGTCCTCTGGTTTGAGGTCACATGTGCTGTGTTCCTCAACTTTGGATGATGTGGCCCCACTGGTGTGAGGACACTCCTGACTGGTTCCCATCCCCTTGGTGATGTGGGCCCTCTGGTGAGAGTCTGATCCTCGCTGGGTACCTCACCCTTCTGTGAGGCAGACCCTGTGATATGAGGTCTCTCCTGCCTGGCTGGCACACGTCGCCTTGATGACATGGGCCGTCTGTTGGCCTTTGGTGTGTGCTGGGAGCCTCCTCCCCTCATTAATGAGGGCCCTCTATAAAACGCATATGCCCTTCTTGGCCAAGTGCATCACTGTAGACGTTCTGCCTCTTTTCCTATGCTTTAAAAGCAATTACTGTCTACATCATGAAATCGGTTTCCTGCAATTCTGCCCCACTTTCAGGTCTTCTTCGCTGCCTTACTTCAATATATTTTTGGACGATAGCTGTCATTTATAACTGCAGGTTTGTGAATGACAGTGCCCCTGAGTTCCTTTCTTAACTCACTTCCTTGTAAGCTGGCCACAAAACCACAGGTTTGCTTCAGGCCGTAATCAGGGTCCGGCACGGCACTCTGACCCTTTGGTTAATTCCTCTTCCTGGTGGGAAATTATAGTTAAATGTGCCCGTCCAGACACCTGCCTCACTCCCAACCCCTTGGTGATGTGTGTCCTCTGGTTTGAGGCCACATGTGCTGGGTTCCTCATCTTTTGATGATGTGACCCCACTGGTGTGAGGACACTCCTGCCTGGTTCCCATCCCCTTGGTGATGTGGGCCCTCTGGTGAGAGTCTGATCATGGCTGAGTTCCTCACACTTCTTTGAGGTGGGCCCTCTTCTCTGAGGTCACTCCTGCCTGACTGGCACAACCCGCCTTGGCCACATGGGCCCACTGGTTGCAGATGGAGCGTGCTGGGAGCCTCCTCCCCTCGGTGATGAGGGCCCAGTGACGTCAGGGCCTAACTGCTGGGCTCCCCACATTTTCTGATGTGTGCCCAGTGGTGCGATGACACTCCTGCCAGGTTCCCATCCACATGGGGCTGTGGGCCTTCTATTCTGAGGTCCCAACGGCTGGGTTGCTCACACTTTCATGATGTGGGCCCTCTGCTGTGAGGTCAATCGTGCCTGGCTGGCACACATCGCCTTGGTGACGTGGGCACTCTGGTGGCAGTTGGAGCGTGCTGGGGCCTCCTCCCCTCAGTGATGAGGGCCCTCTGGTGTCAGGCCCTAAGTGCTAGGCTCCACACATTTTCTGATGTGTGTCCAGTGGTGCGAGGACACTCCTGCCAGGTTCCCATCCCCATGGGCATGTGGGACTTCTGTTCTGTGGTCCCAACGGCTGGGTTGCTCACAGTTTCATGATGTGAGCCCTTTGCTGTGAGTTCACTCTGGCCTGTATCCCATAGCGTCGGTGCTCTGGGCCGCCTGCCTGGAGTTTCCAACTCCTGGATTCCTCACCTTTTTTATTCTATGTGCCCTCTGTTGTGAGTCTCCTCCTGCATGCCTCAGTCCCAGCCCCTTCGTGATGTGTGTCCCCTTGTTTGAGGCCACATGTGCTGTGTTCCTCATCTTTCGCTGATGTGGCCCCACTGGTGTGAGGGCACTCCTGCCTGGTTTCCATCCCCTTGGTGATGTGGACCTTCTGGTGAGAGTCTGATCCTGGTTGGGATCCTCACACTTCTGTGAGGTGGGCCCTCTGCTCTGTGGTCACTCCTGCCTGGCTTGCACACACTGCCTTGGCAACGTCGGCCGGCTGGTGGCAGTTGGAGCCTGCTGGGAGCCTCCTCCCCTTGGTGATGAGGGCCCTCTGGCGTCAGGCCCTAACTGCTGGGTTCCCACATTTTCTGATACATGCTAAGTGGTGCGAGGACACTCCTGCGAGGTTCCCATCACCATGGTGATGTGGGCCTTCTGCTCTGAGGTCCCACCGGCTGGGTTGCTCACAGTTTCATGATGTGGGCCCTCTGCTGTGAGTTCACTGTGGCCTGGATCCCATAGACTGGGTGCTCTGGGCCACCTGCTGGGAGGTTCAAACTGCTGGATTCCTCACCTTTTTTATTCTATGGGCCCTGTGTTGTTAGACAACTCCTGCCTGCCTCACTCTGAGCCACTTGGTGATGTGGGTCCTCTGGTTTTAGGTCACATGTGCTGGGCTCCTCACCTGTTGCTGATGTGGCCCCACTGGTGTGAGGACACTCCTGCCTGGTTCCCATCCCCTTGGTGATGTTGGCCCTCTGGTGAGAGTCTGATCCTTGTTGAGTTTCTTCACACTTCTTTGAGGTGGGCCCTCTGCTCTGAGGTCATTCCTGTCTGGCTGGCACACCCCTCCTTGGCGACGTCGGCCCTATGGTGGCAATTGGAGCCTGCTGGGAGCCTCCTCCCCTCAGTGATGAGGGCCCTCTGCCCTCAGGCCTTAACTGCTGGGTTCCCACATTTTCTGATTCGTGCTAAGTGATGCGAGGACACTCCTGCCAGGTTCCCATCCCTATGGGGATGTGGGCCTTCTGTTCTGAAGTCCCAACGGCTCAGTTGCTCACAGTTTCATGATGTGGGCCCTCTGTTGTGAGTTCTCTGTGACCTGGATCCCATAGACTCCATGCTGTGGGCCGCCTGCTGGCAGGTTCCAACTGCTGGATTCCTCACATTTTTTATTCTATGGGCTCTGTGTTGTGAGGCTACTCCTGCCTGCCTCACTCCTAGCCCCTTGGAGATGTGGGTCCTCTGATTTAGGCCACACGTTCTGGGTTCCTCACCTTTCTATGATGTGGCCACCCTGGCGTGAGGACCCTTCTGCCTGGTTCTGATCCCCTTGGTGAGGTGGACAAACTGGTGAGAGTCTTATCCTGGCTGGTTTCCTCACCCTTCTGTGAGGTAGGCCCTCTGCGGTGAGGTCACTCCTGCCTGGTTGGCACACGTTACCTTGGCGACGTGGGCCCTCAGTTGGGAGTTGGTGCCTGCTGGGAGTCTCCGCCCCTGGGTAATGAGGGCCCTCTGGCGTCAGGCCCTAACTCCTGGGCTCCCAAAATTTTCTGATGTGCGCCCTGTGGTGCGAGTACACTCCTGCCAGGTTCCCAACCCCATGGGAATGTGGGCCTTCTGCTCTGAGGTCCCATCGTCTGGGTTGCTCACAGTTTCATGATGAGGGTCCTCTGTTGTGAGTTCAGTCAGGCCTAGATCCCATAGCCTCACTGCTTCTGGCCGCCTGCTGGGAGGTTCCAACTGCGGGATTCCTCACATTTTTTATTCTATGGGCCCTGTGTTGTGAGGCTACTCCTGCCTGCCTCACTCTAAGCACCTTGGAGATGTGGGTCCTCTGGTTTAGGCCACATGTGCTGGGTTCCTCACCTTTCTATAATGTGGCCACACTGGTGTGAGGACACTCCTGCCTTCTTCCGATCCCCTTGGTGATGTGGGCTCTCTGGTGAGAGTCTTATCCTGGCTGGGTTCCTCACCCTTCTTTGAGGTAGGCCCTCTGCTGTGAGGTAACTCCTGCCTGGCTTTCTCCCATTGCCTGGTGACTTTGGCCCTCTGGTGGCAGTTGGAGCCTGCCTGGAGCCTCCTCTCCTCGGTGATGAGGGCCCTCTGGCGTCAGGCTCTAACTGCTGGGCTCCCCACGTTTTCTGATGTGAGTCCAGTGATGCCAGGACACTCCTGTAAGGTTCCCATCCCCATGCGGATGTGGGTCTTCTGGTCTGAGGTCCCAACGCCTGGGTTACTCACAGTTTCCTCATGTTGGCTCTCTGGTGTTAGTTAACTCAGGCCTAGATCCCATAGCCTCTGTGCTGTGGACTGCCTGCTGGGAGGTTCCAACTGCTGGATTCCTCACCTTTTTTATTCTTTGGACCCTGTGTTGTGAGGCTCATCCTGCCTGCCTCACTCCCAGCCCCTTTGTGATGTAGGTCCTCTGGTTTGAGGCCACATGTGCCGGTTTCCTCACATTTTATTGATGTGGCCCCACTGGTGTGAGGACACTCCTGCCTGGTTCCCATCCCCTTGGTGATGTGGGCCCTCTGCTGAGAGTCTGATCCTGGCTGGATTCCTCACACTTCTGGGAGGAAGGCCCTCTGCTGTGAGGTCACTCCTGCCTGGCTGGCACACATGGCCTTGGCCACATGGGGCCTCTGGTTGCAGTTGGAGCATGCTGGGAGCCTCCTCCCCTCTGTGATGAGGGCCGTCTGGCGTTAGGCCCTAACTGCTGGTATCCCCACATTTTCTGATGTGTGCCCACTGGTGCGAAGACACTCCTGCCAGGTTCCCATCCCCATGGGGATTTGGGCCTTCTACTCTGAAGTCCCAACGCCTGGGTTGCTCACAGTTTCAGGATGTGGGCCCTCTGCTGTGAGTTCACTCCGGCATTGATCCCATAGCCTCGGTGCTCTGGGCCACCTGCTTGGAGCTTCCAACTGCTGGATTCCTCACCTTTTTTATTCTATGGGCCCTGTGTTGTGAGGCAACTCCTGCCTGCCTCACTCTGAGCCTCTTGGTGATGTGGGTCCTCTGCTTTGAGGCCACGTGTTCTGGGTTCCTCACCTTTCGCTGATGTGGCCCCACTGGTGTGAGGACACTCCTGCCTGGTTCCCATCCCCTTGGGGATGTGGGCCCTCTGGTGAGAGTCTGATCCTGGTTGGGTTCCTCACACTTCTTTGAGGTGGGCCCTCTGCTCTGAGGTCACTCCTGCCCAGCTGGCACACCCCGCCTTGGCGACGTCGGCCCTTTTGTGGCAGTTGGAGCCTGCTGTGAGCCTCCTCCCCTTGGTGATGAGGGCCCTCTGGTGTCAGGCCCTAACTGCTGGGTACCCACATTTTCTGATACGTTCTAAGTGGTGCGAGGACACTCTTACCATGTTCCCAACCCCATGAGGATGTGGGCCTTCTGCTCTGAGGTCCCAACGTCTGGGTTGCTCACAGTTTCATGATATGGGTCCTCTGCTGTGAGTTCACTGAGGCCTGGATCGCATAGACTGGGTGCTCTGGGCCATCTGTTGGGAGGTTCCCACTGCTGGATTCCTCAGCTTTTTTATTCTATGGGCCCTGTGTTGTGAGGCTACTCCTGCCTGCCTCACTCCGAGCCCCTTGGAGATGTGGGTTCTCTGGTTTAGGCCACATTTGCTGGGTTCCTCACCTTTCTATGATATTGCCACACTGGCGTGAGGACACTCCTGCCTGGTTCTGATTCCCTTGGTAATGTGGGCCCTCTGGTGAGAGTCTTATCCTGGCTTTGTTCCTCACCCTTCTGTGAGGTAGGCCCTGTGCTGTGAGCTCACTCCTGCCTGGCTGTCACACGTTACCTTGGTGACCTGGGCCCTCAATTGGGAGTTGGTGCCTTCTTGGAGTCTCCTCCCCTCGGTAATGAGGGCCCTCTGGCGTCAGGCCCTAACTTCTGGGCTCCCAAAATTCTCTGATGTGTGCCCTGTGGTGTGAGTACACTTCTGACAGGTTCCCAACCCCATGGAAATGTGGGCCTTCTGCTCTGAGGTCCTAACGGCTGGGTTGCTCACAGTTTCATGATGAGGGCCCTCTGTTGTGAGTTCAGTCAGGACTGGATCCCATAGCCTCGCTGCTGCTGGCTGCCTGATGGGAGGTTCCAACTGTGGGATTCCTCACCTTTTTTATTCTATGGTCCCGCTGTTTTGAGGCTCCTCCTGCCTGCCTCACTCCCAGCTCCTTTTTGATGTGTGTCCTCTGGTTTGAGGCCACGTGTGCTGGGTCCCTCACATTTCGGTGATGTGGCCCCACTGGTGTGAGGACACTCCTGCCCTGTTCCCATTCCCTTGGTGATGTGGGCCCTCTGGTGAGAGTCTGATCATCTTTGGTTTCCTCACACTTCTGTGAAGTTGGCCCTCTGCTCTGAGGTCACTCCTGCCTGGCTGGCACACCCCGCATTGGTGACATCGGGCCTCTGGTAGCAGTTGGAGCCTTCTGGGAGCTACGTCCCCTCAGTGATGAGGGCTCTCTGGCATCAGGCCCTAACTGCTGTGCTCCCCACCTTTTCTGATGTGTGCCCACTGGTGCGATGACACTCCTGCTTGGTTCGCTTCCCCATGGGGATGTGGGCCTTGTGCTCTGAGGTCACAACGGCTGGGTTGCTTACAGTATCACGATGAGGGCCCTCTGCTGTGAGTTCACTGTGGCCTGGATCTCATACCCTCGGTGCTCTGGGCCGCCTGCTGGGAAGTTCCAACTGCTGGATTCCTCACCTTTTTTATACAGTGGGCCATGTGTTGTGAGGTTAATCCTGCCTGCCTCACTCCGAGACCCATGGTGATGTGGGTCCTCTGGTTTGAGGCTACATGTGCTGGGTACCTCAACTTTCGATGATGTGGCCCCACGGGTGTGAGGACACTCCTGCCTGGTTCCCATCCCCTTGGTGATGTGGGCCCTCTGGTGAGAGTCTGATCCTGGCTGGGTTCCTTACCCTTCTGTGAGGTGGGCCCTCTGATGTGAGGTCACACGTGGCTGGCTGAGTCACGTCACCTTGGCAACGTGGGGCCTCTGTTGGCCCCTGGAGCATGCTGAGAGCCTCCTACCCTCGTAAATGAGGGCTCTGGAAAAAAACGCATATGCACTTTTTGGTCAAGTGCATCATTGTCGAGGTTTTGCCTCTTTTCCTATGCTTTCAGAGCAATTCCCGTCTACCTCCTGAAATCGCATTCCGGCAATTCTGCCCCGTTTTCAAGTCCTCTTTGCAGCCTTACTTGAATATATTTTTGGACGATAGCTGTCATTTATAACTCTGCAGGTTTGTGAATTACAGTGCCCCTGAGCCTCTTACTTCAACTCGCTTTCTTGTGAATTGGCCGCAAAACCGCAGGATTGCTTCAGGCCTTAATCTGGTTCCGGCATGGAACGCTGAGCCTGTGGTTAGTTCCTCTTCCTGGAGGGAAATGAGAGTTAAATGTGCCTGTCCACAAACCCACAGCTAGTCTCTCATTGGTTCTCCCTATTCCTGTTCATCTTTCGCAGAAATTGCAAACTGTACCAAACAGGAGGTTAAAGGCACTGACTCTCCAAGTGGGGAGAGTGTTAGTAAAGTGTCTTGAATGGTGAACCCGAGGACCAGGGGACGAAAACAGAGATGCATTTAAAAACGTTTTCTGATCACACGGTGGACCATACTCGGCATTCCCCATGCATGTTTGAGCTGAAGGACGAATCCCTTAAACCGGGAAAGCTGGGAACCTTGGAATAGGTACAATGCAGTATTACTTCTAATGGTCTGCATTTGCTGACCGAACCTCACCAATCCTATCAGCCCCAAGTGTCCAGCCTTATGTCTAACCCAGCTGTGGGTGTGGATGTGGTAAACCCAGGTCTCATCACAAGCCATGAATGAATTATTTAAGAATTGCTCTCTATTTCACAGTCTTTGTGATAGTTTTTAAAATTTATTTGTACAATGGGATTTAGCTGATGTTCAATGCTGCGTTTATGCCGATGTACACACACTGGATTCCCTTATGGAGACATATAAATACATAGGTTTTAAGACTCGTTCTAGTCACGTATATTCTTGGGGTTGAATATGTGATGTTGAGTCCATTTCGTTGAGCAAGGAGTAGATCATGTATATTACATATATGGCTTATGGAACGGTATCTGTGCTAATTTCATTCTCTGGTTTTATGCGGCACCTCAACTCACCTTTCCCCATAAGCAAACGTAATTTGGTTTTCTAAATGTGAGACCCTGTTGTGTTTTGTAATTCACTTCATGTGTAGCCAAGTTTACATTCCGTGTATTAGTGATATCTTATGATGTTTCTTTTTCTGTGTGACTTATTTCACGTAGAATCATCGTACCTGAATCCACTCATTATGCCGCTACGGGCCTGATGACATAGATTTCATTGCTGAATGATATACCATTGTACGTACGTACCACAACTTTTTTATCCATTTTTCGCTTTCTGAGATATTTAGCTTGTACCATAGACGAGGTTCTTGTAAACAGAGCTGTCCGAAATTTGGAGTGGCTGTGTGTTTTTGATTTTAATTTCCCTAAGCTAAAGGACCATAAGTGGAAGTGCCATAGGCTGTGTTGCTTTGTTTTCTACGTGTTTCAGAAAACACCATACACTTCTCCAGAGTGGCTGTTGGCAATTTACATCCCGCCCATCAGCATAACAAGGATCCCTGTTCTCCAGGGCCTGTGCTGCTTTTCTGGATTTTACACATTTTTCAAATGGCCCTTTTGATCCGGGGTCAGTGAGACTTCATTGTAGTGCAGATTTCTTTAACATGCTTGCTTGGTTGGCCAAAAAGGGCGTATGCGTTTTTTCCTGAATATATTCAGGAAAAAACACATACGCCCTTTTTGGCCAAGTGCATCATTGTCGACATTCTGCCTCTTTTCCTATGCTTTAAAGGCAATTGCAGTCAAACCCCTGAAATGGTTTTCCTGCAATTCTGCTCCACTTACAAGTCCTCTTCGGAGCCTTCCTTCAATATATTTTTGGACGATAGCTGTCATTTATAACTCTGCAGATTTGTGAATTACAGTGACCCTGAGCTCCTTTCTTCAACTCGCTTCCTTGTGAGCTGGCCGCAAACCCGCAGGATTGCTTCAGGCCCCAGTCTGCTTCCGGAACAGCATGCGGAGGCTTTGGTTAATTCCTCTTCCTGGTGGGAAATGAGCGTTACATTTGCCCGTGCCGACACCTACAGCTAGTCTCTCATTGGTTCTCCCAATTCCTGTTCATCTTGCGCAGAATTTGCAAACTGTGCCAAATAGGAGGTTAAAGGCACTGACTCTCCAAGTGGGGAGAGTGTTAGTAAAGCGTCTGGAATGGTGAACCCGAGTACCAGGGGACGAAAACTGAGATGCATTTGAAAACGTTTACCAATCACACGGTGGACCATACTCTGGGTTTCCCATGCATGTTTTAGCTGAAGGAAGAATCCCTTAAACCTGGAGAGTTGGGACCTATGGAATGGGTACCATGCAGTATGACTTCAAAGGGTCTGTGTTTGCTCACCGAACCTCACCAATGCTATCAGCCCGAAGTGTCCGGCCTTATATCTCACCCAGCTCTGGGTGTAGATATGGTAAATCCAGGTTGCATCACAAGCCCTGAATGAATTATTTAAGAATTGCTCTCTATTTCACTGGCATTTTGTTTTGTTTCTGAAATTTATTTTGATAATGGGATTTATCGGATTTTCACTGCTGCGTTTAGGTCGCTGTACACACGCTTGCTTTCCTTATGGAGACATATAAATCCATGTGTTTTAAGATTCTTACTTGTCAGGTATATTCCCAGGCGTTGAATATGGGGTGTTGAGTCCATTTCGTTGAGCAAGGTGTCGGTCTTGTCTATTATATATTTGACTTATGGAATGGTATCTGTGCTAATTTCAATCTCTGGTTTTATGCAGCACCCCAACTCACCTTTCCCCATAGGCAAGCATAAGTTGGTTTTCTAAATTTGAGACCCTGTTCTGTTTTGTAATTCAGTTCATGTGTAGACAAGTTTATATTCCGTGTATTAGTGATATCTTATGATGTTTCTTTTTCTGTGTGACTTATTTCTCGTAGAATCATCGTACCTGAATCCACTCATTATGCTGCTACGGGCCCGATGCCGTAGATTTCATTGCTGAGTGATATTCCTTTGTACGTGCGTACCACAACTTCTTTATCCATTTTTTGCTTTCTCGGATATTTAACTTGTACCGTAGACGAGGTTCTTGTAAACAGAGCCGTCCCAAACTTTGGGGTGGCTGTGTGTTTTTGATTTTAATTTCCCTAAGCTATAGGACCATAAGTGGAAGTGCCATAGGCTGTGTTGCTTTGTTTCCTACGTGTTTCAGGAAACACCATACCCTTCTCCAGAGTGCCTGTTGGCAATTTACATCACGCCCATCAGCATAACAAGGCTCCCTGTTCTCCAAGACCTGTCCTGCCTTTCTGGATTTTACACTTTTTCCACATGGCCCTTTTGACCGGGGGGCAGTGAGACTTCATTGTAGTGTAGATTTCCTTTACACGCTTGCTTGGTTGGCCAAAAAGCACGTATGCATTTTTTCGTGAATATATTCACGAAAAAATGCATAGGCCTTTTTGCCAAGTGCATCATTGTCGACATTCTGCCTCTTTTCCTATGCTTTAAGTGCAATTCCAGTCTACCCCCTGAAATCGTTTTACTGAAATTCTGCCCCGCTTTCAAGTCCTGTTCGAAGACTTACTTCAATACATTTTTGGACGGTAGCTGTCATTCATAACTCTGCAGGTTTGTGAATTACAGTGCCCCTGAGCTCCTTTCTTCAACTTGCTTTCTTGTGACCTGGCCACAAAACTGCAGGATTGCTTCAGGCCCTAATCTGATTCCGGCAGGGCACGCTGAGCCTTTGGTTAATTCGTCTTCCTGGTGGGAAATGAGCATTCCATTTGCCCATGCAGACACCTACAGCTAGTCTCTCACTGATTCTCCCTATTCCTGTTCATCTTGCGCAGAAATTGCAAACTGTGCCAAACAGGAGGTTAAAGGCACTGACTCTCCAAGTGGGGAGAGTGTTAGTAAAGCGTCTGGAATGGTGAACCCGAGTACCAGGGGACGAAAACTGAGATGCATTTGAAAACGTTTCCCAATCACACGGTGGACCATACTCTGGGTTTCCCATGCATGTTTTAGCTGAAGGAAGAATCTCTTAAACCTGGAGAGTTGGGACCTATGGAATGGGTACCATGCAGTATGACTTCAAAGGGTCTGGTTTGGTCACCGAACCTCACCAATGCTATCAGCCCGAAGTGTCCAGCCTTATGTCTCACCCAGCTCTGGGTGTAGATGTGGTAAATCCAGGTTGCATCACAAGCCCTGAATGAATTATTTAAGAATTGCTCTCTATTACACTGTCATTGTGTTTTGTTTTTGAAATTTATTTTGATAATGAGATTTATCGGATTTTCACTGCTGAGTTTAGGTCGCTGTACACACGCTTGATTTCCTTATGGAGACATATAAATCCATGGGTTTTAAGATTCTTAATTGTCAGGTATATTCCCAGGCGTAGACTATGGGGTGTTGAGTCCATTTCGTTGAGCAAGGAGTAGGTCTTGTCTATTCTATATTTGGCTTATCGAAAGGTATCTGTGCTAATTTCAATCTCTGGTTTTATGCAGCACCCCGACTCACCTTTCCCCATAAGCAAGCATAAGTTGGTTTTCTAAATTTGAGACACTGTTCTGTTTTGTAATTCAGTTCATGTGTAGCCAAGTTTATATTCCGTGTATTACTGATATCTTATGATGTTTCTTTTTCTGTGTGACATATTTCTCGTAGAATCATCGTACCTGAATCCACTGATTATGCCGCTACGGTCCTGATGACGTAGATATCATTGCTGAGTGATATTCCATTGTACGTGCGTACCACAACTTCTTTATCCATTTTTTGCTGTCTCGGTTATCTAACATTTTCCGTAGACGAGGTTCTTGTAAACAGAGCCGTCCCAAACTTTGAGGTGGCTGTGTGTTTTTGACTTTAGTTTCCCTAAGCTATAGGACCATAAGTGGAAGTTCCATAGGCTGTGTTGCTTTGTTTCCTACGTGTTTCAGGAAACACCATACACTTCTCCAGAGTGGCTGCTGGCAATTTACATCCCGCCCATCAGCATAACAAGGCTCCCTGTTCTCCATGACCTGTCCTGCCTTTCTGCATTTTACACGTTTTTCAGAATGCCCTTTTGACCGGGCGGCAGTGAGACTTCATTGTAGTGCAGATTTCCTTTACACGCTTGCTTGGTTAGCCAAAAAGTGCGTATGCGTTTTTTCCTGAATATATTCAGGAAAAAACGCATACGCCCTTTTTGGCCAAGTGCATCATTGTCGACATTCTGCCTCATTTCCTATGCTCTAAGTGCAATTCCAGTCTACCCCCTGAAATCGTTTTCCTGAAATTCTGCCCCGCTTTCAAGTCCTCTTTTAAGACTTACTTCAATACATTTTGGGACGATAGCTGTCATTCATAACTCTGCAGGTTTGTGAATTACAGTGCCCCTGAGCTCCTTTCTTCAACTCGCTTTCTTGTGAGCTTGCCGCAAAACCGCAGGATTGGTTCAGGCCCTAATCTGTTTCCGGCAGGGCATGCTGAGCCTTTGTTTAATTCCTCTTCCTGGTGGGAAATGAGCGTTCCATTTGCCCGTGCAGACACCTACAGCTAGTCCCTCATTGGTTCTACCTATTCCTGTTCATCTTGTGCAGAAATTGCAAACTGTGCCAAACAGGAGGTTAAAGGCACTGACTCTCCAAGTGGGGAGAGTGTTAGTAAAGCGTCTGGAATGGTGAAGCCGAGTCCCTGGGCTCGAAAACTGAGATGCATTTGAAAACGTTTCCCAATCACACGGGGGACTGTACTCTGGGCTTCCCATGCATGTTTTAACTGAAGGAAGAGTCCCTTAAACTTGGAGAGTTGGGACCCATGGAATGGGTACCATGCAGTATGACTTCAAAGGGTCTGAGTTTGCTCACCGAATCTCACCAATGCTATCAGCCCGAAGTGTCCAGCCTTATGTCACACCCAGCTCTGGGTGTAGATGTGGTAAATCCAGGTTGCATCACAAGCCCTGAATGAATTATTTGAGAATTGCTCTCTAAGAATTGCTCTCTATTTCACTGTCATTGTGTTTTGTTTTTGAAATTTATTTTGGTAATGGGATTTATCGGATTTTCACTGCTGCGTTTAGGCCGCTGTACACATGCTTGATTTCCTTATGGAGACATATAAATCCATGGGTTTTAAGATTCTTGCTTGACAGGTATATTCCCAGGCGTTGAATATGGGGTGTTGAGTCCATTTCGTTGAGCAAGGAGTAGGTTTGGTCTTTTATATATTTGGCTTATGGAACGGTATCTGTGCTAATTTCAATCTCTGGTTTTATGCAGCACCCCAGCTCATGTTTCCCCATAAGCAAGCATAAGTTGGGTTTCTAAATTTGAGACCTTGTTTTGTTTTGTAATTCAGTTCATGTGTAGCCAAGTTTACATTCCGTCTATTAGTGATATCTTATGTTGTTTCTTTTTCTGTGTGACTTATTTCTCGTAGAATCACCATACCTGAATACACTCATTATGCCGCTACGGGCCTGATGACGTAGATTTCATTGCTGAGTGATATTCCATTGTACGTGCGTACCACAATTTCTTTATCCATTTTTTGCTTTCTCGGATAATTAACTTGTACCGTAGACGAGGTTCTTGTAAACAGAGCCGTCCCAAACTTTGGGGTGGCTGTGTGTTTCTGATTTTAATTTCCCTCAGCTATAGGACCATAAGTGGAAGTGCCATAGGCTGTGTTGCTTTGTTTCCTACGTGTTTCAGGAAACACCATACAGTTCTCCAGAGTGGCTGTTGGCAATTTACATCCCGCCCATCAGCATAACAAGGCTCCCTGTTCTCCATGACCTGTCCTGCCTTTCTGGATTTTACACGTTTTTCAAATGGCCCTTTTGACCGGGGGGCAGTGAGACTTCATTGTAGTGCAGATTTCCTTTACACGCTTGCTTGGTTGGCCAAAAAGTGCGTATGCGTTTTTTCCTGAATATATTCAGGAAAAAACGCATACGCCCTTTTTGGCCAAGTGCATCATTGTCGACATTCTGCCTCTTTTCCTATGCTTTAAGTGCAATTCCAGTCTATCCCCTGAAATCGTTTTCCTTAAATTCTGCCCCGCTTTAAACTCCTCTTCGAAGACTTACTTCAATACATTTTTGGACGATAGCTGTCATTCATAACTCTGCAGGTTTCTGAATTACAGTGCCCCTGAGCTCCTTTCTTCAACTCGCTTTCTTGTGAGCTGCCCCCATAACCGCAGGATTGCTTCAGGCCCTAATCTGTTTCCCGCAGGGCATGCAGAGCCTTTGGTTAATTCCTCTTCCTGATGGGAAATGAGCGTTCCATTTGCCCGTGCAGACACCTACAGCTAGTCTCTCATTGGTTCTCCCTATTCCTGTTCACCTTGCGCAGAAATTGCAAACTGTGCCCAACAGGAGGTTAAAGGCACTGACTCTCCAAGTGGGGCGAGTGTTAGTAAAGAGTCTGGAATGGTGAAGCCGAGTCCCTGGGCTCGAAAACTGAGATGCATTTGAAAACGTTTCTCAATCACACGGGGGACCGTACTCTGGGCTTCCCATGCATGTTTTAACTGAAGGAAGAATCCCTTAAACCTGGAGAGTTGGGACCCATAGAATGGGTACCATGCAGTATGACTTCAAAGGGTCTGCGTTTGCTCACCGAACCTCACCAATGCTATGAGCCCGAAGTGTCCAGCCTTATGTCTCACCCAGCTCTGGGTGTAGATGTCGTAAATCCAGGTTGCATCACAAGCCCTGAATGAATTATTTAAGAATTGCTCTCTATTTCACTGGCATTGTGTTTTGTTTTTGAAATTTATTTTGATAATGGGATTTATCGGATTTTCACTGCTGCGTTTAGGCCACTGTACACACACTTGATTTCCTTATGGAGACATATAAATCCATGGGTTTTAAGATTCTTACTTGTCAGGTATATTCCCAGGCGTTGAATATGGGGTGTTGAGTCCATTTCGTTGAGCCAGGAGTAGGTCTTGTCTCTTATATATTTGGCTTATGGAACGGTATCTGTGCTAATTTCAATCTCTGGTTTTATGCAGCACCCCAACTCACCTTTCCCCATAAGCAGGCATAAGTTGGTTTTCTAAATTTGAGACCCTGTTGTGTTTTGTAATTCAGTTCATGTGTAGACAAGTTTACATTCCGTGTATTAGTGATACCTTATGATGTTTCTTTTTCTGTGTGAATTATTTCTCGTAGAATCGTCGTACCTGATTCCAGTCATTATGCCGCTACAGGCCTGATGACGTAGATTTCATTGCTGAGTGATATTCCATTGTACGTGCGTACCACAATTTCTTTATCCATTTTTTGCTTTCTCGGATATTTAACTTGTACCGTAGACGAGGTTCTTGTAAACAGAGCCGTCCCAAACTTTGGGGTGGCTGTGTGTTTTTTATTTTAATTTCCCTAAGCTATAGGACCCTAAGTGGAAGTGCCATAGGCTGTGTTGCTTTGTTTCCTACGTGTTTCAGGAAACACCATACACTTCTCCATAGTGACTGTTGGCAATTTACATCCCGCCCATCAGCATAACAAGGCTCCCTGTTCTCCAAGACCTGTCCTGCCTTTCTGGATTTTACACTATTTTCAGATGGCCCTTTAGACCGAGGGGGGGGGCAGTGAGGCTTCATTGTAGTGCAGATTTCCTTTATATGCTTGCTAGGTTGGACAAAAAGGGCGTATGCGTTTTTTCCTGAATATATTCAGGAAAAAACGCATACGCCCTTTTTGGCCAAGTGCATCATTGTCGACATTCTGCCTCTTTTCCTATGCTCTAAGTGCAATTCCAGTCAACCCCCTGAAATCGTTTTCCTGAAATTCTGCCCCGCTTTCAAGTCCTCTTTTAAGACTTACTTCAATACATTTTGGGACGATAGCTGTCATTCATAACTCTGCATGTTTGTGAATTACAGTGCCCCTGAGCTCCTTTCTTCAACTCGCTTTCTTGTGAGCTGGCCACAAAACCGCAGGATTGGTTCAGGCCCTAATCTGTTTCCGGCCGGGCATGCTGAGTCTTTGGTTAATTCCTCTTCCTGGTGGGAAATGAGCGTTCCATTTGCCCGTGCAGACACCTACAGCTAGTCTCTCATTGGTTCTACCTATTCCTGTTCATCTTGTGCAGAAATTGCAAACTGTGCCAAACAGGAGGTTAAAGGCACTGACTCTCCAAGTGGGGAGAGTGTTAGTAAAGCGTCTGGAATGGTGAAGCCTATTCCCTGGGCTCCAAAACTGAGATGCATTTGAAAACGTTTCCCAATCACACGGGCGACCGTACTCTGGGCTTCCCATGCATGTTTTAACTGAAGGAAGAATCCCTTAAACCTGGAGAGTTGGGACCCATGGAATTGGTACCATGCTGTATGACTTCAAATGGTCTGCGTTTGCTCACCGGACCTCACCAATGCTATCAGCCCGAAGTGTCCAGCCTTATGTCACACCCAGCTCTGGGTGTAGATGTGGTAAATCCAGGTTTCATCACAAGCCCTGAATGAATTATTTGAGAATTGCTCTCTAAGAATTGCTCTCTATTTCACTGTCATTGTGTTTTGTTTTTGCAATTTATTTTGATAATGGGATTTATCGCATTTTCACTGCTGCGTTTAGGCCGCTGTACACACGCTTCATTTCCTTATGGAGACATATAAATCCATGGGTTTTAAGCTCCTTACTTGTCAGGTATATTCAAAGGCGTTGAATATGGGGTGTTGAGTCCATTTCGTTGAGCAAGTTGTAGGTCTTGTCTATAATATATTTCTGTTATGGAACGGTATCTGTGCTAATTTCAATCTCTGGTTTTATGCAGCACCCCAACTCTCCTTTCCCCATAAGCAAGCATAAGTTGGTTTTCTTAATTTGAGACCCTGTTCTGTTTTGTAATTCAGTTCATGTGTAGCCAAGTTTACATTACGTGTATTAGTGATATCTTATGATCTTTCTTTTTCTGTATGACTTATTTCTCGTAGAATCATCGTACCTGAATCCACTCATTATGCCGCTATGGGCCTGATGACGTAGATTTCATTGCTGAGTGATATTCCATTGTACGTACGTAGCACAATTTCTTTATCCATTTTATGCTTTCTCGGAAATTTATCTTGTACCGTAGACGAGGTTCTTGTAAACAGAGCCGTCCCTAACTTTGGGGTGGCTGTGTGTTTTTGATTTTAATTTCCCTAAGCTATAGGACCATAAGTGGAATTGCCATAGGCTGTGTTGCTTTGTTTCCTACGTGTTTCAGGAAACACCATACTCTTCTCCAGAGTGGCTGTTGGCAATTTACATACCGCCCATCAGCATAACAAGGCTCCTTGTTCTCCATGACCTGTCCTACCTTTCTGGATTTTACACTTTTTTCAGATGGCCCTTTGGACCGGGGGGCAGTGAAACTTCATTGTAGTGCAGATTTCCTTTACACGCTTGCTTGGTTGGCTAAAAAGTGCGTATGCGTTTTTTCCTGAATATATTCAGGAAAAAACGCATACGCCCTTTTTGGCCAAGTGCATCATTGTCGACATTCTGCCTCTTTTCCTATGCTTTAAGTGCAATTCCAGTCTATCCCCTGAAATCGTTTTCCTTAAATTCTGCCCCGCTTTAAACTCCTCTTCGAAGAGTTACTTCAATACATTTTTGACGATAGCTGTCATTCATAACTCTGCAGGTTTGTGAATTACAGTGCCCCTGAGCTCCTTTCTTCAACTCGCTTTCTTGTGAGCTGGCTTCAAAACCGCAGGATTTCTTCAGGCCATAATCTGGTTCTGGCCGGGCATGCTGAGCCTTTGGTTCATTCCTCTTCCTGGTGGGAAATGAGCATTCCATTTGCCCGTGCAGACACCTACAGCTAGTCTCTCATTGGTTCTCCCTATTCCTGTTCATCTTGCGCAGAAATTTCAAACTGTGACAAACAGGAGGTTAAAGGCACTGACTCTCCAAGTGGGGAGAGTGTTAGTAAAGCGTCTGGAATGGTGAACCCGAGTACCAGGGGACGAAACCTGAGATGCATTTGAAAAGGTTTCCCAATCACACGGTGGACCATACTCTGGGTTTCCCATGCATGTTTTAGCTGAAGGAAGCATCCCTTAAACTTGGAGATTTGGGACCCATCGAATGGGCACCATGCAGTATAACTTCAAAGGGTCTGCGTTTGCTCACCGAACCTCACCAATGCTATCAGCCCGAAGTGTCCAGCCTTATGTCTCACCCAGCTCTGGGTGTAGATGTGGTAAATCCAGGTTGCATCACAAGCCCTGAATGAATTATTTAAGAATTGCTCTCTATTTCTCTGTCATTGTGTTTTGTTTGTGAAATTTATTTTGATACTGGGATTTACCGGATTTTCACTGCTGCGTTTAGGCCACTGTACACACGCTTGACTTCCTTATGGAGACATATAAATCCATGGGTCTTAAGTTTCTTACTTGTCAGGTATATTCCCAGGCGTTGAATATGGGGTGTTGAGTCCATTTCGTTGAGCAAGGTGTAGGTCTTTTCTATTATATATTTGGCTTATGGAACATTATCTGTGCTAATTTCAATCTCTGGTTTTATGCAGCACCCCAACTCACCTTTCCCCATAAGCAAGCATAAGTTGGTTTTCTAAATTTGAGACCCTGTTCTGTTTTGTAATTCAGTTCATGTGTAGCCAAGTTTATGTTCCGTGTATTAGTGATATCTTATGATTTTTCATTTTCTGTGTGTCTTATTTCACTTAGAATCATCGTACCTGAATCCACTCATTATGCCACGACGGACCTGATGACATAGATTTCATTGGTGAGTGATATTCCATTGTACGTACATACCACAACTTCTTTATCCATTTTTTCATTCTGGGATATTTAACTTGTACCATAGACAAGGTTCTTGTAAACAGAGCCGTTGGAAACTTTGGGGTGGCTGTGTGATTTTGATTTTAATTTCCCTAAGCTATAGGACCATAAGTGGAAGTTCCGTAGGCTCCATTGCTTTGTTTTTTAGGTGTTTGAGGAAACACTATACACTTCTCCAGAGTGGCTGTTGGCAATTTACATCCCGTCCATCAGCATAACACGGCTCTCTGTTCTCCATGGCCTGTGCTGCCTTTCTGGATTTTACACTTTTTTCAGATGGCCCTTTTGACTGGGGGGCTGTGAGACTTCACTGTAGTGCAGATTTCTTTAACATGCTTGCTTGGTTGGCCAAAAAGTGCTTATGCGTTTTTTCCTGAATATTTTCAGGAAAAAACGCATACGTACTTTTTGGCCAAGTGCACCATTGTCGACCTTCTGCCTCTTTTCCTATGCTTTAAATGCAATTCCAGTCTACCCACTGAAATCGTTTTCCTGAATTTCTGCCCCACTTTCAAGTCCTCTTCGCTGACTTCCTTCAATATATATTTGGACGATAGCTGTCATTTATAACTCTGCAGGTTTGTGAATTTGGATAATTCCTCTTCCTGGTGGGAAATGAGCATTACATTTGCCCGGGCAGACACCTACAGCTAGTCTCTCATTGGTTCTCCCTATTCCTGTTCATCTTGCGCAGAAATTGCAAACTGTGCCAAACAGGAGTTTAAAGGCACTGACTCTCCAAGTGGGGAGAGTGTTAGTAAAGCATCTGGAATGGTGAACCCGTGTAAAAGGGGACGAAACCTGAGATGCATTGGAAAACGTTTGCCAGTCACACGGTGCACTATACTGTGGGTTTCCCAGGCATGTTTTAGCTGAAGGAAGAATCCCTTAAACCTGGAGAGTTGGGACCCATGGAATGGGTACTTCAAGGGGTCTGAATTTGCTCACCGAACCTCACCAATGCTATCAGCCTGGTGTCCAGCCTTATGTCTCACTCAGCTCTGGGTGTAGATGTGGTAAATCCAGGTTGCATCACAGGCACTGAATGAGTTATTTAAGAATTGCTCTCTATTTCACTGTCATTGTGTTTTTTGTTTCTGTAATTTATTTTGATAATGGGATTTATCGTATTTTCACTGATGTGTTCATGCCACTGTACACACGCTTGATTCTCTTACAGAGACATATAAAACCATGGGTTTGAAGATTCTTTTTAGTCAGGTATATTCCTAGGCGTTGAATATGGGGTGTTGAGTCCATTTTGTTGAGCAAGTTGTAGGTCTTGACTATTACATATTTGGCTTATGGAACTGTATCTGTGCTAATTTCAATCTCTGGTTTTATGCAGCACCCCAACTCACCTTTATCCTTAAGCAAGAATAAGTTGGTTTTCTATATTTGAGACCCTGTTCTGTTTTGTAATTCAGTTCATGTGTAGCCAAGTTTACATTCCATGTATTAGTGATATAGTATGTCTTTTTGTTTTTGAATTCTCTGACTTTGAATGATCATACGTAACTCCTCTGGAGTTGTTACAATTGGCCATATTTCATTGATTTCCAGGCTGAGTCATATTCCACTCTACATAAGCACCACATCTGTATCCATTTTTTCCCTCCAGAGACATTTAAGTTATATCCTAGTCGAGGATCTTTTAAACAGTGAGGCGGTATACATTGGGGTGCCTGTGTCCTCTCGATTTTTGTTTTTCCCAAGATATACGTCCATGAGTGCAAGTGCCCTGTGCTCTGTAGCTCATTTTTTAGATGCTTTAGTAAACACAATACACTTCTCCAGAGTGACCGTTGGCAATATACATTTCCAGTATAAGCCTCACAGGGCTCCCTTTTCTCCTTGCCCTGTCCTGCATTTCTGGTGTTTACACTTTATGAGGACGGCTCTTCTGACTGATGCGAAGTGATATGTTTTGTAGTATTGATTTCCAGTGCCCACCTGTTTGGTTGGCTAAAAAAGTGTATGCCCTTTTCTTGAATATATACAGAAAAAGACGCATACACCCTTTTTGGCCAACTGCAATGTTGGCAATGTTCAGCCCCTTTTCTTGTGCTTAATGGCGAGTCCTTTCTACCTCTTCCAATCCCTTTCCTGCCATTCTCCGTTGCCTACACATCCTTTTCTCTGACTTTCCTCAAGACATTTTTCAGTGACAGATATTTTCAACTCTGCAGTTTCGTGAATTTTAGTGTCCCTGAGTTCCATTTTTCAACTTGTGTTTATGGGAACTGGCCACAAAGCAGCGGGATTTCCTCAAGCCCTATTCTGTTTCCATGGGCAACCCTAGCCTTTGGTCAATTCGTCTTCCTGATTGGAAATAAGAGTGACATGTGCCTGTCCGAACACCTAAGACTTGTCTCTCATTGTTCCTCCACCTTCTGCTTCATCCTCTGGACAAATTCCAAACTGTCTGCAACAAGATGTTGACAGTGCTGACATCTCCAAGTGGGGAGACTGTTCGTAAAGACGCTGGAGGGGTGAACCCGAGCACCAGGAGATGAGGAGATGAGATGCCTTTTCCAAACTCTTCCCGATCAGATGTTATACCATCCTCTGGGTGTGACAGGCATGTTTTAGCTGTAGAAAGTGTCCCATTCATATGAGGAGAACACCAGGGCTTTTACAAAATCAGTGTCTCTCCACAACCCAAACTGGGGAATTTTTTAAGCTACGGCTACACATATGTTCATTAAGGGCCTTGGGAAGTAGGCAGAGTCCAAACTTTAGATGACTGAAGTCTTCAGGGTCAGAAGCACTCACCACCGGCTTCCCTTAGGTTCCATTTTAACTGTCATTGATAGATGATGTCAATAAAAATATCTATTCTTTTTCAGATTATTTCCCCTTATAGGTTATTGTAAAATATTGAGTGTAGTTCCTGGTGCTATACAGTAGTTCCTTGTTGATGATCGATTTTATACATAGCAGTGTGTATGTGTTAATCTCAAACTGTTAATTTATCCCTCCTCTCACCTTTCCCCTTTGGTAATAATAAATTATAAGACTTTATACTTCTCATAAATGGGGGAGCTGAAAGAGAGGTATCATTTTCAATGGAAAAGCATTTAAAACAAGATTGAAGCTTTAACCAAGATTACTAGATGTACATCCTTGGAAAGAAATCACTTCGTTTCTCTAATATTGACCTGACAAATAAGACAAACCTTTTCACTGAACTTGCTTATAATAAAGTGATGGAAATATCAAATGGAAGTGTTAGAAACATTTTATTTTAACCGAGCCTTATACACTGTTCTATGTTAATTACAGTTTGGCTCACACATCTGTTCATTGAAGTTACAATGTTCTCAATTTCTGTTACTGATCCTCCAGAGTGGATCCCAACAAGTGTCCCCCTGCCCAGTGTCATTGGAGCCAAAAGATCGAGACTGAGTTTGGTTCAGAAGCAAAGGAAACTTTATATTTTGATCAGAGAATGGAGAGGTGAGAGCATGTGCTACCCCGTGGGCTGTGGGCTGGGCTGCTGTGTAGAGATCCTGTCAGAGTCAGTGGGAGGGAGGGGGCGGAGCTCTTGAGGGCCCGGCTGGCTGCAGCTCAGGCTCTATATCACGGAGTGTGCACTGTGCCCCAGGATCTGAGGTGTCGACCCAGCCATTCTGCACTAGAAAATCTGGTCTGAAGTGCCGGGTGTGGAACCTCTGTATGCGGGACCCTAGGAGCACGTGAAATTAGACAAAGCACAAAGGATAAAAAAGGTTAGACTTTATTTTATTGCCCAGATTCTATTTTTATCTCCCAGGGATTTTTAAGGGGCTTTGCCTGGGACAAACCCCTCTTCTGCCTTTTGTCCCCTTCCTCATTCTTGGAGTGCTGAGGGTGCAGACCCTTCTTCTGTAACTGCTGAGTGCTGAGTTAGGAGCCCTCATACCTGTGGGCGAGGGTCAGAACTTCCCAGCAGCCTCCAGGTGACGTTGATTGTCCCCAGGCCTCCTGCCTCCCTGCTCGTCCGCCTGAGCACCAGTATTGGAAGTGTTATAGATTCTAATGACCTTTAAGGGTCCAGGAAGGAGATGTGCAGTGACGCTGTGAGGTCCAGTTTCACCCCGCCCCACATTTGTTCGGCCACCTTAGGCTGACCGTTTCTGCCAGCCTAGATGCTCCGACCAGTAGTCTGCGCTTTCTTCAATTAGGTCCCTGGATTAACGTAAAAACAGCACCAGGTGTCAGGACCCTGTCCGCTCAACTCCCAGACAATCCAGGGTCAGTGGTGATGAAGGATCATGATGGCCACTGAGTCAACAGCCTTTTGAAGTAAACAGGAGTCCAGCCGGTCTTATTGGCCACCATTATCACAGTGTCTGTAGGCTTTTCTATGCTGACAGCGTGATATACTTTTCCCCTGCCAAGATTATTAGGTCCGCTCTGGGTGCAGTAAGTCCTGCAAGCAGTAGTCTACTCTTTTGGGACACACTTTTGTTGTTTTATGAGAGAAACTCCAGGTCAAGTGATGGTCACATGAGTCGTCATGGTGCCCCGTTGCTCCCGGTTATCTCTCTGGAGGTTGGAGTTGGAGGGCCACCTCATTCGAGGTCAGTGTGCCCACGGAGCAAACCCTGCAACTTCAGGGCATGGTTGGGGGTTAGGATCACCACGTGGGGTCCTTTTCCCTTAGGAGGGAGGTGGCCTTTTGTGCTGCTGATTTCCAGGTTTTTAGATACCGCCAGTATCTTGGCCAGATGTGGCAGTGGGCCAAGTCCCTTGGTGACTGTAGTTTATCCTACCTGGATGGCATTCTTGCATTGTTCCATTTCAAGTGGTCCCAGTTTTTGCACTAATACTCCAATGGCGATTCCCTTTTCACCAGGAATGTAAAGATCAAAGGGTTTAGCTAAATTAGGGAGTTCCAGGGCAAGGGTCTGAATTGACTGCTCTTTCCATTCTTGAAAGGCCACTTCTGGATTCTATTCAAAAGGATCATCATCTTTTCCTTTCAGTGTTTCATATAGAGGTCCAGCTAGTAGACTGTAGTTAGGGATCCAGAAGCAGCAAACCCTGGCCTCCCTGGGGACCCCTAAGCTGTCTTCTAGTTTTAGATATGGGTAAGGCTGTAAATTGTTTCTTCCCTTTCCTGGGATGGGCTTCTCCGACCTTCTGTGAGAATGAAGCCCAGGCAGGTCGCCGTAGTCTGTGATATTTGAGCTTTTTCTTGGACAACTTGTATCCTTTATTGGCTTGGTAGTTCAGAGGTCTCCTTAGTAGGGCTGGTGATCAGAATGTCGTCTGCATATTGAAGGAGTGTTTCCTTTTCCAGTGGTAGAACTTTTAGGTCTTTAGCTGAGCTTTCCCCAAAGATGGTGTGGGAATTTTTGAACCCTTGGGGCAAGACGGCCCAGAAGTATTGTTTTAGTTGTATGTTGAGTCCTGCCACTCACAAGCCAAAATTTCTTGTGACTCTGACACTAACGGAATACAAAAGAAGGCATCATTGAAGACTAATACAGAATACCATGTCCTGGTGGTTGGTAGAATGACCAGCAGGGTGTAGGTTTTAGGAACTACTGGAGGTATATCCTTGGTGGCTTCACTGACTGTCCTGACATCCTTTACCAGGACTCCAGCAGCCCATGGGGCTCTCGAGATCAGGCCAATCCCAGGATATGGAGATCACCTGCGCAGGTACCCTACCCCCACCCCAGACCACGGGGCTTTCGTGGTCAGGCCCCTCTCAGGATACAGAGCTACCCTTGCAGTTACGGTGGCAGGGCTGGGCACAGAGGAACCGTGCACATCGCCCTCATTGCAGAGCACTCCCAGCTCACCTGTCACTCAGATCTGACACAGAGCACCTCAGAGCAGGACTTGAACTAACAAACAGCAGCTCCGACAGGTCTGTGACCCTGGGCATCACTCTGTGTGGCCTCCCTCCACCTGGTCTTCCAGAGACTTCCACTGCACCCGGGGCACCAGGCCTCTGTCTCCACCCACCACCCACCCCTCCTCTCCCTGACTCCTGGGTTCCTCTCATTAGGAGAGGGTTTTCTTGAAGTTGTCTCCCACTCATGGGCCAGATAATATAATTAGAAAACAAGCCAGAGCTGCAGCCCCTTGTCCATCCTGACTCTCAGGAGCCCACACCTGTTCCTTGGACCTGGCCGATTCAGAAAGTTCCATTTTCGGCAACTGTGAGCCCCTGAGGGGTGATTATTGGCTGGCCTGGGAAGCCTTACCATGCCGACCAGTCCTCCCCAGGTGTGCCTGGGTTGAGATCAATATAAACACCGCTCCAGGCAGCAAGAGCCCCTGCAGCTGTGCCTGACGCCATTTTCTCTGCCCAGTCAGCAGTCTCGGGGCTGGGCTGGTGGGAGGGAGTGAGATGCCACGGCTTTGTGGGTGGCCCAGTGTGAGTGGGGCTCTGCTGGACTTTCTGCAGCAGTTGCCAAGATGCCACCTCCTAAAGAAGAGGATGTGTCACCCATACCTGCCGCTTGAATTTCTCCCTGGGCAGAGGTGAGGAAGGAAGAATGCAGTGGGGGCCGGGACAGCAGGGGTATCTCAGGCAGGGAAATGGAAAGCTTCCAGAAGAGTACCCAGGGCCAGGACCATCCTGGCTGGCCTGCAGGCACCAAGTCGGCTGGCATGCTGTCGCTCATGTGGCTCCATGACCCTTCCTCTAGGCTTTCAAGTCCTTGTACATATTCAGGTGTTTTACCTGGGAAGGGTGGGAACATTTCAGCAGCAGCTGGCCTGGGGCTCGGCCCACGTTTACTCACAGATGCCTCGGCACGGTCCCCCAGCTTTGCAATGAGGACGCTTGTTGCGTAGGGCCTGCTGGCTGAATGGGAGATGATTCCCCACCACTGACCAACTTCAGAATTGTTTACAACTGGAGCAAGTGCCCTGATACGGTTTTCCTCTGTGTAACTTGTAGGTTCTGTTTTTTTTTCTTTTTTTCATTTTTGGTTCAAGGTAGATTTTATTCCTCTTTTTTGTATTTACAGATATAAGCATGGAAATAATTTATTCATATAAATACATGTATGTGAAGGGAAGAATATTTTTTCTGTTTTAATTATTTTAATTTTATTTTTTTAACTTTGAATTTTATTTTATTTTTTTATAAAGCAGGTTCTTTGTGGTTATCTCTTTTATACATGTAAATGTATACATGCCAATCCCAATATGTCAACTCCTTCCACCACCACCCCCAACAGCTTTCCCCCCTTGGTGTCCATACGTTTGTTGTCTACATCTGTTGCTGTATTTTTGCCTTGCAAAACGGTTCATCTGTACAATTTTTCTAGGTTCCACATATATGCATTAATACACAAGATTTGTTTTTCTCTTTCTGACTTACTTCACTCTGTATGACAGTCTCTAGATCCATCAACGTCTCTACAAATGACCCAATTTCATTCCTTTTTATGGCTTAGTAATATTCCATTTTATACTTGTACCACATCTTTATGCATTCTTCTGTCTGTGGACATTTAGGTTGCTTGCATTACCTGGATATTGTAAATAGTGATGCAATGAACATTGCGGTGAATGTCTCTTTTCGTTTTATGGTTTTGTCTGGGTATATGCCCAGTACTGGGATTGCTGTATCATATGGTAATTCTATTCTTAGTTTTATAAGAAACTCCATAACGTTCTCCACAGTGACTGTATCAATTTACATTCCCAAAAATAGTGGAAGAAGGTTCCTTATCTCCACACCCATTCCAACATTTGTTGTTTGTAGATTTTCTGATGATGCCCATTCTAACAGGTGTGAGGTGATACACCATGGAGGAGTCTATTTTGTTGAGAAAAGAGTAGGTCTTGTCTATTACATATTTGGCTTATGGAACGGTATGTGTGCTAATTTCAATCTCTGGTTTTATACAGCACCCCAACTCAACTTTCCCCTTAAGGATGCATAAGTTTTTTATCTAAATGTGAGACTCTGTTCGGTTTTGTAATTTAGTTTATGTGTAGCCAAGTTTACACTCCCTCTATTAGTGATATCTTATGATAATTATCTTTCTGTGTGTGACATATTTCTCTTAGAATCATCATACCTAAATCCACTCAATTTGCTGCTACAGGCCTGATGACATTGATTTCATTGCTGAGTGATATTCCGTTGTACGTAGGTAGCACAACTTCTTTATCCATTTTTTTCTTTCTGGGATATTTAATTTGTACTGGACTGGAGGTTCTTGTAAACACAGCAGCCCTAAATTTTGTGTTGGCTGTGTCTTGTTGATTTTAAATTTCCTAAGCTATAGGGGCAAAAGTGGAAGTGCCCTAGGCTCTGTAGCTTTGTTTTTCAGATGTTTCAGGATACACCATAAACATCTCCAGAGTGTCTGTTGGCAATTTACATCCCGCCCATCAGCATAACAAGGCTCCCTGTTCTCCATGGCCTGTCCTGTGTTTCTGGTTTTTACACTTTTTTCAGATGGCCCTTTTGACGAATGGGAAATGAGACTTCAATGTAGTGTGGATTTCCATTGCTGGAGTGCTTGGTTGGCCAAAAAGTGCATATGCGTTTTTTCTGAATATATTCAGGAAAAAATGTATACGCACTTTTTGTCCAAGTGCATCACTGTCAAAGATCTGCCGCTTTTCACATGCTTTAAACGCAATTCCAATCTACCTCCTGATATATGATTCCTGCAATTCTGCCTCGTTTTCAAGTCCTCTTTGCAGACTTACTTCAATATATTTTTGCCAATAGCTGTCATTTATAACTCTGTGGGTTTGTGAATTACAGCGCCCGTGATTTCCTTTCTTAACTCGCTTCCTTGAAAGCTGGCCACAAAACCACAGGTTTGCTTCAGGCCGTAATCAGGGTGTGGCACGGCACTCTGAGCCTTTGGTTAATTCCTCTTCCTGGTGGGAAATTAGAGTTAAATGTGCTCCTCCAGACACCTGCCTCACTCCCAGCCCCTTGGTGATGTGTGTCCTCTGGTTTGAGGCCACATGTGATGGGTTCCTCATCTTTTGATGATGTGGCCCCACTGGTGTGAGGACACTCCTGCCTGCTTCCCATCCCCTTGGTGATGTGGTCCCTCCGGCGAGAGTCTGATCCTGGTTGGGTACCTCACACTTCTGTGAGGTGGGCCCTCTTCTCTGAGGTCATTCTTGCCTGGCTGGCACACCCCACCTTGGCGACGTCGGCCCTCTGGTGGCAGTTGGAGCCTGCTGGGAGCCTCCTCCCCTCGGTGATGAGGCCCTCTGGCATCAGGCCCTAACTGCTGGGTTCCCACATTTTCTGATACGTGCTAAGTGGTGCGAGGACACTCCTGCCAGGTTCCCATTCCCATGGGCATGTGGGCCTTCTGCTCTAAGGTCCCAACACCTGTGTTGTTCACCGTTTCATGATGTTGGCTCTCTGGTGTTAGTTCACTCAGGCCTAGATCCCATAGACTCTGTGCTCTGAGCCGCCTGCTGGGAGGTTCCTACTGCTGGATTCCTTACCTTTTTTATTCTTTGGGTCCTGTGTTTTCACGCTCCTCCTTCCTGACTCACTCCCAGCCCATTTGTGATGTAGGTCTTCTGGTTTGAGGCCACCTGTGCCAGTTTCCTCACTTTTATTGATGTGGCCCCACTGGTGTGAGGACACTCCTGCCTGGTTCCCATCCCCTTGGTGATGGGGGCCCTCTGGTGAGAGTCTGATCCTGGCTGGATTCCTCACACTTCTGGGAGGTGGGCCCTCTGCTGTGAGGTCACTCCTGCCTGGCTGGCACACGTCACCTTGGCGATGTGCGCCCTCACTTGGGAGTTGGTGCCTGCTGGGAGTCTCCTCCCCTCGGTAATGAGGACCCACTGGCGTCAGGCCCTAGCTCATGGGCTCCCAAAATTTTCTGATGTGCGGCCTGTCATGCGAGTACACTCCTGCCAGGGTCCCATCCCCATGGGGATGTGGGCTTTCTGCTGTGAGGTCCCAACGGCTGGGTTGCTCACAGTGTCAGAATGTGGGCCGTCTACTGTGAGTTCACTCCGGCATGGATCCCATAGCCTCGGTGCTCTGGGCCACCTGCTTGGAGCTTCCAACTGCGGGGTTCCTCACCTTTTTTATTCCATGGGCCCTCTGTTTTGAGTCTCCTCCTGCATGCCTCACTCCCAGCCCTTTCGTGATGTGTGTCCCCTTGTTTGAGGCCACATGTGCTGTGTTCCTCACCTTTCGCTGATGTGGCCCCACTGGTGTGAGGGCACTCCTGCCTGGTTTCCATCCCCTTGGTGATGTGGGCCCTCTGGTTAGAGTCTGATCCTGGTTGGGTTCCTCACACTCCTGTGAGGTGAGCCCTCTGCTGTGAGGTAACTCCTGCCTGGCTTGCTCCCGTTGCCTTGGTGACGTCGGCCCTCTGGTGGCATTTGGAGCCTGCTGGTAGCCTCCTCTCCTCGGTGATGAGGGCCCTCTGGCGTCAGGCCCTAACTGCTGGGTTCCCCCATTTTCTGATATGTTCTAAGTTGTGCGAGGACACTCCTGTGAGGTTCCCATCCCCATGGGGATGTGGGCCTTCTGCTTTGAGGTCCCACCGGCTGGGTTGCTCACAGTTTCATGATGTGGGCCCTCTGCTGTGAGTTCACTGTGGCCTGGGTCCCATAGACTCCATGATCTGAGCCACCTGCTGGGAGGTTCAAACTGCTGGATTCCTCACATTTTTTATTCTGTGGGCCCTGTGTTGTTAGGCTACTCCTGCCTGCCTCACTCGGAGCCCCTTGGAAATGTGGGTCCTCTGGTTTAGGCCACATGTGCTGGGTTCCTCACCTTTGTATAATGTGGCCCCACTGGTGTGAGGACACTCCTGCCTTTTTCCGATCCCCTTGGTGATGTGGGTTCTCTGGTGAGAGTCTTATGCTGGCTGGGTTCCTCACTCTTCTGTGAGGTAGGCCCTCTGCTGTGAGGTCACTCCTGCCTGACTGGCACACGTCACCTTGGATACATGGGCCCTCAGTTGGGAGTTGGTGCCTGCTGAGGGTCTCCTCCCCTCGGTAATGAGGGACCGCTGGCGTCAGGCCCTAACTCCTGAGCTCCCAAAATTTTCTGATGTGCACCCTGTGGTGCGAGTACACTCCTGCCAGGTTCCCAACCCCATGGGAATGTTGGCCTTCTGCTCTGAGGTCCCAACGGTGGGTTGCTCAGTTTCATGATGAGGGCCCTCTGGTGTGAGTTCACTCCGGCCTGGATCCCATAGCCTCGCTGCTGCTGGCCGACTGCAGGGAGGTTCCAACTGCGGGATTCCTCACCTTTTTTCTTCTATGGGCCCTCTGTTTTGAGACTCCTCCTGCCTGCTTCACTCCAGGCCCCATGGTGAAGTGTGTGCTCTGGTTTGAGTCTACGTGTGCTGGGTCCCTCACCTTTCAATTATGTGGCCCCACTGGTGTGAGGACACTCCTGCCTGGTTCCTATCCCCTTGGTGATGTGGGTCCTCTGATGAGAGTGTGATCCTGGCTGGGTTCCTCACCCTTCTGTGAGGTGGGCCCTCTGCTGTGAGGTCACTCCTGCCTGGCTGGCACAACCCGCCTTGGCAACGTCGGCCCTCTTGTGTCAGTTGGAGCCTGCTGGGAGCCTCCTCCCCTCCGTGATGAGGGCCCTCTGGCGTCAGGCCCTAACTGCTGGGTACCCACATTTTCTGATACATGCTAAGTGGTGTGAGGACACTCGTGCCATGTTCCCAACCCCATGGGAATGTGGGCCTTCTCCTCTGAGGTCACAATGGTTGGGTTGCTCACAGTTTCATGATGTGGGCCCTCTGCTGTGAGTTCACTGTGGCCTGGATCGCATAGACTCGGTGCTCTGGGCCACCTGCTGGGAGGTTCCCACTGCAGGATTCCTCAGCTTTTTTATTCTATTGGCCCTGTGTTGTGAGGCTACTCCTGCCTGACTCAATCCGAGATCCATGGTGATGTGGGTCCTCTGGTTTGAGACAACATGTGTTGGGTACCTCAACTTTCGATGATGTTGCCCCATGGGTGTGAAGACACTCCTGCCTGGTTCCCAGCCCCTAGCTGATGTGGGCACTCTGGTGAGAGTCTGATCCTGGCTGGGTACTTTAACCTTCTGTGAGGTGGGCCCTCTGATGTGAGGTCATTCCTGCCTGGTTGGCTCACGTCGCCTTGGCGAGGTGGGCCCTCTGTTGGCCACTGAAGCATGCTGGGAGCCTCCTACCCTCTTTAATGAGGGCCCTGGAAAAACCGGATATGCCCTTTAGACCAAGGGCATCATTGTCGAGGTTCTGCCTCTTTAATATGCTTTCAAAGGACTTCCCGTTTACCTCCTGAAATCGTATTCCTGGAATTCTGCCCCGCTTTCAAGTCCTCTTCGCAGCCTTACTTCAGATATTTTTGGACGATAGCTGTCATTTATAACTCTGCAGATTTGTGAATGGCAGTGGCTCTGAGCTCCTTTCTTCAACTCGCTTTCTTGTGAGCTGGCCACAAAACCGCAGGATTGCTTCAGGCCCTAATCTGGTTCTGGCACGGCATGCTGAGCCTTTGGCTATTTCCTCTTCCTAGTGGGAAATGAGCGTTAAATTTGCCCGTGCAGATACCTACAGCTAGTCTCTCATTGGTTCTCCCTATTCCTGTTCATGTTGCACAGAAATTGCAAACTGTGCCAAACAGGAGGTTAAAGGCACTGACTCTCCAAGTGGGGAGAGTGTTAGTAAAGTGTCTGGAATGGTAAACCCGAGTACCAGGGGACGAAAACTGAGATGCATTTAAAAATGTTTACCGGTCACACGGTGGACGATACTCTGGGTTTCCCATGCATGTTTTAGCTGAAGGAAGAATCCCTTAAACCTGGAGAGTTGGGACCAATGGAATGGGTACCATGCAGTATGACTACAAAGGGTCTGCATTTGCTCACCGAACCTCACCAATGCTATCAGCCTGAAGGGTCCGGCCTTATGTCTCACCAAGCTCTGGGTGTAGATGTGGTAAATCCAGGTTGCATCACAAGCCCTGAATGAATTATTTAAGAATTGCTCTCTATTTCACTGTCATTGTGTTTTGTTTTTGTAATTCATTTTGATAACTGGATTTATCGGATTTTCACTGCTGCATTTATTCCGCTGTACACACGCTTGATTCTCTTACGTAGACATATAAATCCATGGGTTGTAAGATTCTTACTAGTCAGGTGTATTCCTAGGCGTTGAATGTGTGGTGTTGAGTCCATTTCGTTGAGCAAGGAGTAGGCCTTGACTCTAATGTATTTGGCTTATGGAAGGGTATCTGTGGTAATTTCAATCTCTGGTTTTATGCAGCACCCCAACTCACATTTCCGCTTAAGCAAGCATAAGTTGGTTTTCTAAATTTGAGACCCTGTTCTGTTTTGTAATTCAGTTCATGTGTAGCCAAGTTTACATTCTGTCTATTACTGATATCTTATGATGTTTCTTTCTCTGTGTGACTAATTTCACTTAGAATCATCGTAGTTGCATCCACTCATTATGCTGCAACAGGCCTGATGACATAGATTTCATTGCTGAGTGATATTCCATTGTACGTACGTACCACAACTTCTTTATCCATTTTTTGCTTTCTCGGATATTTAACTTGTACCATAGAGGAGGTTCTTATAAACAGAGCCATCCCAAACTTTTGGGTGGCTGTGTGTTTTTGATTTTAATTTCCCTAAGCTATAGGACCATAAGTGGAAGTGCCATAGGCTGTGTTGCTTTGTGTCCTACGTGTTTCAGGAAACACCATACTCTTCTGCAGAGTGGCTGTTGGCAATTTACATCCCGCCCATCAGCATAACAAGGCTCCCTGTTCTCCATGACCTGTCCTGCCTTTCTGGATTTTACACTTTTTTCAGGTGGCCCTTTTGACCAGGGGGCAGTGAGACTTCATTATAGTGAAGATTTCCTTTACACGCTAGCTTGGTTGGCCAAAAAGTGTGTATGCGTTTTTTCCTGAATATATTCAGGAAAAAACAAATACGCCCTTTTTGGCCAAGTGCATCATTGTCGACATTCTGCCTCTTTTCCTATGCTTTAAGTGCAATTCCAGGACACCCCCTCAAATCGTTTTCCTGAAATTCTGCCCCACTTTCAACTCCTCTTCGAAGACTTACTTCAATACATTTTTGGATGATAGCTGTCATTCATAACTCTGCAGGTTTGTGAATTACAGTGCCCCTGAGCTCCTTTCTTCAAATTGCTGTCTTGTGAGCTTGCCGCAAAACCGCAGGATTGCTTCAGGCCCTAATCTGTTTCCGGCAGGGCACGCTGAGCCTTTGGTTAATTCCTCTTCCTAGTGGGAAATGAGCGTTACACTTGCCCGCGCAGACACCTAGAGCTAGTCTCTCATTGGTTCTCCCTATTCCTGTTCATCTTGTGCAGAAATTGCAAACTGTGCCAAACAGGACGTTAAAGGCACTGACTCTCCAAGTGGGGAGAGTGTTAGCAAAGCTTCTGGAATGGTGAACCCGAGTACCAGGGGACGAAACATGAGAGGCACTTGAAAACGTTTCCCAATCACACGGTGGACCATACTCTGGGTTTCCCATGCATGTTTTACCTGAAGAAAGAATCCCTTAAACCTGGAGAGCTGGGACCCATGGAATGGGTACCATGCAGTGTGACTTCAAAGGGTCTGTGTTTGCTCACCGAACCTCACCAATGCTATCAGCCCGAAGTATCCAGCCTTATGTCTCACCCAGCTCTGGGTCTAGATGTGGTAAATCCAGGTTGCATCACAAGCCCTGAATGAATTATTTAAGAATTGTTCTCTATTTCACTGTCATTGTGTTTTGTTTTTGAAATTTATTTTGATAATTGGATTTATCGGATTTTCACTGCTGCGTTTAGGCCACTGTACACACAGTTGATTTCCTTATGGAGACATATAAATCCATGGGTTTTAAGATTCTTACTTGTCAGGTATATTCCCAGGCGTTGAATATGGGGTTTTGAGTCCATTTCGTTGAGCAAGGAGTAGGTCTTGTCTCTTATATATTTGGCTTATGGAACGGTATCTGTGCTAACTTCAATCTCTGGTTTTATGCAGCACCCCAACTCACCTTTCCCCATAAGCAAGCATAAGTTGGTTTTCTAAATTTGAGACCCTGTTCTCTTTTGTAACTCAGTTCATGTGTAGCCAAGTTTACATTCCGTGTATTAGTGATAGCTTATGATGTTTCTTTTTCTGTGTGACTTATTTCTCGTAGAATCATCCTACCTGAATCCACTCATCATGCCGCTACCGGCCTGGTATCGTAGATTTCATTGCTGAGTGATATTCCATTGTACATGCGTACCACAACTTCTTTATCCATTTTTTGCTTTCTCGGATATTTAACTTGTACCGTAGAGGAGGTTCTTGTAAACAGAGCCGTCCCAAACTTTGGGGTGGCTGTGTGTTTTTTATTTTAATTTCCGTAAGCTATAAGAACATAAGTGGAAGTGCCATAGGCTGTGTTGCTTTGTTTCCTACGTGTTTCAGGAAACACCATACACTTCTCCAGAGTGGCTGTTGGCAATTTACATCTCGCCCATCAGCATAACAAGGCTCCCTGTTCTCCATGACCTGTCCTGCCTTTCTGGATTTTACACTGTTTTCAGATGGCCCTTTTGACCGGGGGGCAGTGAGACTTCATTGTAGTGCAGATTTCCATTACACACTAGCTTGGTTGGCCAAAAAATGGCGTATGCGTTTTTTCCTGAATATATTCAGGAAAAAACGCATACACCCTTTTTGGCCAAGTGCATCATTGTGGACATTCTGCCTCTTTTCCTATGCTTTAAGTGCAATTCCAGTCTACCCCCTGAAATCGTTTTCCTGAAATTCTGCCCCGCTTTCAAGTCCTCTTCGAAGACTTACTTCAATACATTTTTGGACGATAGCTGTCATTCATAACTCTGCAGGTTTGTGAATTACAGTGCCCCTGAGCTCCTTTCTTCAAATCGCTTTCTTGTGAGCTGACCGCAAAACCACAGGATTGCTTCAGGCCCTAATCTGTTTCCGGCAGGGCACGCTGAGCCTTTGGTTAATTCCTCTTCCTGGTGGGAAATGAGCGTTACGTTTGCCCGTGCAGACATCTACAGCTAGTCCCTCATTGGTTCTCCCTATTGCTGTTCATCTTGCGCAGAAATTGCAAACTGTGCCAAACAGGAGGTTAAAGGCACTGACTCTCCAAGTGGGGAGAGTGTTAGTAAAGCGTCTGGAATGGTGAACCCGAGTACCAGGGGATGAAACCTGAGATGCATTTGACAACGTTTCCCAATCACACGGTGGACCATACTCTGGGATTCCCATGCATGTTTTAGCTGAAGGAAGAATCCCTTAAACCTGGAGAGTTGGGACCCATGGAATGGGTACCATGCAGTATGACTTCAAAGGGTCTGCATTTGCTCACCGAACCTCACCAATGCTATCAGCCCGAACTGTCCAGCCTTATATCTCACCCAGCTCTGGGTGTAGTTGTGGTAAATCCAGGTTGCATCACAAGCCCTGAATGAATTATTTAAGAATTGCTCTCTATTTCACTGTCATTGTGTTTTGTTTTTGAAATTTATTTTGATAATGGGATTTATCGGATATTCACTGCTCCGTTTAGGCCGCTGTACACACGCTTGATTTCCTTATGGAGACATATAAATCCATGGGTTTTAAGATTCTTACTTGTCAGGTATATTCCGAGGCATTGAATATTGGGTGTTGAGTCCATTTCGTTGAGCAAGGAGTAGGTCTTTTCTATTATATATTTGGCTTATGGAACGGTATCTGTGCTAATTTCTTTTTTTTTTTAAAGTATTTATTGGGGTATAATTGCTTTACAATGGTGTGTTAGTTTCTGCTTTATAACAAAGTGAATCAGTTATACATATACATATGTTCCCATATGTCTTCCCTCTTGCGTCTCCCTCCCTCCCACTCTCCCTATCCCACCCCTCCAGGCTTTCCCAAAGCACCGAGCTAATATCCCTATGCCTTGCGACTGCTTCCCCCTAGCTATCTACCTTACTACATTTGTTAGTGTGTATATGTCCATGACTCTCTCTCGCCCTGTCAAAGCTCACCCTTCCCCCTCCCCATATTCTCAAGTCCGTTCTCCAGTAGGTCTGTGTCTTTATTCCTCTCTTACCCCTAGGTTCTTCATGACTTTTTTTCCCCTTAAATTCCATATATATGTGTTAGCATATGGTATTTGTCTTTTTCTTTCTGACTTACTTCACTCTGTATGACAGACTCTAGGTCTATCCATCTCATTACAAATAGCTCAATTTCATTTCTTTTTAAGGCTGAGTAATATTCCATTGTATATATGTGCCACATCTTCTTTATCCATTCATCCGATGATGGGCGCTTAGGTTGTTTCCATCTCCGGGCTATTGTAAATAGAACTGCAATGAACATTTTGGTACATGACTCTTTTTGAATTTTGGTTTTCTCAGGGTATATGCCCAGTAGTGGGATTGCTGGTTCATATGGTAATTCTATTTGTTGTTTTTTAAGGAACCTCCATACTGTTCTCCATAGTGGCTGAACCAATTCACATTCCCACCAGCAGTGCAAGAGTGTTCCCTTTTCTCCGCACCCTCTCCAGCATTTATTGTTTCTAGATTTTTTGATGATGGCCATTCTGACTGGTGTGAGATGATATCTCATTGTAGTTTTGATTTGCATTTCTCTAATGATTAATGATGTTGAGCATTCTTTCATGTGTTTGTTGGCATTCTGTATATCTTCTTTGGAGAAATGTCTATTTAGGTCTTCTGCCCATTTTTGGATTGGGTTGTTTGTTTTTTTGTTATTGAGCTGCATGAGCTGCTTGTAAATTTTGGAGATTAATCCTTTGTCATTTGCAAATATTTTCTCCCATTCTGAGGATTGTCTTTTGGTCTTGATTATGGTTTCCTTTGCTGTGCAAAAGCTTTGCAGTTTCATTAGGTCCCATTTGTTTATTTTTGTTTTTATTTCCATTACTCTAGGAGGTGGGTCAGAAAGGATCTTGCTGTGATTTATGTCATAGAGTGTTCTGCCTATGTTTTCCTCTAAGAGTTTGATAGTTTCTGGCCTTACATTTAGGTCTTTAATCCATTTTGAGCTTATTTTTGTGTATGGTGTTAGGGAGTGATCTAATCTCATACTTTTACATGTACCTGTCCAGTTTTCCCAGCACCATTTATTGAAGAGGCTGTCCTTTCTCCACTGTACATTCCTGCCACCTTTATCAAAGATAAGGTGTCCATATGTGTGTGGGTTTATCTCTGGGCTTTCTATCCTGTTCCATTGATCTATATTTCTGTTTTTGTGCCAGTACCATACTGTCTTGATTACTGTAGCTTTGTAGTATAGTCTGAAGTCAGGGAGCCTGATTCCTCCAGCTCCTTTTTTCGTTCTCAAGATTGCTTTGGCTATTCGGGGTCTTTTGTGTTTCCATACAAATTGCAAAATTTTTTGTTCTAGTTCTGTGAAAAATGCCAGTGGTAATTTGATAGGGATTGCACTGAATCTGTAGATTGCTTTGGGTAGTAGAGTCATTTTCACAAGGTTGATTCTTCCCATCCAAGAACATGGTATATCTCTCCATCTATTTGTATCATCTTTAATTTCTTTCATCAGTGTCTTATAATTTTCTGCATACAGGTCTTTCGTCTCCTTAGGTAGGTTTATTCCTAGATATTTTATTCTTTTTGTTGCAATGGTAAATGGGAGTGTTTTCTTGATTTCACTTTCAGATTTTTCATCATTAGTATATAGGAATGCCAGAGATTTCTGTGCATTAACTTTGTATCCTGCTACTTTACCAAATTCATTGATTAGCTCTAGTAGTTTTCTGGTAGCATCTTTAGGATTCTCTATGTATAGTATCATGTCATCTGCAAACAGTGACAGCTTTACTTCTTCTTTTCCGATTTGGATTCCTTTTATTTCCTTTTCTTCTCTGATTGCTGTGGCTAAAACTTCCAAAACTATGTTGAATAAGAGTGGTGAGGGTGGGCAACCTTGTCTTGTTCCTGATCTTAGTGGAAATGCTTTCAGTTTTTCACCATTGAGGATGATGTTTGCTGTGGGCTTGTCATATATGGCCTTTATTATGTTGAGGAAAGTTCCCTCTATGCCTACTTTCTGCAGGGTTTTTATCATAAATGGGTGTTGAATTTTGTCGAAAGCTTTCTCTGCATCTATTGAGATGATCATATGGTTTTTCTCCTTCAATTTGTTAATATGGTTTATCACATTGATAGATTTGCGTATATTAAAGAATCCTTGCATTCCTGGAATAAACCCCACTTGATCATGGTGTATGATCCTTTTAATGTGCTGTTGGATTCTGTTTGCTAGTATTTTGTTGAGGATTTTTGCATCTATGTTCATCAGTGATATTGGCCTGTAGTTTTCTTTCTTTGTGACATCCTTGTCTGGTTTTGGTATCAAGGTGATGGTGGCCTCGTAGAAGGAATTTGGGAGTGTTCCTCCCTCTGCTATATTTTGGAAGAGTTTGAGAAGGAGAGGTGTTAGCTCTTCTCTAAACGTTTGATAGAATTCACCTGTGAAGCCATCTGGTCCTGGGCTTTTGTTTGTTGGAAGATTTTTAATCACAGTTTCAATTTCTGTGCTTGTGATTGGTCTGTTCATATTTTCTATTTCTTCCTGATTCAGTCTTGGCAGGTTGTGCATTTCTAAGAATTTGTCCATTTCTTCCAGATTGTCCGTTTTATTGGCATAGAGTTGCTTGTAGTAATCTCTCATGATTTTTTTTATTTCTGCAGTGTCAGTTGTTACTTCTCCTTTTTCATTTCTAATTCTATTGATTTGAGTCTTCTCCCTTTTTCTCTTGATGAGTCTGGCTAGTGGTTTATCTATTTTGTTTATCTTCTCAAAGAACCAGCTTTTAGTTTTATTGATCTTTGCTATCATTTCCTTCATTTCTTTTTCATTTATTTCTGATCTGATTTTTATGATTTCTTTCCTTCTGCTAGCTTTGGGGTTTTTTTGTTCTTCTTTCTCTAATTGCTTGAGGTGCAAGGTTAGGTTGTTTATTCGAGATGTTTCCTGCTTCTTAAGGTGGGCTTGTATTGCTATAAACTTCCCCCTTAGAACTGCTTTTGCTGCATCCCATAGGTTTTGGGTCGTTGTGTCTCCATTGTCATTTGTTTCTAGGTATTTTTTTATTTCCTCTTTGATTTCTTCAGTGATCACTTCATTATTAAGTAGTGTATTGTTTAGCCTCCATGTGTTTGTATTTTTTACAGATCTTTTCCTGTAATTGATATCTAGTCTCATGGCGTTGTGGTCAGAAAAGATACTTGATACAATTTCAATTTTCTTAAATTTACCAAGGCTTGATTTGTGACCCAAGATATGATCTATCCTGGAGAATGTTCCATGAGCACTTGAGAAAAATGTGTATTCTGTTGTTTTTGGATGGAGTGTCCTATAAATATCAATTAAGTCCATCTTGTTTAATGTATCATTTAAAGCTTGTGTTTCCTTATTTATTTTCATTTTGGATGATCTGTCCATGGGTGAAAGTGGGGTGTTAAAGTCCCCTACTATGAATGTGTTACTGTCGATCTCCCATTTTATGGCTGTTAGTATTTGCCTTATGTATTGAGGTGCTCCTATGTTGGGTGCATAAATATTTACAATTGTTATATCTTCTTCTTGGATCGATCCCTTGATCATTACGTAGTGTCCTTCTTTGTCTCTTGTAATAGTCCTTATTTTAAAGTCTATTTTGTCTGATATGAGAATTGCTACTCCAGCTTTCTTTTGGTTTCCATTTGCATGGAATATCTTTTTCCATCCCCTTATTTTCAGTCTGTATGTGTCTCTAGGTCTGAAGTGGGTCTATTGTAGACAGCATATATAAGGGTCTTGTTTTTGTATCCATTCAGCCAATCTGTGTCTTTTGGTGGGAGCATTTAGTCCATTTACATTTTTTTTTTAAACATCTTTATTGGGGTATAATTGCTTTACAATTGTGTGTTAGTTTCTGCTTTATAACAAAGTGAATCAGTTATACATATACATATGTTCCCATATGTCTTCCCTCTTGCGTCTCCCTCCCTCCCACTCTCCCTATCCCACCCCTCCAGGCTGTCACAAAGCACCGAGCTAATATCCCTGTGCCTTGCGGCTGCTTCCCCCTAGCTATCTACCTTACTACGTTTGTTAGTGTGTATATGTCCATGACTCTCTCTCACCCTGTCAAAGCTCACCCTTCCCCCTCCCCATATCCTCAAGTCCGTTCTCCAGTAGGTCTGCGTCTTTATTCCTGTCTTACCCCTAGGTTCTTCATGACATTTTTTCCCCCTTAAATTCCATATATATGCGTTAGCATACGGTATTTGTCTTTTTCTTTCTGACTTACTTCACTCTGTATGACAGACTCTAGGTCTATCCACCTCATTACAAATAGCTCAATTTCGTTTCTTTTTATGGCTGAGTAATATTCCATTGTATATATGTGCCACATCTTCTTTATCCATTCATCCGATGATGGGCGCTTAGGTTGTTTCCATCTCCGGGCTATTGTAAATAGAGCTGCAATGAACATTTTGGTACATGACTCTTTTTGAATTTTGGTTTTCTCAGGGTATATGCCCAGTAGTGGGATTGCTGGGTCATATGGTAATTCTATTTGTTGTTTTTTAAGGAACCTCCATACTGTTCTCCATAGTGGCTGAACCAATTCACATTCCCACCAGCAGTGCAAGAGTGTTCCCTTTTCTCCACACCCTCTCCAGCATTTATTGTTTCTAGATTTTTTGATGATGGCCATTCTGACTGGTGTGAGATGATATCTCATTGTAGTTTTGATTTGCATTTCTCTAATGATTAATGATGTTGAGCATTCTTTCATGTGTTTGTTGGCATTCTGTATATCTTCTTTGGAGAAATGTCTATTTAGGTCTTCTGCCCATTTTTGGATTGGGTTGTTTGTTTTTTTGTTATTGAGCTGCATGAGCTGCTTGTAAATTTTGGAGATTAATCCTTTGTCATTTGCAAATATTTTCTCCCATTCTGAGGAATGTCTATTGGTCTTGATTATGGTTTCCTTTGCTGTGCAAAAGCTTTGAAGTTTCATTAGGTCCCATTTGTTTATTTTTGTTTTTATTTCCATTACTCTAGGAGGTGGGTCAGAAAGGATCTTGCTGTGATTTATGTCATAGAGTGTTCTGCCTATGTTTTCCTCTAAGAGTTTGATAGTTTCTGGCCTTACATTTAGGTCTTTAATCCATTTTGAGCTTATTTTTGTGTATGGTGTTAGGGAGTGATCTAATCTCATACTTTTACATGTACCTGTCCAGTTTTCCCAGCACCATTTATTGAAGAGGCTGTCCTTTCTCCACTGTACATTCCTGCCACCTTTATCAAAGATAAGGTGTCCATATGTGTGTGGGTTTATCTCTGGGCTTTCTATCCTGTTCCATTGATCTATCTTTCTGTTTTTGTGCCAGTACCATACTGTCTTGATTACTGTAGCTTTGTAGTATAGTCTGAAGTCAGGGAGCCTGATTCCTCCAGCTCCTTTTTTCGTTCTCAAGATTGCTTTCGCTATTCGGGGTTTTTTGTGTTTCCATACAAATTGTGAAATTTTTTGTTCTAGTTCTGTGAAAAATGCCAGTGGTAATTTGATAGGGATTGCATTGAATCTGTAGATTGCTTTGGGTAGTAGAGTCATTTTCACAAGGTTGATTCTTCCCATCCAAGAACATGGTATATCTCTCCATCTATTTGTATCATCTTTAATTTCTTTCATCAGTGTCTTATAATTTTCTGCATACAGGTCTTTCGTCTCCTTAGGTAGGTTTATTCCTAGATATTTTATTCTTTTTGTTGCAATGGTAAATGGGAGTGTTTTCTTGATTTCACTTTCAGATTTTTCATCATTAGTATATAGGAATGCCAGAGATTTCTGTGCATTAACTTTGTATCCTGCTACTTTACCAAATTCATTGATTAGCTCTAGTAGTTTTCTGGTAGCATCTTTAGGATTCTCTATGTATAGTATCATGTCATCTGCAAACAGTGACAGCTTTACTTCTTCTTTTCCGATTTGGATTCCTTTTATTTCCTTTTCTTCTCTGATTGCTGTGGCTAAAACTTCCAAAACTATGTTGAATAAGAGTGGTGAGGGTGGGCAACCTTGTCTTGTTCCTGATCTTAGTGGAAATGCTTTCAGTTTTTCACCATTGAGGATGATGTTTGCTGTGGGCTTGTCATATATGGCCTTTATTATGTTGAGGAAAGTTCCCTCTATGCCTACTTTCTGCAGGGTTTTTATCATAAATGGGTGTTGAATTTTGTCGAAAGCTTTCTCTGCATCTATTGAGATGATCATATGGTTTTTCTCCTTCAATTTGTTAATATGGTTTATCACATTGATAGATTTGCGTATATTAAAGAATCCTTGCATTCCTGGAATAAACCCCACTTGATCATGGTGTATGATCCTTTTAATGTGCTGTTGGATTCTGTTTGCTAGTATTTTGTTGAGGATTTTTGCATCTATGTTCATCAGTGATATTGGCCTGTAGTTTTCTTTCTTTGTGACATCCTTGTCTGGTTTTGGTATCAAGGTGATGGTGGCCTCGTAGAAGGAATTTGGGAGTGTTCCTCCCTCTGCTATATTTTGGAAGAGTTTGAGAAGGAGAGGTGTTAGCTCTTCTCTAAACGTTTGATAGAATTCACCTGTGAAGCCATCTGGTCCTGGGCTTTTGTTTGTTGGAAGATTTTTAATCACAGTTTCAATTTCTGTGCTTGTGATTGGTCTGTTCATATTTTCTATTTCTTCCTGATTCAGTCTTGGCAGGTTGTGCATTTCTAAGAATTTGTCCATTTCTTCCAGATTGTCCGTTTTATTGGCATAGAGTTGCTTGTAGTAATCTCTCATGATTTTTTTTATTTCTGCAGTGTCAGTTGTTACTTCTCCTTTTTCATTTCTAATTCTATTGATTTGAGTCTTCTCCCTTTTTCTCTTGATGAGTCTGGCTAGTGGTTTATCTATTTTGTTTATCTTCTCAAAGAACCAGCTTTTAGTTTTATTGATCTTTGCTATCATTTCCTTCATTTCTTTTTCATTTATTTCTGATCTGATTTTTATGATTTCTTTCCTTCTGCTAGCTTTGGGGTGTTTTTGTTCTTCTTTCTCTAATTGCTTGAGGTGCAAGGTTAGGTTGTTTATTCGAGATGTTTCCTGCTTCTTAAGGTGGGCTTGTATTGCTATAAACTTCCCCCTTAGAACTGCTTTTGCTGCATCCCATAGGTTTTGGGTCGTTGTGTCTCCATTGTCATTTGTTTCTAGGTATTTTTTAATTTCCTCTTTGATTTCTTCAGTGATCACTTCATTATTAAGTAGTGTATTGTTTAGCCTCCATGTGTTTGTATTTTTTACAGATCTTTTCCTGTAATTGATATCTAGTCTCATGGCGTTGTGGTCAGAAAAGATACTTGATACAATTTCAATTTTCTTAAATTTACCAAGGCTTGATTTGTGACCCAAGATATGATCTATCCTGGAGAATGTTCCATGAGCACTTGAGAAAAATGTGTATTCTGTTGTTTTTGGATGGAGTGTCCTATAAATATCAATTAAGTCCATCTTGTTTAATGTATCATTTAAAGCTTGTGTTTCCTTATTTATTTTCATTTTGGATGATCTGTCCATGGGTGAAAGTGGGGTGTTAAAGTCCCCTACTATGAATGTGTTACTGTCGATCTCCCATTTTATGGCTGTTAGTATTTGCCTTATGTATTGAGGTGCTCCTATGTTGGGTGCATAAATATTTACAATTGTTATATCTTCTTCTTGGATCGATCCCTTGATCATTACGTAGTGTCCTTCTTTGTCTCTTGTAATAGTCCTTATTTTAAAGTCTATTTTGTCTGATATGAGAATTGCTACTCCAGCTTTCTTTTGGTTTCCATTTGCATGGAATATCTTTTTCCATCCCCTTATTTTCAGTCTGTATGTGTCTCTAGGTCTGAAGTGGGTCTATTGTAGACAGCATATATAAGGGTCTTGTTTTTGTATCCATTCAGCCAATCTGTGTCTTTTGGTGGGAGCATTTAGTCCATTTACATTTTTTTTTTAAACATCTTTATTGGGGTATAATTGCTTTACAATTGTGTGTTAGTTTCTGCTTTATAACAAAGTGAATCAGTTATACATATACATATGTTCCCATATGTCTTCCCTCTTGCGTCTCCCTCCCTCCCACTCTCCCTATCCCACCCCTCCAGGCTGTCACAAAGCACCGAGCTAATATCCCTGTGCCTTGCGGCTGCTTCCCCCTAGCTATCTACCTTACTACGTTTGTTAGTGTGTATATGTCCATGACTCTCTCTCACCCTGTCAAAGCTCACCCTTCCCCCTCCCCATATTCTCAAGTCCGTTCTCCAGTAGGTCTGCGTCTTTATTCCTGTCTTACCCCTAGGTTCTTCATGACATTTTTTTCCCCCTTAAATTCCATATATATGCGTTAGCATACGGTATTTGTCTTTTTCTTTCTGACTTACTTCACTCTGTATGACAGACTCTAGGTCTATCCACCTCATTACAAATAGCTCAATTTCGTTTCTTTTTATGGCTGAGTAATATTCCATTGTATATATGTGCCACATCTTCTTTATCCATTCATCCGATGATGGGCGCTTAGGTTGTTTCCATCTCCGGGCTATTGTAAATAGAGCTGCAATGAACATTTTGGTACATGACTCTTTTTGAATTTTGGTTTTCTCAGGGTATATGCCCAGTAGTGGGATTGCTGGGTCATATGGTAATTCTATTTGTAGTTTTTTAAGGAACCTCCATACTGTTCTCCATAGTGGCTGAACCAATTCACATTCCCACCAGCAGTGCAAGAGTGTTCCCTTTTCTCCACACCCTCTCCAGCATTTATTGTTTCTAGATTTTTTGATGATGGCCATTCTGACTGGTGTGAGATGATATCTCATTGTAGTTTTGATTTGCATTTCTCTAATGATTAATGATGTTGAGCATTCTTTCATGTGTTTGTTGGCATTCTGTATATCTTCTTTGGAGAAATGTCTATTTAGGTCTTCTGCCCATTTTTGGATTGGGTTGTTTGTTTTTTTGTTATTGAGCTGCATGAGCTGCTTGTAAATTTTGGAGATTAAACCTTTGTCAGTTGCTTCATTTGCAAATATTTTCTCCCATTCTGAGGGTTGTCTTTTGGTCTTGATTATGGTTTCCTTTGCTGTGCAAAAGCTTTGAAGTTTCATTAGGTCCCATTTGTTTATTTTTGTTTTTATTTCCATTACTCTAGGAGGTGGGTCAGAAAGGATCTTGCTGTGATTTATGTCATAGAGTGTTCTGCCTATGTTTTCCTCTAAGAGTTTGATAGTTTCTGGCCTTACATTTAGGTCTTTAATCCATTTTGAGCTTATTTTTGTGTATGGTGTTAGGGAGTGATCTAATCTCATACTTTTACATGTACCTGTCCAGTTTTCCCAGCACCATTTATTGAAGAGGCTGTCCTTTCTCCACTGTACATTCCTGCCACCTTTATCAAAGATAAGGTGTCCATATGTGCGTGGGTTTATCGCTGGGCTTTCTATCCTGTTCCATTGATCTATATTTCTGTTTTTGTGCCAGTACCATACTGTCTTGATTACTGTAGCTTTGTAGTATAGTCTGAAGTCAGGGAGCCTGATTCCTCCAGCTCCTTTTTTCGTTCTCAAGATTGCTTTCGCTATTCGGGGTCTTTTGTGTTTCCATACAAATTGTGAAATTTTTTGTTCTAGTTCTGTGAAAAATGCCAGTGGTAGTTTGATAGGGATTGCATTGAATCTGTAGATTGCTTTGGGTAGTAGAGTCATTTTCACAATGTTGATTCTTCCCATCCAAGAACATGGTATATCTCTCCATCTATTTGTATCATCTTTAATTTCTTTCATCAGTGTCTTATAATTTTCTGCATACAGGTCTTTCGTCTCCTTAGGTAGGTTTATTCCTAGATATTTTATTCTTTTTGTTGCAATGGTAAATGGGAGTGTTTTCTTGATTTCACTTTCAGATTTTTCATCATTAGTATATAGGAATGCCAGAGATTTCTGTGCATTAACTTTGTATCCTGCTACTTTACCAAATTCATTGATTAGCTCTAGTAGTTTTCTGGTAGCATCTTTAGGATTCTCTATGTATAGTATCATGTCATCTGCAAACAGTGACAGCTTTACTTCTTCTTTTCCGATTTGGATTCCTTTTATTTCCTTTTCTTCTCTGATTGCTGTGGCTAAAACTTCCAAAACTTTGTTGAATAAGAGTGGTGAGAGTGGGCAACCTTGTCTTGTTCCTGATCTTAGTGGAAATGCTTTCAGTTTTTCACCATTGAGGATGATGTTTGCTGTGGGCTTGTCATATATGGCCTTTATTATGTTGAGGAAAGTTCCCTCTATGCCTACTTTCTGCAGGGTTTTTAGCATAAATGGGTGTTGAATTTTGTCAAAAGCTTTCTCTGCATCTATTGAGATGATCATATGGTTTTTCTCTTTCAATTTGTTAATATGGTTTATCACATTGATAGATTTGCGTATATTGAAGAATCCTTGCATTCCTGGAATAAACCCCACTTGATCATGGTGTATGATCCTTTTAATGTGCTGTTGGATTCTGTTTGCTAGTATTTTGTTGAGGATTTTTGCATCTATGTTCATCAGTGATATTGGCCTGTAGTTTTCTTTCTTTGTGACATCCTTGTCTGGTTTTGGTATCAAGGTGATGGTGGCCTCGTAGAAGGAATTTGGGAGTGTTCCTCCCTCTGCTATATTTTGGAAGAGTTTGAGAAGGAGAGGTGTTAGCTCTTCTCTAAACGTTTGATAGAATTCACCTGTGAAGCCATCTGGTCCTGGGCTTTTGTTTGTTGGAAGATTTTTAATGACAGTTTCAATTTCAGTGCTTGTGATTGGTCTGTTCATATTTTCTATTTCTTCCTGATTCAGTCTTGGCAGGTTGTGCATTTCTAAGAATTTGTCCATTTCTTCCAGATTGTCCATTTTATTGGCATAGAGTTGCTTGTAGTAATCTCTTATGATTTTTTTTATTTCTGCAGTGTCAGTTGTTACTTCTCCTTTTTCATTTCTAATTCTATTGATTTGAGTCTTCTCCCTTTTTTTCTTGATGAGTCTGGCTAGTGGTTTATCTATTTTGTTTATCTTCTCAAAGAACCAGCTTTTAGTTTTATTGATCTTTGCTATCGTTTCCTTCATTTCTTTTTCATTTATTTCTGATCTGATTTTTATGATTTCTTTCCTTCTGCTAGCTTTGGGGTTTTTTTGTTCTTCTTTCTCTAATTGCTTGAGGTGCAAGGTTAGGTTGTTTATTCGAGATGTTTCCTGCTTCTTAAGGTGGGCTTGTATTGCTATAAACTTCCCCCTTAGAACTGCTTTTGCTGCATCCCATAGGTTTTGGGTCGTTGTGTCTCCATTGTCATTTGTTTCTAGGTATTTTTTTATTTCCTCTTTGATTTCTTCAGTGATCACTTCATTATTAAGTAGTGTATTGTTTAGCTTCCATGTGTTTGTATTTTTTACAGATCTTTTCCTGTAATTGATATCTAGTCTCATGGCGTTGTGGTCAGAAAAGATACTTGATACAATTTCAATTTTCTTAAATTTACCAAGGCTTGATTTGTGACCCAAGATATGGTCTATCCTGGAGAATGTTCCATGAGCACTTGAGAAAAATGTGTATTCTGTTGTTTTTGGATGGAGTGTCCTATAAATATCAATTAAGTCCATCTTGTTTAATGTATCATTTAAAGCTTGTGTTTCCTTATTTATTTTCATTTTGGATGATCTGTCCATGGGTGAAAGTGGGGTGTTAAAGTCCCCTACTATGAATGTGTTACTGTCAATCTCCCCTTTTATGGCTGTTAGTATTTGCCTTATGTATTGAGGTGCTCCTATGTTGGGTGCATAAATATTTACAATTGTTATATCTTCTTCTTGGATCGATCCCTGTATCATTATGTAGTGTCCTTCTTTGTCTCTTGTAATAGTCCTTATTTTAAAGTCTATTTTGTCTGATATGAGAATTGCTACTCCAGCTTTCTTTTGGTTTCCATTTGCATGGAATATCTTTTTCCATCCCCTTATTTTCAGTCTGTATGTGTCTCTAGGTCTGAAGTGGGTCTATTGTAGACAGCATATATAAGGGTCTTGTTTTTGTATCCATTCAGCCAATCTGTGTCTTTTGGTGGGAGCATTTAGTCCATTTACATTTAAGGTAATTATCGATATGTATGTTCCTATTCCCATTTTCTATATTGTTTTGGGTTCGTTATTATAGGTCTTTTCCTTCTCTTGTGTTCCTTGTCTAGAGAAGTTCCTTTAGCATTTGCTGTAAAGCTGGTTTGGTGGTGCTAAACTCTCTCAGCTTTTGCTTGTCTGTAAAGGTTTTAATTTCTCCATCAAATCTGAAAGAGATCCTTGCTGGGTAGAGTAGCCTTGGTTGCAGGTTTTTCTCCTTCATCACTTTCAGTATGTCCTGCCACTCCCTTCTGGCTTGTAGGGTTTCTGCTGAGAGATCAGCTGTTAACCTTATGGGGATTCCCTTGTGTGTTATTTGCTGTTTTTCCCTTGCTGCTTTTAATATGCTTTCTTTGTATTTAATTTTTGACAGTTTGATTAATATGTGTCTTGGCGTATTTCTCCTTGTATTTATCCTGTATGGGACTCTCTGTGCTTCCTGGACTTGATTAACTATTTCCTTTCCCATATTAGGGAAGTTTTCAACTATAATCTCTTCAAATATTTTCTCAGTCCCTTTCTTTTTCTCTTCTTCTTCTGGAACCCCTATAATTCGAATGTTGGTGCGTTTAATGTTGTCCCAGAGGTCTCTGAGACTGTCCTCAGTTCTTTTCATTCTTTTTTCTTTATTCTGCTCTGCAGTAGTTATTTCCACTATTTTACCTTCCAGGTCACTTATCCGTTCTTCTGCCTCAGTTATTCTGTTATTGATCCCATCTAGAGTACTTTTAATTTCATTTATTGCGTTGTTCATCATTGCTTGTTTCATCTTTATTTCTTCTAGGTCCTTGTTAACTGCTTCTTGCATTTTGTCCATTCTACTTCCAAGATTTCGGATCATCCTTACTATCATTATTCTGAATTCTTTTTCAGGTAGACTGCCTATTTCCTCTTCATTTGTTAGGTCTGGTGCATTTTTATCTTGCTCCTTCATCTGCTGTGTGTTTTTCTGTCTTCTCATTTTGCTTATCTTACTGTGTTTGGGGTCTCCTTTTTGCAGGCTGCACGTTCGTAGTTCCCGTTGTTTTTGATGTCTGTCTTCAGTGGCTAAGGTTGTTTCAGTGGGTTGTGTAGGCTTCCTGGTGGAGGGGACTAGTGCCTGTGTTCTGGTGGATGAGGCTGGATCTTGTCTCTCTAGTGGGCAGGTTCACGTCTGGTGGTGTGTTTTGGGGTGTCTGTGGCCTTATTATGATTTTAGGCAGCCTCTCTGCTAATGGGTGGGGTTGTGTTCCTGTTTTGCTAGTTGTTTGGCATAGGTTGTCTAGCACTGTGGCTTGCTGGTCGTTGAGTGAAGCTGGGTGCTGGTGTTAAGATGGAGGTCACTGGGAGATTTCCACCGTTTAATATTATGTGGAGCTGGGAGGTCTCTTGTTGACCAGTGTCCTGAAGTTGGCTCTCCTACCTCAGAGGCAGAGCCCTGACTCCTGGCTGGAGCACCAAGAGCCTTTCATCCACACGGCTCAGAATAAAAGGGAGAAAAAGTAGAGAGAATTAGTAGAAGTATGAGGAAAGAAAGAAGGAAAGGAGGAAAGGAAGGAAGGAAGAAAGAAGCAAAGAAGGAAAGAAAGGAGGGAGGGAGGGAGGAAGGAAGGAAGGAAGGAAGGAGGGAAAGAAGGAAAAAAGACAGAAAGAAAGAAGATACAGTAAAAATAAAATAAAGTATAATATAGTTATTGAATTAAAAAATATTTAGAAAAAAAAAAAAAAGAGGGACGGATAGAACCTTAGGACAAATGTTGGAAGCAAAGCTATACAGAGAAAATCTTATACAGAAGCATACACATACACCTTCACAAAAAGAGGTAAAGGGGGAAAAGTCATAAATCTTGCTCTCAGAGACCACCTCCTCAATTTGGGGTGATTCGTTGTCTAAAGGAGGGAAGGACGGAAAGAAAGAAAGAAAGAAAGAAGGAACGACGGTAAAGTATAATAAAGTTATTACAATTAAAATTAATTATTGAGAAAAAAAATTTTTTTTTTTTTAAAAACCATGGACGGATAGAGCCCTAGGACAAATGGTGGAAGCAAGAGTATACAGACAAGATGTCACACATAAGCATACACGTACATATTCACAAAAAGAGGAGAAGGGAAAAAAATCATAGATCTCGCTCCTAAATTCCACCTCTTCAATTTGGGATCATTCCTTGTCTATTCAGGTATTCCACAGATGCAGGGTATATCAAGTTGATTGTGGAGCTTTAATCCGCTGCTTCTGAGGCTGCTGGGAAAGATTTCCCTTTCTCTTCTTTGTTCTCACAGCTCACAGGAGCTCAGCTTTGGATTTGGCCCTGCCTCTGCGTGTAGGTCGCTGGAGGGCGTCTGTTTTTTGCTCAGACAGGACGGGGTTAAAGGAGCCGCTGATTCGGGGGCTCAGGCTTACTCAGGCCGGGGGTGAGGGGGGGAAGGAGGGGCACTGCGTGCGGGGCGGGCCTGCGGCGTCAGAGGCGGCGTGACGTTGCGGCAGAGGCCGGCGTGACGTTGCACCAGCCTGAGGCCCGCCGTGCGTTCTCCCGGGGAAGTTGTCCCTGGTTCCCGGGAACCTGGCAGTGGCGGGCTGCACAGGCTCCGCAGAAGAGGGGTGTGGAGAGTGACCTGTGCTCGCACACAGGCCCCTTGGTGGCAGCAGCAGCAGCCTTAGCATCTCCCGCCCGTCTCTGGGGTCCGCGCTTTTAGCCGCGGCTCGCGCCCGTCTCTGGGGTTCGCGCTTTTTGCCGCGGCTCGCGCCCGTCTCTGGGGTTCGTGCTTTTAGCCGCGGCTCGCGCCCGTCTCTGGAGTTCCTTTAAGCAGCGCTCTTAAACCCCTCTCCTCGCGCACCAGGAAACAAAGAGGGAAGAAAAAGTCTCTTGCCTCTTCGGCAGGTGCAGGCTTTTCCCCGAACTCCCTCCCGGCTAGTCGTGGTGCACTAACCCCTTCAGGCTATGTTCAAGCCGCCAACCCCAGTCCTCTCCCTGCGCTCTGTCCAAAACCGAAACCCGAGCTTCAGCTCGCAGCCCCGCCCGCCCGGGCGGGTGAGCAGACAAGCCTCTCGGGCTGGTGAGTGCCGGTGGGCACCGATCCTCTGTGCGGGAATCTCCCCGCTTTGCCCTCCGCACCCGTCGCTGTGCACTACTCCTCGGTCCCGAAGCCCCCCCCTCCGCCTCCCGCAGTCTCTGCCCGCGGAGGGGCTTCCTAGTGTGTGGAAACTTTTCCTCCTTCACAGCTCCCTCCCACTGGCGCAGGTGCCGTCCTTATTCTTTTGTCTCTGTTTTTTCTTTTTTTCTTTTGCCCTACCCAGGTACGTGGGGAGTTTCTTGCCTTTTGGGAGGTCTGAGGTCTTCTGCCAGCCTTCAGTAGGTGTTCTGTAGGAGTTGTTCCACGTGTAGATGTATTTCTGGTGTATCCGTGGGGAGGAAGGCGATCTCCGCGTCTTACTCTTCCGCCATCTTCAAGGTCCCCCAGTCCATTTACATTTAAGGTAATTATCGATATGTATGTTCCTATTCCCATTTTCTATATTGTTTTGGGTTCGTTATTATAGGTCTTTTCCTTCTCTTGTGTTCCTTGTCTAGAGAAGTTCCTTTAGCATTTGTTGTAAAGCTGGTTTGGTGGTGCTGAACTCTCTCAGCTTTTGCTTGTCTGTAAAGGTTTTAATTTCTCCATCAAATCTGAATGAGATCCTTGCTGGGTAGAGTAGTCTTGGTTGCAGGTTTTTTTCCTACATCACTTTCAGTATGTCCTGCCACTCCCTTCTGGCTTGTAGGGTTTCTGCTGAGAGATCAGCTGTTAACCTTATGGGGATTCCCTTGTGTGTTATTTGTTGTTTTTCCCTTGCTGCTTTTAATATGCTTTCTTTGTATTTAATTTTTGACAGTTTGATTAATATGTGTCTTGGCGTATTTCTCCTTATATTTATCCTGTATGGGACTCTCTGTACTTCCTGGACTTGATTAACTATTTCCTTTCCCATATTAGGGAAGTTTTCAACTATAATCTCTTCAAATATTTTCTCAGTCCCTTTCTTTTTCTCTTCTTCTTCTGGAACCCCTATAATTCGAATGTTGTTGCGTTTAATGTTGTCCCAGAGGTCTCTGAGACTGTCCTCAGTTCTTTTCATTCTTTTTTCTTTATTCTGCTCTGCAGTAGTTATTTCCACTATTTTATCTTCCAGGTCACTTATCCGTTCTTCTGCCTCAGTTATTCTGTTATTGATCCCATCTAGAGTACTTTTAATTTCATTTATTGCATTGTTCATCATTGCTTGTTTCATCTTTATTTCTTCTAGGTCCTTGTTAACTGTTTCTTGCATTTTGTCCATTCTACTTCCAAGATTTCGGATCATCCTTACTATCATTATTCTGAATTCTTTTTCAGGTAGACTGCCTATTTCTTCTTCATTTGTTAGGTCTGGTGCATTTTTATCTTGCTCCTTCATCTGCTGTGTGTTTTTCTGTCTTCTCATTTTGCTTATCTTACTGTGTTTGGGGTCTCCTTTTTGCAGGCTGCACGTACGTGTTCCCGTTGTTTTTGATGTCTGTCTCCAGTGGATAAGGTTGTTTCAGTGGGTTGTGTAGGCTTCCTGGTGGAGGGGACTAGTGCCTGTGTTCTGGTGGATGAGGCTGGATCTTGTCTCTCTAGTGGGCAGGTTCACTTCTGGTGGTGTGTTTTGGGGTGTCTGTGGCCTTATTATGATTTTCGGCAGCCTCTCTGCTAATGGGTGGGGTTGTGTTCCTGTTTTGCTAGTTGTTTGGCATAGGTTGTCTAGCACTGTGGCTTGCTGGTCGTTGAGTGAAGCTGGGTGCTGGTGTTAAGATGGAGGTCACTGGGAGATTTCCACCATTTAATATTATGTGGAGCTGGGTGGCCTCTTGTTGACCAGTGCCCTGAAGTTGGCTCTCCTACCTCAGAGGCAGAGCCCTGACTCCTGGCTGGAGCACCAAGAGCCTTTCATCCACACGGCTCAGAATAAAAGGGAGAAAAAGTAGAGAGAATTAGTAGAAGTATGAGGAAAGAAAGAAGGAAAGGAGGAAAGGAAGGAAGGAAGAAAGAAGCAAAGAAGGAAAGAAAGGAGGGAGGGAGGGAGGAAGGAAGGAAGGAAGGAAGGAGGGAAAGAAGGAAAAAAGACAGAAAGAAAGAAGATAAGTAAAAATAAAATAAAGTATAATATAGTTATTGAATTAAAAAATATTTAGAAAAAAAAAAGGGGACGGATAGAACCTTAGGACAAATGTTGGAAGCAAAGCTATACAGAGAAAATCTTACACAGAAGCATACACATACACCTTCACAAAAAGAGGTAAAGGGGGAAAAATCATAAATCTTGCTCTCAGAGACCACCTCCTCAATTTGGGGTGATTCGTTGTCTAAAGGAGGGAAGGAAGGAAGGAAAGAAAGAAAGAAAGAACGAAGGTAAAGTATAATAAAGTTATTACAATTAAAATTAATTATTGAGAAAAAAAGTTTTTTAAAAAACCATGGACAGATAGAGCCCTAGGACAAATGGTGGAAGCAAGAGTATACAGGCACGGTCTCACACAGAAGCATACACGTACACATTCACAAAAAGAGGAGAAGGGAAAAAAATCATAGATCTCGCTCCTAAATTCCACCTCTTCAATTTGGGATCATTCCTTGTCTATTCAGGTATTCCACAGATGCAGGGTATATCAAGTTGATTGTGGAGCTTTAATCCGCTGCTTCTGAGGCTGCTGGGAGAGATTTCCCTTTCTCTTCTTTGTTCTCACAGCTTACAGGAAGGAGCTCAGCTTTAGATTTGGCCCTGCCTCTGCGTGTAGGTCGCTGGAGGGCGTCTGTTTTTTGCTCAGACAGGACAGGGTTAAAGGAGCCGCTGATTCGGGGGCTCTGGCTCACTCAGGCCAGGGGGGGGGAGGAGGGGCACTGCGTGCGGGGCGGGCCTGCGGCGTCAGAGGCGGCGTGACGTTGCGGCAGAGGCCGGTGTGACGTTGCACCAGCCTGAGGCCCGCCGTGCGTTCTCCCGGGGAAGTTGTCCCTGGTTCCCGGGAACCTGGCAGTGGCGGGCTGCACAGGCTCCGCGGAAGAGGGGTGTGGAGAGTGACCTGTGCTCGCACACAGGCCCCTTGGTGGCGGCAGCAGCAGCCTTAGCGTCTCCCGCCCGTTTCTGGGGTCCGCGCTTTTAGCCACGGCTCGCGCCCGTCTCTGGGGTTCGCGCTTTTAGCCGCGGCTCGCGCCCGTCTCTGGGGTTCGCGCTTTTAGCCGCGGCTCGCACCGGTCTCTGGAGTTCCTTTAAGCAGCGCTCTTAAACCTCTCTCCTCGCGCACCAGGAAACAAAGAGGGAAGAAAAAGTCTCTTGCCTCTTCGGCAGGTGCAGGCTTTTCCCCGAACTCCCTCCCAGCTAGTCGTGGTGCACTAACCCCTTTAGGCTATGTTCAAGCCGCGAACCCCAGTCCTCTACCTGAGCTCCGTCCAAAACCGAAACCCGAGCCACAGCTCGCAGCCCCGCCCGCCCCGGCGGGTGAGCAGACAAGCCTCTCGGGCTGGTGAGTGCCGGTGGGCACCGATCCTCTGTGCGGGAATCTCCCCGCTTTGCCCTCCGCACCCCTCGCTGTGCACTACTCCGCGGTCCCGAAGCTCCCCCCTCCGCCTCCCGCGGTCTCCGCCCCCGGAGGGGCTTCCTAGTGTGTGGAAACTTTTCCTCCTTCACAGCTCCCTCCCACTGCTGCAGGTTCCCTCCTTATTCTTTTGTCTCTGTTTTTTCTTTTGCCCTACCCAGGTACGAGGGGAGTTTCTTGCCTTTTGGGAGGTCTGAGGTCTTCTGCCAGCATTCAGTAGGTGTTCTCTCTGTGCTAATTTCAATCTCTGGTTATATGCAGCACCCCAACTCACCTTTCCCCATAGGCAAGCATAAGTTGGTTTTCTAAATTTGAGACCCTGTTCTGTTTTGTAATTCAGTTCATGTGTAGCCAAGTTTACATTCCGTGTATTAGTGATATCTTATGATGTTTCTTTTTCTGTGTGACTTATTTCTCGTAGAATCATCGTACCTGAATCCACTCATTATGCCGCTACGGGCCTGATGACATAGATTTCATTGCTGAGTGATATTCCATTGTACGTACGTACCACAACTTCTTTATCCATTTTTTGCTTTCTCGGATATTTAACTTGTACCGTAGACGAGGTTCTTGTAAACAGAGCCGTCCCAAACTTTGGGGTGGCTGTGTGTTTTTGATTTTAATTTCCCTAAGCTACAGGACCATAAGTGAAAGTGCCATAGGCTGTGTTGCTTTGTTTCCTACGTGTTTCAGGAAACACCATACACTTCTCCTGAGTGGCTGTTGGCAATTTACATCCCGCCCATCAGCATAACAAGGCTCCCTGTTCTCCATGACCTGTCCTGCCTTTCTGGATTTTACACTTTTTTCAGATAGCCCTTGTGACCTGGGGGCAGTGAGACTTCATTGTAGTGCAGATTTCTTTACAGGCTTGCTTGGTTGGCCAAAAAGGGCATATGCGTTTTTTCCTGAATATATTCAGGAAAAAACGCATACGCCCTTTTTGGCCAAGTGCATCATTGTCGACATTCGGCCTCTTTTCCTATGCTTTAAGTGCAATTCCAGTCTACCCCCTGAAATCGTTTTCCTGAAATTCTGCCCCACTTTCAAGTCCTCTTCGAAGACTTATTTCAATACATTTTTGGACGATAGCTGTCATTCATAACTCTGCAGGTTTGTGAATTACAGTGCCCCTGAGCTCCTTTCTTCAACTCGCTTTCTTGTGAGCTGGCCGCAAAACCGCTGGATTGCTTCAGGCCCTAATCTGGTTCGGGCAGGGCATGCTGAGCCTTTGGTTAATTACTCTTCCTGGTGGGAAATGAGCGTTCCATTTGCCCGTGCAGACACCTACAGCTAGTCTCTCATTGGTTCTCCCTATTCCTGTTCATCTTGCACAGAAATTGCAAACTGTGCCAAACAGGAGGTTAAAGGCACTGACTCTCCAAGTGGGGAGAGTGTTAGTAAAGCGTCTGGAACCGTGAGCCCGAGTACCAGGGGACGAAACCTGAGATGCATTTGAAAACGTTTCCCAATCACACGGTGGACCATACTCTGGGTTTCCCATGCATGTTTTAGCTGAAGGATGAATCCCTTAAACCTGGAGAGTTGGGACCCATGGAATGGGTACCATGCAGTGTGACTTCAAAGGGTCTGCGTTTGCTCACTGAACCTCACCAATGTTATCAGCCCGAACTGTCCAGCCTTATGTCTCACCCAGCTCTGGGTGTAGATGTGGTAATTCCAGGTTGCATCACAAGCCCTGAATGAATTATTTAAGAATTGCTCTCTATTTCACTGTCATTGTGTTTTGTTTTTGAAATTTATTTTGATAATGGGATTTATCGGATTTTCACTGCTGCGTTTAGGCTGCTGTACACATGCTTGATTTCCTTATGGAGACATATAAATCCATGGGTTTTAAGATTCTTACTTGTCAGGTATATTCCCAGGCGTTGAATATGGGGTGTTGAGCCCATTTCGTTTAGCAAGGAGTAGGTCTTGTCTATTATATATTTGGCTTATGGAAAGGTATCTGTGCTAATTTCAATCTCTGGTTTTATGCAGCACCCCAACTCACCTTTCCCCATAAGCAAGCATAAGTTGGTTTTCTGAATTTGAGACCCTGTTCTGTTTTGTAATTCAGTTCATGTGTAGCCAAGTTTACATTCCGTGTATTAGTGATATCTTATAATGTTTCTTTTTCTGTGTGACTTATCTCTCGTAGAATCATCCTACCTGAATCCACTCATTATGCCTCTACGGGCCTGGTGACGTAGATTTAATTGCTGAGTGATATTGCATTGTACGTACGTACCACAACTTCTTTATCCATTTTTTGCTTTCTCGGATATTTAACTTGTACCGTAGACGAGGTTCTTGTAAACAGAGCCGTCCCAAACTTTGGGGTGGCTGTGTGTGTTTTATTTTAATTTCCCTATGCTATAGGACCATATGTGGAAGTGCCATAGGCTGTGTTGCTTTGTTTCCTACGTGTTTCAGGAAACACCATACACTTCTCCAGAGTGGCTGTTGGCAAATTACATCCTGACCATCAGCATAACAAGGCTCCCTGTTCTCCATGACTTGTCCTGCATTTCTGGATTTTACACTTTTTTCAGATGGCCCTTTTGACCGGGGGGCAGTGAGACTTCATTGTAGTGCAGATTTCTTTAACATGCTTGCTTGGTTGGCCAAAAAGGGCGTATGCGTTTTTTCCTGAATATATTCAGGAAAAAACGCATACGCCCTTTTTGGCCAAGAGCATCATTGTCGACGTTCTGCCTCTTTTCCTATGCTTTAAGTGCAATTCCAGTCTACCCCCTGAAATCGTTTTCCTGGAATTCTGCCCCGCTTTCAAGTCCTCTTCGCAGCCTTCCTTCAATATATTTTTGGACGATAGCTGTCATTTATAACTTTGCAGGTTTGTGAATTACAGTGCCCCTGAGCTCCGTTCTTCAAATTGCTTTCTTTTGAGCTGGCCGAAAAGCCGCAGGATTCCTTCAGGCCCTAATCTGGTTCAGGCACGGCATGCTGAGCCTTTGGTTAATTCCTCTTCCTGGTTGGAAATGAGCGTTAAATTTGCCCGTGCAGACACCTACAGCTAGTCTCTCATTGGTTCTCCCTATTCCTGTTCATCTTGCGCAGAAATTGCAAACTGTGCCAAACAGGAGGTTAAAGGCACTGACTCTCCAATTGCGGAGAGTGTTAGTAAAGGGTCTGGAATGGTGAACCCGAGTAAAAGAGGACAAAAACTGAGATGCATGTGAAAACGTTTCCCGGTCACACGGTGCACCATACTGTGGGTTTCCCATGCATGCTTTAGCTGAAGGAAGAATCGCTTAAACCTGGAGAGTTGGGACCCATGGAATGGGTACCATGCAATATGACTTCTAATGGTCTGCATTTGCTCATCGAACCTCACCAATGCTATCAGCCCGAAGTGTCCAACCTTATGTCTCACTCAGCTCTGAGTTTAGATGAGGTAAATCCAGGTTGCTTCACAAGCCCTGAATGAATTATTTAAGAATTGCTCTCTATTTCACTGTCCTTGTGTTTTGTTTTTGTAATTCATTTTGATAATGGGATTTATCGGATTTTCTCTGCTGCATTCATACTACTGTACAAGGGCTTCTTTCTCTTACCGAGACATATAAATCCATGGGTTTGAAGATTCTTACTAGTCATGTGTATTCTTAGGCGTTGAATATGGGGTGTTTAGTCCATTTCGTTGAGCAAGGGGTAGGTCTTGACTATTACATATTTGGCTTATGGAAAGGTATCTGTGCTAATTTCTATCTCTGGTTTTATGCAGCACCCCAACTCACCTTTCCCCTTAAGCAAGCATAAGTTGGTTTTCTAAATTTGAGACCCTGTTCTGTTTTGTAATTCAGTTCATGTGTAGCCAAGTTTACATTCCGTGTATTAGTGATATCTTATGATGTTTCATTTTCTGTGTGACTTATTTCACTTAGAATCATCGTACCTGAATCCACTCATTATGCCGCGACGGGCCTGATGACATAGATTTCATTGCTGAGTGATATTCCATTGTACGTGCGTACCACAACTTCTTTATCCATTTTTCACATTCTGGGATATTTAACATGTACCGTAGACGAGGTTCTTGTAAACAGAGCCGTCCGACACTTTTGGGTGGCTGTGTGTTTTTGATTTTAATTTTCCTAAGCTATAGGACCATAAGGGGAAGTGCCATAGGCTCCGTTGCTTTGTTTTTTAGATGTTCCGGGAAACACCATACATTTTTCCAGACTGGCTGTTGGCAATTTACATCACGCCCATCAGCATAACAAGGCTCGCTGTTCTCCATGGCCTGTGCTGCCTTTCTGGATTTTACACTTTTTTCAGATGGCCCTTTTGACCGGGGGGCAGTGAGACTTCATTGTAGTGCAGATTTCTTTAACATGCTTGCTTGGTTGGCCAAAAAGGGCGTATGCGTTTTTTCCTGAATATATTCAGGAAAAAACGCATACGCCCTTTTTCCCAAGAGCATCATTGTCAACGTTCTGCCTCTTTTCCTATGCTTTAAATGCAATTCCCGTCTACCCCCTGAAATCGTTTTCCTGCAATTCTGCCCCACTTACAAGTCGTCTTCACAGCCTTCCTTCAATATATTTTTGGACGATAGCTGTCATATATAACTCTGCAGGTTTGTGAGTTACAGTGCCCCTGAGCTCATTTCTTCAACTCGCTATCTTGTGAGCTGGCCGCAAACACACAGGGTTGCCTCAGGCCCTAGTCTGGTTCCGGCACGGCATGCTGAGCCTTTGGTTAATTCCTCTTCCTGGTGGGAAATGAGCGTTAAATTTGCCCGTGCAGACACCTAGAGTTAGTCTCTCATTCGTTCTCCCTATTCCTTTTCATCTTGTGCAGAAATTGCAAACTGCCCAACAGGAGGTTAAAGGCACTGACTCTCCAAGTGGGGAGAGTGTTCGTAAGGCGTCTGGAATGGTGAACCCGAGTAAAAGGGGACGAAAACTGAGATGCATTTGAAAACGTTTGCCAGTCACACGGTGCACCATACTGTGGGTTTCCCATGCATGTTTTAGCTGAAGGAAGAATCCCTTAAACTTGGAGCATTGGGACCCATGGAATGGGTACCATGCTGTATGACTTCAAAGGGTCTGCATTTGCTCATCGAACCTCACCAATGCTATCAGCCCGAAGTGCCCAACCTTATGTCTCACTCAGCTCTGGGTGTAGATGTGGTAAATCCAGGTTGCATCACAAGCCCTGAATGAATTATTTAAGAATTGCTCTCTATTTCACTGTCCTTGGGTTTTGTTTGTGTAATTCATTTAGATAATGGGATTTATCGGATTTTCTCTGCTGCATTCATGCCGCTGTACACACGCTTCATTCTCTTACGGAGACATATAAATCCATGGGTTTGAAGATTCTTACTAGTCAGGTGTATTCCTAGGCGTTGAACATGGGGTGTTTAGTCCATTTTTTTGAGCAAAGGGTAGGTCTTGACTATTACATATTTGGCTTATGGAAAGGTATCTGTGCTAATTTCTATCTCTGGTTTTATGCAGCACCCCAACTCACCTTTCCCCTTAAGCAAGCATAAGTTGGTTTTCTAAATTTGAGACCCTGTTCTGTTTTGTAATTCAGTTCATGTGTAGCCAAGTTTACATTCCGTGTATTAGTGATATCTTATGATGTTTCATTTTCTGTGTGACTTATTTCACTTAGAATCATCGTACCTGAATCCACTCATTATGCCGCGACGGGCCTGATGACATAGATTTCATTGCTGAGTGATATTCCATTGTACGTACGTACCACAACTTCTTTATCCATTTTTCACATTCTGGGATATTTAACTTGTACCTTAGACGAGGTTCTTGTAAACAGAGCCGTCCGACACTTTGGGATGGCTGTGTGTTTTTTATTTTAATTTCCCTAAGCTATAGGACCATAAGTGCAAGTGCCGTAGGCTCCGTAGCTTTGTTTTTTCGGTGTTCCGGGAAACACCATACACTTCTCCAGAGTGGCTGTTGGCAATTTACATTCCGCCGATCAGCATAACAAGGCTCCCTGTTCTCCATGGCCTGTGCTGCCTTTCTGGATTTTACACTTTTTTCAGATGGCCCTTTTGACCTGGGGGCAGTGAGACTTCATTGTAGTGCAGATTTCTTTAACATGCTTGCTTGGTTGGCCAAAAAGGGCCTATGCGTTTTTTCCTGAATGGAAAAAACGCATACGCCCTTTTTGGCCAAGAGCATCATTGTCGACGTTCTGCCTCTTTTCCTATGCTTTAAATGCAATTCCCGTCTACCCCCTGAAATCGTTTTCCTGCAAATCTGTCCCGCTTACAAGTCCTCTTCGCAGCCTTCCTTCAATATATTTTTGGACGGTAGCTGTCATTTATAACTCTGCAGGTTTGTGAATTACAGTGCCCCTGAGCTCCTTTCTACAAATCGCTTTCTTGTGAGCTGGCCCCAAAACCGCAGGATTGCTTCAGGCCCTAATCTTTTTGTGGCATGAAATGCTGAGCATTTGGTTAATTCCTCTTCCTGGTGTGAAATGAGCGTTAAATTTGCCGGTGCAGAAACCTACAGCTAGTCTCTCATTGGATCTCCCTATTCCTGTTCATCTTGCGCAGAAATTGCAAACTGTGCCAAACAGCAGGTTAAAGGCACTGACTCTCCAAGTGGGGAGAGTGTTAGTAAAGGGTCTGGAATTGTGTACCCGTGTAAAAGTCGACGAAAACTGAGATGAATTTGAAAACGTTTCCCGGTCACACGGTGCACCATACTGTGGGTTTCCCATGCATGTTTTAACTGAAGGAAGAATCGCTTAAACCTGGAGAGTTGGGACCCATGGAATGGGTACCATGCAGTATGACTTCAAAGGGTCTGCATTTGCTCATCGAACCTCACCAATGCTATCAGCCCGAAGTGTCCAACCTTATGTCTCACTCAGCTCTGGGTGTAGATGAGGTAAATCCAGGTTGCATCACAAGCCCTGAATGAATTATTTAAGAATTGCTCTCTATTTCACTGTCATTGTGTTTTGTTTTTTTAATTCATTTTGATAATGGGATTTATCGGATTTTCTCTGCTGCCTTCATGCAGCTGTACACACGCTTGATTCTCTTATGGAGACATATAAATCCATGGGTTTGAAGATTCTTACTAGTCAGGTGTATTCCTAGGCGTTGAATATAGGGTGTTTAGCCCATTTCGTTGAGCAAGGGGTAGGTCTTGACTATTACATATTTGACTTATGGAATGGTATCTGTGCTAATTTCTATCTCTGGTTTTATGCAGCACCCCAACTCACCTTTCCCCTTAAGCAAACATAAGTTGGTTTTCTCAACTTGAGACCCTGTTCTGTTTTGTAATTCAGTTCATGTGTAGCCAAGATTCCATTCCATGTATTAGTGATATCTTATGATGTTTCATTTTTTGTGTGACATATTTCACTTAGAATCATCGTACCTCAATCCACTCATTATGCCACGACGGGCCTGATGACATAGATTTCATTGGTGAGTGATATTCCATTATACGTACGTACCACAACTTCTTTATCCATTTTTCGCTTTCTGGGATATTTAACTTGTACCGTAGACGAGGTTCTTGTAAACAGAGCCGTCTGAAACTTTGGGGTGGCTGTGTGTTTTTGATTTTAATTTCCCTAATCTATAGGACCATAAGTGGAAGTGCCGTAGGCTCCGTTGCTTTGTTTTTTAGGTGTTTCAGGAAAAACCATGCACTTCTCCAGAGTGGCTCTTGGAAATTTACATCCCACCCATCAGCATAACAAGGCTCCCTGTTCTCCATGGCCTGTGCTACATTTCTGGATTTTACACTTTTTTCAGATGGCCCTTTTGACCGAGGGGCAGTGGGACTTCATTTTAGTGCAGAATTCTTTAACATGCATGCTTGGTTGGCCAAAAAGTGCGTATGCGTGTTTTCTGAATATATTCAGGAAAACACGCATACGCCCTTTTTGGCCAAGTGCATCATTGTCGACGTTCTGCCTCTTTTCCTATGCTTTAAATGCAATTCCAGTCTAGCCCCTGAAATCGTTTACCTGCAGTTCTGCCCCGCTTTCAAGTCCTCTTCGCAGCCTTCCTTCAATATATTTTTGGACGATAGCTGTCATTTATAACTCTGCATGTTTGTGAGTTACAGTGTCCCTGAGCTCCTTTCTTCAACTTGCTTTATTGTAAGTTGGCCGCAAAACTGCTGGATTGCTTCAGGCCCTAAACTGGTTCCGGCACGGCATGCTGAGCCTTTGGTTAATTCCTCTTCCTGGTGGGAAATGAGCATTAAATTTGCCCGTGCAGACACCTACACCTAGTCTCTCATTGGTTCTCCCTATTTTTGTACATCTTGCGCAGAAATTGCAAACTGTGCCAAACCGGAGGTTAAAGGTACAGACTCTCCCAGTGGGGAGAGTGTTATTAAAGGGTCTGGAATGGTGTACCCAAGTAAAACGAGACGAAAACTGAGATGCATTTGAAAACGTTTCCCCGTCACATGGTGCACCATAATGTGTGTTTCCCATGCATGTTTTAGCTGAAGGAAGAATCCCTTAAACCTGGAGAGTTGGGACCCATGGAATGGCTACCATGCAGTATGACTTCATAGAGTCTGCATTTGCTTATCGAACCTCAACAATGCTATCAGCCCAAAGTGTCCAACCTTATGTCTCACTCAGCTCTGGGTGTATATGTGGTAAATCCAGGTTGCATCACAAGCCCTGAATGAATTATTTAAGAATTGCTCTCTATTTCACTGTCCTTGTGTTTTGTTTTTGTAATTCATTTTGACAATTGGATTTATCGGATTTTCTCTGCTGCATTCATGCCGCTGTACACACACTTCATTCTCTTACGGAGGCATATGAATCCATGGGTTTGAAGATTCTTACTAGTCAGGTGTATTCCTAGGTGTTGAATATGTGGTGTTTAGTCCATTTCGTTGAGCAAGTGGTGGGTCTTGACTATGACATATTTGGCTTATGGAAAGTTATCTGTGCTAATTTCTATCTCTGGTTTTATGCAGCACGCGAACTCACCTTTCCCCTTAAGCATGCATATGTTGGTTTTCTAAATTTGAGACCCTGTTCTGTTTTGTAATTCAGTTCATGTGTAGCCAAGTTTACATTCCGTGTATTAGTGATATCTTATGATGTTTCATTTTCTGTGTGACTTATTTCACTTAGAATCATCGTACCTGAATCCACTCATTATGCCGCGACGGGCCTGATGACATAGATTTCATTGCTGAGTGATATTCCATTGTATGTACGTACCACAACTTCTTTATCCATTTTTCACATTCTGGGATATTTACCTTGTACCGTAGACGAGGTTCTTGTAAATAGAGCCGTCCGACACTTTGGGGTGGCTGTGTGTTTTTTATTTTAATGTCCCTAAACTATAGGACCATAAGTAGAAATGCCGTAGGCTCCGTTGCTCTGTTTTTTAGGTGTTCCGGAAAACACCAAACACTTCTTCAGAGTGGCTGTTGGCAATTTACATCCCGCCCATCAGCATAACAAGGCTCCCTGTTCTCCATTGCCTGTGCTGCCTTTCTGGACTTTACACTTTTTGCAGATGGCCCTTTTGCCCGGGGGGCAGTGAGACTTCATTGTAGTGCAGATTTCTTTAACATGCTTGCTTGGTTGGCCAAAAAGGGCGTATGCGTTTTTTCCTGAATATATTCAGGAAAAAACGCACACGCCCTTTTTGGCCAAGTGCATCATTGTCGTCGTTCTGCCTCTTTTCCTATGCTTTAAATGCAATTCCAGTCTACCCCCTGAAATCGTTTTCCTGCAATTCTGCCCCGCTTTCATGTCCTCTTCACAGCCTTCCTTCAATATATTTTTGGACGATAGCTGTCATTTATAACTCTGCAGGTTTGTGAATTACAGTGACCCTGAGCTCCTTTCTTCAAATCGCTTTCTTTTGAGCTGGCCGCAAACCCGCAGGATTTCTTCAAGCCTAAATCTTGTTCCGGCACGGCATGCTGAGCCTTTGGTTAATTCCTCTTCCTGGTGGGAAATGAGCGTTAAATTTGCCCGTGCAGACACCTACAGCTAGTCTCTGATTGGTTCTCCCTATTTCTTTTTATCTTGCGCAGAAATTGCAAACTGTGCCAAACAGGAGGTTAAAGGCACTGACTCTCCAAGTGGGGAGCGTGTTAGTAAAGGGTCTGGAATAGTGAACCCGAATAAAAGGGGACGAAAACTGAGAAGCATTTGAAAAGGTTTCCCGGTCACAAGGTGCACCATACTGTGGGATTCCCATGTATGTTTTAGCTGAAGGAAGAATCGTTTAAACCTGGAGAGTTGGGACCCATGGAATGGGTACCATGCAGTATGACTTCAAATGGTCTTCATTTGCTCATCGAAACTCACCAATGCTATCAGCCCGAAGTGTCCAACCTTATGTCTCACTCAGCTCTGGGTGTAGATGCGGTAAATCCAGGTTGCATCACAAGCCCTGAATGAATTGTGTAAGAATTGCTCTCTATTTCACTGTCATTGTGTTTTGTTTTTTAATTCATTTTGATAATGGGATTTATCGGATTTTCTCTGCTGCCTTCATGTAGCTGTACACACGCTTGATTCTCTTATGGAGACATATAAATCCATGGGTTTGAAGATTCTTACTAGTCAGGTGTATTCCTAGGCGTTGAATATAGGGGGTTTAGCCCATTTTGTGGAGCAAGGTGTAGGTCTTGACTATTACGTATTTGACGTATGGAATGGTATCTGTGCTAATTTCTATCTCTGGTTTTATGCAGCACCCCAACTCACCTTTCCCCTTAAGCAAACATAAGTTGCTTTTCTAAATTTGAGACCCTGTTCTGTTTTGTAATTCAGTTCATGTGTAGCCAAGATTTCATTCGGTGTATTAGTGATATCTTATGATGTTTCATTTTCTGTGTGACTTATTTCACTTAGAATCATCGTACCTGAATCCAATCATTATGCCAAGACGGGCCAGATGACATAGACTTCATTGGTGAGTGATATTCCATTGTACGTACGTACCACAACTTCTTTATCCATTTTTCGCTTTCTGGGATATTTAACTTGTACCGTAGACGAGGTTCTTGTAAACAGAGCCGTCTGACACTTTGGGGTGGCTGTGTGTTTTTGATTTTAATTTCCCTAAGCTATAGGACCATAAGTGGAAGTGCCGTAGGCTCCGTTGCTTTGTTTTTTAGGTGTTTCAGGAAACACCATACACTTCTCCAGAGTGGCTGTTGGCAATTTACATCCCACCCATCAGCATAACAAGGCTCCCTGTTCTCCATGGCCTGTGCTGCATTTCTGGATTTTACACTTTTTTCAGATGGCCCTTTTGACCGGGGGGCAGTGAGACTTCATTGTAGTGCAGATTTCTTTAACATGCTTGCTTGGTTGGCCAAAAAGGGCGTATGCGTTTTTTCCTGAATATATTCAGTAAAAAACGCATACGCACTTTTTGGCCAAGTGCATCATTGTCGACATTCTGCCTCTTTTCCTATGCTTTAAATGCAATTCCAGTCTACCCCCTGAAATCGTTGTCCTGCAATTCTGCCCCGCTTTCAAGTCCTCTTCACAGCCTTCCTTCAATATATTTTTGGACGATAGCTGTCATTTATAACTCTGCAGGTTTGTGAATTACAGTGCCCCTGAGCTCCTTTCTTCAAATCGCTTTCTTGTGAGCTGGCCGCAAACCCGCATGATAGATTCAGGCCCTAATTTGGTTCCGGCACGGCATGCTGAGCCTTTGGTTAATTCCTCTTCCTGGTTGGAAATGAGCGTTAAATTTGCCCGTGCAGACACCTACAGCTAGTCTCTCATTGGTTCTCCCTATTCCTGTTCATTTTGCGCAGAAATTGCAAACTGTGCCAAACAGGAGGTTAAAGGTACAGACTCTCCAAGTGGGGAGAGTGTTATTAAAGGGTCTGGAATGGTGTACCCAAGTAAAACGAGACGAAAACTGAGATGCATTTGAAAACGTTTCCCCGTCACATGGTGCACCATAATGTGTGTTTCCCATGCATGTTTTAGCTGAAGGAAGTATCCCTTAAACCTGGAGAGTTGGGACCCATGGAATGGCTACCATGCAGTATGACTTCAAAGGGTCTGCATTTGCTTATCGAACCTCAACAATGCTATCAGCCCAAAGTGTCCAACCTTATGTGTCACTCAGCTCTGGGTGTAGATGTGGTAAATCCAGGTTGCATCACAAGCCCTGAATGAATTATTTAAGAATTGCTCTCTATTTCACTGTCCTTGGGTTTTGTTTTTGTAATTCATTTTGACAATGGGATTTATCGGATTTTCTCTGCTGCATTCATGCCGCTGTACACACGCTTCATTCTCTTACGGAGGCATATGAATCCATGGGTTTGAAGATTCTTACTAGTCAGGTGTATTCCTAGGCGTTGAATATGGGGTGTTTAGTCCATTTCGTTGAGCAAGGGGTAGGTCTGGGCTATTACATATTTGGCTTTTGGAAAGGTATCTGTGCTAATTTCTATCTCTGGTTTTATGCAGCACCCCAACTCACCTTTCCCCTTAAGCAAGCATAAGTTGGTTTTCTAAATTTGAGACCCTGTTCTGTTTTATAATTCAGTTCATGTGTAGCAAAGTTTACATTCCATGTATTAGTGATATCTTATGATGTTTCATTTTCTGTGTGACTTATTTCCCTTAGAATCATCGTACCTGAATCCACTCATTATGCCGCGACGGGTCTGATGACATAGCTTTCATTGCTGAGTGATATTCCATTGTACGTACGTACCACAACTTCTTTATCCAGTTTTCACATTCTGGGATATTTAACTTGTACCGTAGAAGAGGTTCTTGTAAACAGAGCCGTCCGACACTTTGGGGTGGCTGTGTGTTTTTGATTTTAATTTCCCTAAGCTATAGGACCATAAGTGGAAGTGCCGTAGGCTCCGTTGCTTTGTTTTTCAGGGGTTCCAGGAAACACCATACACTTCTCCAGAGTGGCTGTTGGCAATTTACATCCCGACCATCAGCATAACAAGGCTCTCTGTTCTCCTTGCCCTGTCCTGTCTTTGTGGATTTTACACTTGTTTCAGATGTCCCTTTTGACCTGGGGGCAGTGAGACTTCATTGTAGTGCAGATTTCTTTAACATGCTTGCTTGGTTGGCCAAAAAGCGCATATGCTTTTTTTCCTGAATAAATTCAGGAAAAAACGCATACACCCTTTTTGGCCAAGAGCATCATTGTCGACGTTCTGCCTCTTTTCCTATGCTTTAAATGCAATTCCCGTGTACCCCCTGAAATCGATTTCCTGCAATTCTGCCCTGCATACAAGTCGTATTCGCAGCTTTCCTTCAATATATTTTTGGACGATAGCTGTCATTTATAACTCTGCATGTTTGTGAGTTACAGTGCCCCTGAGCTCCATTCTTCAACTCGCAACTTGTGAGCTGGGCGCAAACCCGCAGGATTGCTTCAGGCCCTAATCTGGTTCCGGCACGTCATGCTGATCCTTTGGTTAATTCCTCTTCCTGGTGGGAAATGAGCATTAAATTTGCCCGTGCAGACACTTACTGCTAGTCTCTCATTGGTTCTCCCTATTCCTGTTCATCTTGCGCAGAAATTGCAAACTGTGCCAAACAGGAGGTTAAAGGCACTGACTCTCCAAGTGGGGAGAGTGTTAGTAAACGTTCTGGAATGGTGAACCCGAGTAAAAGGGGACGAAAACTGAGATGCATTTGAAAACCTTTCCTGGTCACACGGTGCACCATACTGTGGGTTTCCCATGCATGTTTTAGCTGAAGAAAGAATCCCTTAAACCTGGAGAGTTGGGACCCATGGAATGGGTACCATGCAGTATGACTTCAAAGGGTCTGCATTTGCTCATTGAACCTCAACAATGCTATCAGCCCGAAGTGCCCAACCTTATGTCTCAGTCAGCTCTGGGTGTAGATGTGGTAAATCCAGGTTGCATCAAAAGCCCTGAATGAATTATTTAAGAATTGCTCTCTATTTCACTCTCATTGTGTTTTGTTTTTGTAATTTATTTTGATAATGGGATTTATCGCATTTTCACTGCTCCGTTCATGCCGCTGTACTCACTCTTGATTCTCTTCCGGAGACATATAAATCCATGAGTTTGAAGATTCTTACTAGTCAGGTGTATTCCTAGGCGTTGAATATGGGGTGTTTAGTCCATTTCGTTGAGCAAGGGGTAGGTCTTGACTATTACATATTTGGCTTATGGAACGGTATCTGTGCTAATTTCAATCTCTGGTTTTATGCAGCTCCCCAACTCTCCTTTTTCCTTAAGCAAACATAAGTTGGTCTTCTAAATTTGAGACCCCATTCTGTTTTGTAATTCAGGTCATTTGTAGCCACGTTTACATTCCATGTATTAGTAATATTGTTTGTCTTTTTCTTTTTGAATTATGTGACTTTGAATGATCATACGTAACTACTCTGGGGTTGTTACAACTGGCTATATTTCACTGATTTTCAGGCTGAGTAATATTCCACTCTACATAAGTGCCACACCTCTATCCATTTTTTCCCTCCAGAGACATATAAATTATATCCTAGTCGAGGATCTTTTAAACAGAGAGGCGGTAAACATTGGGGTGCCTGTGTCCTCTCCATTTTTGTCTTTCCCAAGATATACGTCCATGAGTGCAAGTGCCCTGTGCTCTGTAGCTCATTTTTTAGATGCTTTAGTAAACACAATACACTTCTCAAGAGTGACCATTGGCAATATACATTTCCACTATAAGCCTCACAGGGCTCCCTTTTCTCCTTGCCCTGTCCTGCATTTCTGGTGTTTACACTTTATGAGGAAGGCTCTTCTGACTGATGCGAAGTGATATGTTTTGTAGTACTGATTTCCAGTGCACACCTGTTTGGTTGGCTAAAAAAGTGTATGCCCTTTTCTTGAATATATACAGAAAAAGACGCATACACCCTTTTTGGCCAACTGCAATGTTGGCAATGTTCAGCCCCTTTTCTTGTGCTTAATGGCGAGTCCTTTCTACCTCTTCCAATCCCTTTCCTGCCATTCTCCGTTGCTTACAAGTCCTTTTCTCTGACTTTCCTCAAGACATTTTTCAGTGAGAGATATTTTCAACTCTGCAGTTTCGTGAATTTTAGCGGCCCTGAGTTCCATTTTTCAACTTGTGTTTATGGGAACTGGCCACAAAGCAGCGGGATTTCCTCAAGCCCTATTCTGTTTCCATGGGCAACCCTAGCTTTTAGTCAATTCGTCTTCCTGATTGGAAATTAGAGTGACATGTGCCTGTCCGAACACCTAGGACTTGTCTCTCATTGTTCCTCCTCCTTCTGCTTCATCCTCTGGACAAATTCCAAACTGTATGCAACAGGATGTTGACAGTGCTGACATCTCCAAGTGGGGAGACTGTTCGTAAAGACGCTGGAGGGGTGAACCCGAGCACCAGGAGATGAGGAGATGAGATGCCTTTTCCAAACTCTTCCCGATCAGACGGTATACCATCTTCTGGGTGTGACAGGCATATTTTAGCTGTAGGAAGTGTCCCATTCATGTGAGGAGAACACCAGGGCTTTTTCAAAATCAGTGTCTCTCCACAACCCAAACTGGGGAATTTTTTAAGCTACGGCTACACATAGGTTCATTAAGGGCCTTGGGAAGTAGGCAGAGTCCAAACTTTAGATGATTGAAGTCTTCAGGGTCAGAAGCACTCACCACCAGCTTCCCTTAGGTTCCATTTTAACTGTCATTAATAGATGATGTCAATAAAAATATCTATTCTTTTTTCAGATTATTTCCCCTTATAGGTTATTGCAAAATATTGAGTGTAGTTCCCTGTGCTGTACAGTAGTTCCTTGTTAATGATCGATTTTATACATAGCAGTGTGTATGTGTTAATCCCAAACTGTTAATTTATCCCTCCTCCCACCTTTCCCCTTTGGTAATAATAAATTATAAGATTTTATACTTCTCAGAAATGGGGGAGCTGAAAGAGAGGTATCATTTTCAATGGAAAAGCATTTAAAACAAGATTGAAGCTTTAACCAAGATTATTAGATGTACATCCTTGGAAAGAAATCACTTCGTTTCTCTAGTATTGACCTGACAAATAAGACAAACCTTTCACTGAACTTGCTTATAATAAAGTGATGGAAATATCAAATGGAAGTGTTAGAAACATCTTATTTTACCCGAGCCTTATACACTTCTATGTTAATTACAGTTTGGCTCACACATCTGTTCATTGAAGTTACAATGTTCTCAATTTCTGTTACTGATCCTCCAGAGTGGACCCCAACAAGTGTCCCCCTGCCCAGTGTCATTGGAGCCAACAGATCGAGACTGAGTTTGGTTCAGAAGCAAAGGAAACTTTATATTTTGATCAGAGAATGCAGAGGTGAGAGCATGTGCTACCCCGTGGGCTGTGGGCTGGGCTGCTGTGTAGAGATCCTGTCAGAGTCAGTGGGAGGGAGGGGGCGGAGCTCTCGAGGGCCCGGTTGGCTGCAGCTCAGGCTCTATATCACGGAGTCTGCACTGTGCTCCAGGAGCTGAAGTGTCGACCCAGCCATTCTGCACTAGGAAATCTGGTCTGAAGTGCCGGCTGTTGAACCTCTGTATGCGGGACCCTAGGAGCACGTGAAATTAGACAAAGCACAAAGGATAAAAAAGGTTAGACTTTATTTTATTGCCCAGATTCTATTTTTATCTCCCAGGGATTTTTAAGGGGCTTTGCCTGGGACAAACCCCTCTTCTGCATTTTGTCCCCTTCCTCATTCTTAGAGTGCTGAGGGTGCAGACCCTTCATCTGTAACTGCTGAGTGCTGAGTTAGGAGCCCTCATACCTGTGGGAGAGGGTCTGAACTTCTCCCCAGCAGCCTCCAGGTGACGTTGATTGTCCGCAGGCCTCCTGCCTCCCTGCTCGTCCGCCTGAGCACAAGTATTGGTAGTGTTATAGATTCTAATGACCTTTAAGGGTCCAGGAAGGAGATGTGCAGTGACGCTGTGAGGTCCAGTTTCACCCCGCCGCACATTTGTTCAGCCACCGTAGGCTGACCGTTTCTGCCAGCCTAGATGCTCTGACCAGTAGTCTGTGCTTTCTTCAGTTAGGCCCCTGAATTAACGTAAAAACAGCACCAGGTGTCAGCACCCTGACTGCTCAACTCCCAGACAGTCCAGGGTCAGTGGTGATGAAGGACCATGATGGCCACTGAGTTAACAGCCTTTTGAAGTAAACAGGAGTCCAGCCGGTCTTATTGGCCACCATCATCACAGTGTCTGTAGGCTTTTCTATGGTGACAGCGTGATATACGGTTCCCCTGCCAAGATTATTACCTCCCCTCTGGGTGCAGTTAGTCCTGCAAGCAGTAGTCTACTCTTTTGGGACACACTCTTGTTGTTTTATGAGAGAAACTCCAGGTCAAGTGATGGTCATATGAGTCGTCATGGTGCCACTTTGCCCCAGTTATCTCTCTGGAGGTTGGAGTTGGAGGACCTCCTCACTCAAGGTCAGTGTGCCCACGGAGCAAACCCTGCAACTTCAGGGCATGGTTGGGGGTTAGGATCACCACGTGGGGTCCTTTTCCCTTAGGAGGGAGGTGGCCTTTTGGGCTGCTGATTTCCAGGTTTTCAGATACTGCCAGTATCTTGGCCAGATGTGGCGGTGGGCCAAGCCCCTTGGTGACCGTAGTTTATCCTACCTGGATGGCATTCTTGCATTGTTCCATTTCAAGTGGTCCCAGGTTTTGCACTAATACTCCAATGGCCATTCAAATTTCACTAGGAATGTAAAGGTCAAAGGGTTTAGCTAAATTAGGGAGTTCCAGGGCAAGGGTCTGAATTGACTGCTCTTTCCATTCTTGAAAGGCCACTTCTGGATTCTATTCAAAAGGATCATCATCTTTTTCTTTCAGTGTTTCATATAGAGGCCCAGCTAGTAGACTGTAGTTAGGGATCCAGAAGCAGCAAACCCTGGCCTCCCCAGGAACCCCTACGCTGTCTTCTAGTTTTAGAAATGGGTAAGGCTGTAAATCGTTTCTTCCCTTTCCTGGGATGGGCTTCTCCGACCTTCTGTGAGAATGCAGCCCACGCAGGTCACCATAGTCTGTGATATTTGAGCTTTTTCTTGGACAACTTGTATCCTTTATTGGCTTGGTAGTTCAGAGGTCTCCTTAGTAGGGCTGGCGATCAGAATGTCGTCTGCATATTGAAGGAGTGTTTCCTTTTCCAGAGGTAGAACTTTTAGGTCTTTAGCTGAGCTTTCCCCAAAGATGGTGTGGGAATTTTTGAACCCTTGGGGCAAGACGGCCCGGAAGTATTGTTTTAGTTGTATGTTGAGTCCTGCCACTCACAAGCCAAAATTTCTTGTGACTCTGGGACTAATAGAATACAAAAGAAGGCTTCATTGAAGACTAATACAGAATACCATGTCCTGGTGGTTAGTAGAATGACCAGCAGGGTGTAGGGTTTAGGAACTACTGGAGGTATATCCTCGGTGGCTTCACTGACTGTCCTGACATCTTTTACCAGGACTCCAGCAGCCCATGGGGCTCTCAAGGTCAGGCCAATCCCAGGATATGGAGCTCACCTGGGCAGGTACCCCACCCCCACCCCAGCCCACGGGGCTCTCGTGTTCAGGCCCCTCCCAGGATATGGGGCTCCCTGGGCAGGTTCCCCTGCAGCCCTTGGGGCTCTCGTGGTCAGGCCCCTCCCAGGATACAGAGCTACCCTTTCAGGTACCGTGGCAGGGCTGGGCACACAGGAGCCATGCACATCGCCCTCATTGCAGAGCACTCCCAGCTCACCTGTCACTCAGATCTGACACAGAGCACCTCAGAGCAGGACTTGAACTAACAAACAGCAGCTCCGACAGGTCTGTGACCCTGGGCATCACTCTGTGTGGCCTCCCTCCACCTGGTCTTCCAGAGATTTCCACTGCACCCGGGGCACCAGGCCTCTGTCTCCACCCACCACCCACCCCTGCTCTCCCTGACTCCTGGGTACTTCTCATTAGGAGATGGTTTTCTTGAAGTTGTCTCCCACTCATGGGCCAGATAATATAATTAGAAAACAAGCCAGAGCTGCAGCCCCTTGTCTATCCTGACTCTCAGGAGCCCACACCTGTTCCTTGGACCTGGCCGATTCAGCAAGTTCCAGTTTCTGCAACTGTGAGCCCCTGAGGGGTGATTATTGGCTGGCCTGGGAAGCCTGACCGTGCCGGCCATCCCTCCCCAGGTGTGCCTGGGTTGAGATCAATATAAACACCGCTCCAGGCAGCAAGAGCACCTGCAGCTGTGCCTGACGCCATTTTCTGCCCTGTCAGCAGTCTCGGGGCTGGACTGGTGGGAGGGAGTGAGAGGCCACGGCTTTGTGGGTTGCTCAGTGTGAGTGGGGCTCTGCTGGACTTTCTGCAGCAGTTGCCAAGATGCCACCTGCTAAAGAAGAGGATGTGCCACCCATACCTGCCGCTGGAATTTCTCCCTGGGCAGAGGTGAGTAAGGAAGAAAGCAGTGGGGGCCGGGACAGGAGGGGTATCTCAGGCAGGGAAATGGAAAGCTTCTAGAAGAGCACCCAGGGCCAGGACCATCCTGTCTGGCCTGCAGGCACCAAGTCGGCTGGCATGCTGTCGCTCATGTGGCTCCATGGCCCTTCCTCTAGGCTTTCAAGTCCTTGTACATATTCAGGTGTTTTACCTGGGAAGGGTGGGAACATTTCAGCAGCAGCTGGCCTGGGGCTCGGCCCACGTTTACTCACAGATGCCTCGGCACGGGCCCCCAGCTTTGCAATGAGGACGCTTGTTGTGTGGGGCATGCTGGCTGAATGGGAGATGATTCCCCACCACTGACCAACTTCAGAATTGTTTACAACTGGAGCAAGGGCCCTGATACGGTTTTCCTCTGTGTAACTGGTGGGTTCTGTTTTTTTTTCTTTTTTTCGTTTTTGGTTCAAGGTAGATTTTATTCCTCTTTTTTGTATTTACAGATATAAGCATGGAAATATTTTATTCATATAAATACATGTATGTGAAGGGAAGAATATTTTTTCTGTTTTACTTTTTGTAATTTTGAATTTTATTTTATTTTTTTATACAGCAGGTTCTTTTTGGTTACCTATTTTATACATAGAAATGTATACATGTCAATCCCAATCTCTCAACTCCCACCACCACCCCCCTAACAGCTTTCCCCCCTTGGTGTCCATACGTTTGTTGTCTACATCTGTTGCTCTATTTCTGCCTTGCAAAACGGTTCATCTGTACAACTTTTCTAGGTTCCACATATATGCATTTATATACAGGATTTGTTTTTCTCTTTCTGACTTACTTCACTCTGTATGACAGTCTCTAGATCCATCAACGTCTCTACAAATGACCCAATTTCATTCCTTTTTATGGCTTAGTAATATTCCATTTTATATATGTACCTCATCTTTATGCATTCGTCTGTCTGTGGGCATTTAGGTTGCTTCCATTACCTGGATATTGTAAATAGTGATGCAATGAACATTGCGGTGAATGTCTCTTTTCGTTTTATGGTTTTGTCTGGGTATATGCCCAGTAGTGGGATTGCTGTATTATATGGTAATTCTATTCTTAGTTTTATAAGAAACTCCATAATGTTCTCCACAGTGACTGCATCAATTTACATTCCCAACAATAGTGGAAGAGGTTTCCTTATCTCCGCACCCTTTCCAGCATTTGTTGTTTGTAGATTTTCTGATGATGCCCATTCTAACAGGTGTGAGGTGATACACCATGGATTAGTCTATTTCGTTGAGCAAAGAGTAGGTCTTGTCTATTACATATTTGGCTTATGGAACGGTATGTGTGCTCATTTCAATCTCTGGTTTTATACAGCACCCCAACTCAACTTTCCCGTTAAGCAAGCATAAGTTTTTATCTAAATGTGAGACTCTGCTCGGTTTTGTAATTCAGTTTATGTGTAGCCAAGTTTACACTCCCTCTATTTGTGATATCTTATGATAATTATGTTTCTCTGTGTGACATATTTCTCTTAGAATCATCATACTTAAATCCACTCAATTTGCTGCTACAGGCCTGATGACATTGATTTCATTGCTGAGTGATATTTCGTTGTACGTAAGTAGGACAACTCCTTTATCCATTTTTTTCTTTCTGGGATATTTAATTTGTACTGGACTCAAGGTTCTTGTAAACACAGCAGCCCTGGATATTGTGTTGGCTGTGTCTTGTTGATTTTAATTTTCCTAAGCTATAGGGCCAAAAGTGGAAGTGCCCTAGGCTCTGTAGCTTTGTTTTTTAGATGTTTCAGCATACACTATAAACATCACCAGAGTGTCTGTTGGCAATTTACATCCCGTCCATCAGCATAACAAGGCTCCCTGTTCTCCATGGCCTGTCCTGTGTTTCTGGGTTTTACACTTTTTTCAGATGGCTCTTTTGACGAATGGGAAATGAGAGTTCATTGTAGTGCGGATTTCCATTGCTCGAATTCTTGGTTGGCCACAAAGGGCATATGCGTTTTTTCCTGAATATATTCAGGAAAAAATGTATACGCACTTTTTGTCCAAGTGCATCACTGTCAAAGATCTGCCGCTTTTCACATGCTTTAAATGCAATTCCAATCTACCTCCTGAAATATGATTCCTGCAATTCTGCCTCGTTTTCAAGTCCTCTGTGCAGACTTACTTCAATATATTTTTGCCAATAGCTGTCATTTATAACTCTGCAGGTTTGTGAATTACAGTGCCTGTGATTTCCTTTCTTAACTCGTTTCCTTGAAAGCTGGCCACAGAACCGCAGGTTTGCTTCAGGCCGTAATCAGGGTCCTGCACGGCACTCTGAGCCTTTGGTTAATTCCTCTTCCTGGTGGGAAATTAGAGTTAAATGTGCCCCTCCAGACACCTGCCTCACTCCCAGCCCCTTGGTGATGTGTGTCCTCTGGTTTGAGGCCACATGTGCTGGGTTCCTCACCTTTCGCAGATGTGGCCCCACTGGTGTGCGGACACTCCTGCCTGGTTCCCATCCCCTTGGTGATGTGAGCCCTCCAGTGAGAGTCTGATCCTGGTTGGGCTCCTCACACTTCTGTGAGGTGGGCCCTCTTCTCTGAGGTCACTCCTGCCTGGCTGACACACCCCGCCTTGGCGACGTCGGCCCTCTGGTGGCAGTTGGAGCCCGCTGGGAGCCTCCTCCCCTCAGTGATGAGGCCCTCTGGCATCAGGCCCTAACTGCTGGTTACCCACATTTTCTGATACGTGCTAAGTGGTGTGAGGGCACTCCTGCCAGGTTCCCATCCCCATGTGCCTTCTGCTCTATGGTCCCAACACCTGTGTTGTTCACAGTTTCAGGATGTTGGCTCTCTGGTGTTAGTTCACTCAGGCCTAGATCCCATAGACTCTGTGCTCTGAGCCGCCTGCTGGGAGGTTCCTACTGCTGGATTCCTTACCATTTTTATTCTTTGGGTCCTGTGTTTTCATGCTCCTCCTTCCTGACTCACTCCCAGCCCCTTTGTGATGTGGGTCCTCTGGTTTGAGGCCACATGTGCCGGTTTCCTCACCTTTATTGATGTGGCCCCACTGGTGTGAGGACACTCCTGCCTGGTTCCCATCCCCTTGGTGATGGGGGTCCTCTGGTGAGAGTCTGATCCTGGCTGGATTCCTCACCCTTCTGGGAGGTGGGCCCTCTGCTGTGAGGTCACTCCTGCCTGGCTGGCACACATCACCTTGGCGATGTGGGTCCTCAGTTGGGAGTTGGTGCCTGCTGGGAGTCTCCTCCCCTCGGTAATGAGGGCCCTCTGGCGTCAGGCCCTAACTCATGGGCTCCCAAAATTTTCTGATATGTGCCCTGTCGTGCGAGTACACTCCTGCCACGTTCCCATCCCCATGGGGATGTGGGCCTTCTGCTCTGAGGTCCCACCAGCTGGATTGCTCACAGTGTCATGATGTGAGCCCTCTGCTGTGAGTTCACTGTGGCCTGGATCCCATAGACTCCGTACTCTGGGCCACCTGCTGGGGGGTTCCAACTGCTGGATTCCTCACATTTTTTATTCTGTGGGCCCTGTGCTGTTAGGCTACTCCTGCCTGCCTCACTCGGAGCACCTTGGAAATGTGGGTCCTCTGGTTTAGGCCACATGTGCTGGGTTCGTCACCTTTCTATAATGTGGCCACACTGGTGTGAGGACACTCCTGCCTTGTTCTGGTCACCTTGGTGATGTGGGCTCTCTGGTGAGAGTCTTATCCTGGCTGGTTTCCTCACCCTTCTGTGAGGTAGGCCCTCTGCTGTGAGGTCACTCCTGCCTGACTGGCACACGTCACCTTGGCGACGTGGGCCCTCAGGTGAGAGTTGGTGCCTGCTGGGAGTCTCCTTCCCTCGGTAATGAGGGCCCTCTGGCGTCAGGCTCTAACTCCTGGGCTCCCAAAATTTTCTGATGTGCGCCCTGTGGTGTGAGTACACTCCTGCCAGGTTTCCAACCCCATGGGAATATGGGCCTTCTGCTCTGAGGTCCCAACGGTGGGTGGCTCAGTTTCATGATGAGGGCCCTCTGGTGTGAGTTCACTCCGGCCTGGATCCCATAGCCTCGCTGCTCCTGACCGCCTGCGGGGAGATTCCAACTGCGGGATTCCTCACCTTTTTTCTTCTATGAGCCCTCTGTTTGGAGACTCCTCCTGCCTGACTCACTCCCAGCCCCTTGGTGATGTGTGTCCTCTGGTTTGAGGCCACGTGTGCTGGGTCCCTCACCTTTCGATGATGTGGCCCCGCTGGTGTGAGGACACTCCTGCCTGGTTTCTATCCCCTTGGTGATGTGGGCCCTCTGGTGAGAGTCTGATCCTGGCTGGGTTCCTCACCCTTCTGTGAGGTGGGCCCTCTGCTGTGAGGTCACTACTGACTGGCTGGCACACCCCGCCTTGGCGACATCGGCTCTCTTGTGGCAGTTGGAGCCTGCTGGGAGCCACCTCCCCTCGGTGATGAGGGCTCTCTAGCGTCAGGCCGTAACTGCTGGGTACCCACTTTTTCTGATACGTGCTAAGTGGTGCGAGGACACTCTTGCCATGTTCCCAAACCCATGGGGATGTGGGCCTTCTGCTGTGAGGTCCCAATGGCTGGGTTGCTCACAGTTTCATGATATGGGCCCTCTGCTGTGAGTTCACTGCAGCCTGGATCGCATAGACTCGGTGCTCTGGGCCGCCTGCTGGGAGGTTCCCACTGCAGGATTCCTCAGCTTTTTTATTCTATGGGCCCTGTGTTGTGAGGCTACTCCTGCATGCCTCACTCCGAGCCCCTTGGAGATGTGGGTCTTCTGGTTTAGGCCACATGTGCTGGGTTCCTCACCTTTCTATGATGTGGTCACCCTGGTGTGAAGACAGTCCTGCCTGGTTCTGATCCTCTTGGTGATGTGGACCCTCTGGTGAGAGTCTAATCCTCTTTGGGTTCCTCACACTTTTTTGAGGTTGGCCCTCTGCTCTGAGGTCACTCCTGCCTGGCTGGCACACCTCGCATTGGCGACGTTGGCCCTCTTGTAGCAGTTGGAGCCTGCTGGGAGCCTCCTCTCCTCGGTGATGAGGGCCCTCTGGCGTCAGGCCCTAACTGCTGGGCTCCCCACATTTTCTGATGTGTGCCCACTGGTGCGATGACACTCCTGCTTGGTTCGCTTCCCCATGGGGATGTGGGCCTTGTGCTTGAGGTCACAATGGCTAGGTTGCTCACAGTTTCATGATGAGGGCCCTCTGTTGTAAGTTCATCATTGCCTGGATCCCATAGCCTCGGTGCTCTGGGCCGCCTGCTGGGATGTTCCAACTGCTGGATTCCTCACCTTTTTTATACAATGGGCCACGTGTTTTGAGGTTCATCCTGCCTGCCTCGCTCCGAGACCCATGGAGATGTGGGTCCTCTGGTTTGAGGCCACATGTGCTGGGTACCTCAACTTGCGATGATGTGGCCCTACCGGTGTGAAGACACTCCTGCCTGGTTCCCAGCCCCTTGCTGATGTGGGCCCTCTGGTGAGAGTCTGATAATGGCTGGGTCCCTTACCCTTCTGTGAGGTGGGCCCTCTGATGTGAGGTCACTCCTGCCTGGCTGGCTCACGTCACCTTGGCGATGTGGGCCCTCTGTTGGCCACTGAAGCATGCTGGGAGCCCCCTACCCTCTTTAAGGAGGGCCTTGGAAAAAACGCATATGCACTTTTTGAACAAGTGCATCATTGTCGAGGTTCTGCCTCTTCTCCTATGCTTTCAGTGCACTTCCCGTCTACCTCCTGAAATCGTTTTCCTGGAATTCTGCCCCGCTTTCAAGTCCTCTTCGCAGCCTTCCTTCAATATATTTTTGGACGATAGCTGTCATTTATAACTCTGCAGGTTTGTGAATTACAGTGCCCCTGAGCTCCTTTGTTCAACTCGCTATCTTGTGAGCTGCCTGCACACCCGCAGTATTGCTTCAGGCCCTAATCTGGTTCTGGCACGGCATTCTGAGCCTTTGGTTAATTCCACTTCCTGGTGAGAAATGAGCATTAAATTGCCCGTGCAGACACCTACAGCTAGTCTCTCATTGGTTCTCCCTATTCCTGTTCATCTTGCGCAGAAATTGCAAACTGTGACAAACAGGAGGTTAAAGGCACTGACTCTCCAAGTGGGGAGAGTGTTAGTTAAGCGTCTGGAATGGTGAACCCGAGTATAAAGGGAAGAAAACTGAGATGCATTTGAAAACGTTTCCCAATCACATGGTGGACCATACTCTGGGTTTCCCATACATGATGTAGCGGAAGGAAGAATCCCTTAAACCTGGAGAGTTGGGACCCTTGGAATGGGTACCATGCAGTATGACTTCAAAGGGTCTGCAATTGCTCACCGAACCTCAACAATGCTATCAGGGCGAAGTGTCCGGCCTTATGTCTCCCCAGCACTGGGTGTACATGTGGTAAATCCAGGTTGCATCAGAAGCCCTGAGTGAATTATTTAAGAATTGCTCTCTATTTCACTGTCATTGTGTTTTGTTTTTGAAATTTATTTTGATAATGTGATTTATCGGATTTTCACTGTTGCCTTTAGGCCACTGAACACACGCTGGATTCTCTTTTGGACACATATAAATCCATGGGTTTTAAGATTCTTGCTAGGCAGGTATATTTCTAGGCGTTGAATATGGGGTGTTGAGCCCATTTCGTTGAGCAAGCAGTAGGTCTTGTCTATTACATATTTGGCTTATGGAACTGTATCAGTGCGAATTTCAATCTCTGTTTTTATGCAGCACCCGAACTCACCTTTCCCAAAAAGCAAGCATAAGTTGGTTTTCTAAATTTGAGACACTGTTCTGTTTTGTAATTCAGTTCATGTGTAGCCAAGATTACATTCCGTGTATTAGTGATACCTTATGATGTTTCTTTTTCTGTGTGACCTATTGCACGTAGAATCATCGTACCTGAATCCACTCATTATGCCGCTACGGGCCTGATGACATAGATTTCATTGCTGAGTGGTATTCCATTGTACGTAAGAACCACAACTTCTTTATCCATTTTTCGCCCTGTGGGATATTTAACTTGTACCGTAGACGAGGTTCTTGTAAACAGAGCCGTTCCAAACTTTGGGGTGCCTGTGTGGTTTTGATTTTAATTTCCCTAAGCTATAGGACCATAAGTGGAAGTGCCATAGGCTGTGTTGCTTTGTTTCTTATGTGTTTCAGGAAATACCATACACTTCTCCAGAGTGGCTGTTGGCAATTCACATCCCGCCCATCAGGATAACAATGCTCCCTCTTCTCCATGGCCTGTCCTGCCTTTCTGGATTTTACACTTTTTTCAGATGGCCCTTTTGACCGGGGGGCAGAGAGACTTCATTGTAGTGCAGATTTCTTTACACGCTTGCTTGGTTGGCCAAAAAGGGCGTATGCGTTTTTTCCTGATTATATTCAGGAAAAAACGCATACACCCTTTTTGGCCAAGTGCATCATTGTCGCCGTTCTCCGTCTTTTCCTAGGCGTTAAGTGCAATTCCAGTCTACCCCCGAAATCGTTTTCCTGAATTTCTGCCCAAATTCTAAGTCCTCTTCGCAGACATACTTCAATATATTTTGGACGATAGCTGTCATTTATAACTCTGCAGGTTTGTGAATTACAGTGCCCCTGAGCTCCTTTCTTCAACACGCTTTCCTGTGAGTTGGCCGCAAAACCACAGGATTGCTTCAGGCCCTAATCTGGTTCCGGCAGGGCATGCTGGGCCTTTGGTTATTTCCTCTTCCTGGTGGGAAATGAGCGTTCCATTTGCCCGTGCAGACACCTACAGCTAGTCTCTCATTGGTTCTCCCTATTCCTGTTCATCTTGTGCAGAAATTGCAAACTGTGACCAACAGGAGGTTAAAGGCACCTACTCTCCAAGTGGTGAGAGTGTTAGTAAAGGGTCTGGAATGGTGAACCCAAGTAAAATGGTACAAAAACTGAGATGCATTTGAAAACGTTTGTCGGTCACACGGTGCACCATACTGTGGGTTTCCCATGCATGTTTTAGCTGAAGGAAGAATCCATTAAACATGGAGAGTTGGGACTCATGGAATGGGTACCATGCAGTATGACTTCAAAGGGTCTGCATTTGCTCATTGAACCTCACCAATGCTATCAGCCCGAAGTGCCCAACCTTATGTCTCACTCAGCTCTGGGTGTAGATGTGGTAAATCCAGGTTGCATCACAAGCCCTGAATGAACTATTTAAGAATTGGTCTCTATTTCACTGTGCTTGGGTTTTGTTTTTGTAATTCATTTTGATAATGGGATTTATCGGATTTTCTCTGCTGCCTTCATGCAGCTGTACACACGCTTGATTCTCTTATGGAGACATATAAATCCATGGGTTTGAAGATTCTTACTAGTCAGGTGTATTCCTAGGCGTTGAATATGGGGTGTTTAGTCCATTTCGTTGAGCAAGGGGTAGGTCTTGACTATTACATATTTGACTTATGGAAAGGTATCTGTGCTAATTTCTATCTCTGGTTTTATGCAGCACCCCAACTCACCTTTCCCCTTAAGCAAGCATAAGTTGGTTTTCTAAATTTGAGACCCTGTTCTGTTTTGTAATTCAGTTCATGTGTAGCCAAGATTACATTCCGTGTATTAGAGATATCTTATGATGTTTCATTTTCTGTGTGACTTATTTCACTTAGAATCATCGTACCTGAATCCACTCATTATGCCGCGACGGGCCTGATGACATAGATTTCATTGCTGAGTGATATTCCATTGTACGTACGTACCACAAATTCTTTATCCATTTTTCACATTCTGGGATATTTAACTTGTACCGTAGACGAGGTTCTTGTAAACAGAGCCGTCCGACACTTTGGGGTGGCTGTGTGTTTTTGATTTTAATTTCCCTAAGCTATAGGACCATAAGTGGAAGTGCCGTAGGCTCCGTTGCTTTGTTTTTTAGGTGTTTCAGGAAACACCATACACTTCTCCAGAGTGGCTGTTGGCAATTTACATCCCGCCCATCAGCATAACAAGGCTCCCTGTTCTCCATGGCCTGTGCTGCCTTTCTGGATTTTACATTTTTTCAGATGGCCCTTTTGACCCGGGGGCAGTGAGACTTCATTGTAGTGCAGATTTCTTTAACATGCTTGCTTGGTTGGCCAAAAAGGGCGTATGCGTTTTTTCATGAATATATTCAGGAGAAAACGCATACGCCCTTTTCGGCCAAGAGCATCATTGTCGACGTTCTGCCTCTTTTCCTGTGCTTTAAATGCAATTCCCGTCTACCCCCTGAAATCGTTTTCCTGCAATTCTGCCCCGCTTACAAGTCGTCTTCGCAGCCTTCCTTCAATATATTTTTGGACGATAGCTGTCATTTATAGGTCTGCAGGTTTGTGAGTTACAGTGCCCCTGAGCTCGTTTCTTCAACTCGCTATCTTGTGAGCTGGCCGCAAACCCGCTGCATTGCTTCAGGCCTTAATCTGGTTCCAGCACGGCATGCTGAGCCTTTGGTTAATTCCTCTTCCTGGTGCGAAATGAGCGTTAAATTTCCCCGTGCAGATACCTAGAGCTAGTCTCTCATTCGTTCTCCCTATTCCTGTTCATCTTGTGCAGAAATTGCAAACTGTGCCCAACAGGAGGTTAAAGCACTGACACTCCAAGTGGGGAGAGTGTTCGTAAAGGGTCTGGAATGGTGAACCCGAGTAAAAGGGGACGAAAACTGAGATGCATTTGAAAACGTTTGCCAGTCACACGGTGCACCATACTGTGGGTTTCCCATGCATGTTTTAGCTGAAGGAAGAATCCCTTAAACTTGGAGAGTTGGGACCCATGGAATGGGTACCATGCTGTATGACTTCAATGGGTCTGCATTTGCTCATCGAACCTCACCAATGCTATCAGCCCGAAGTGCCCAACCTTATGTCTCACTCAGCTCTGGGTGTAGATGTGGTAAATCCAGGTTGCATCACAAGCCCTGAATGAATTATTTAAGAATTGCTCTCTATTTCACTGTCCTTGGGTTTTGTTTGTGTAATTCATTTTGATAATGGGATTTATCGGATTTTCTCTGCTGCATTCATGCCGCTGTACACACGCTTCATTCTCTTACGGAGACATATAAATCCATGGGTTTGAAGATTCTTACTAGTCAGGTGTATTCCTAGGCGTTGAATATGGGGTGTTTAGTCCATTTCGTTGAGCAAGGGGTAGGTCTTGACTATTACAAATTTGGCTTATGGAAAGGTATCTGTGCTAATTTCTATCTCTGGTTTTATGCAGCACCCCAACTCACCTTTCCCCTTAAGCAAGCATAAGTTGGTTTTCTAAATTTGAGACCCTGTTCTGTTTTGTAATTCAGTTCATGTGTAGCAAGTTTACATTCCGTGTAGTAGTGATATCTTATGATGTTTCATTTTCTGTGTGACTTATTTCACTTAGAATCATCGTACCTGAATCCACTCATTATGCCGCGACGGGCCTGATGACATAGATTTCATTGCTGAGTGATATTCCATTGTTCGTACGTACCACAACTTCTTTATCCATTTTTCACATTCTGGGATATATAACTTGTACCGTAGACGAGGTTCTTGTAAACAGAGCCGTCCGACACTTTGGGGTGGCTGTGTGTTTTTGATTTTAATTTCCCTAAGCTATAGGACCATAAGTGGAAGTGCCGTAGGCTCCGTAGCTTTGTTTTTTCGGTGTTCCGGGAAACACCATACACTTCTCCAGAGTGGCTGTTGGCAATTTACATCCCGCCCATCAGCATAACAAGGCTCCCTGTTCTCCATGGCCTGTGTTGCCTTTTTGGATTTTACACTTTTTTCAGATGGCCCTTTTGACCGGGGGGCAGTGAGACTTCATTGTAGTGCAGATTTCTTTAACATGCTTGCTTGGTTGGCCAAAAAGGGCGTATGCGTTTTTTCCTGAATATATTCAGGAAAAAACGCATACGCCCTTTTTGGCCAAGAGCATCATTGTCGACGTTCTGCCTCTTTTCCTATGCTTTAAATGCAATTCCCGTCTACCCCCTGAAATCGTTTTCCTGCAAATCTGTCCCGCTTACAAGTCGTCTTCGCAGCCTTCCTTCAATATATTTTTGGACGATAGCTGCCATTCATAACTCTGCAGGTTTTTGAATTACAGTGCCCCTGAGCTCCTTTCTTCAACTCGCTTTCTTGTGAGCTGGCCGCAAAACCGCACGATTGCTTCAGGCCCTAATCTGTTTCCGGAAGGGCACGCTGAGCCTTTGGTTAATTCCTCTTCCTGGTGGGAAATGAGCATTCCATTTGCCCGTGCAGGCACCTACAGCTAGTCTCTCAATGGTTCTCCCTATTCCTGTTCATCTTGCGCAGAAATTGCAAACTGTGCCCAACAGGAGGTTAAAGGCACTGACTCTCCAAGTGGGGAGAGTGTTAGTAAAGCGTCTGAAATGGTGAAACCGAGTACCTGGGGATGAAACATGAGATTCATTTTAAAACGTTTCCTGGTCACATGTTGGACCATACTCTGGGTTACCCATGCATATTTTAGATGAAAGAAGAATCCTTTAAACCTGGAGAGTTGCGATCATTCGAATGGGTACCATGCAGTATGACTTCAAAGTGTCTGCATTTGCTCAACGAACCTCACCAATGCTATCAGCCCGAAGTGTCCAGCCTTATGTCTCACCCAGCTCTGGGTGTAGATGTGGTAAATCCAGGTTGCATCACAAGCCCTGAATGAATTATTTAAGAATTGCTCTCTATTTCACTGTCATTGTGTTTTGTTTTTGAAATTTATTTTGATAATGGGATATATCTTATTTTCACTGCTGCATTCATGCCATTGTACACACACTTGATTCTCTTATGAAGACATATAAATCCATGGGTTTTAATATTCTTACTAGTCAGGTATATTCCTAGGCGTTGAATATGGGGTTCTGAGTCCATTTTGTTGAGCAAGCAGTAGATCTTGACTATTACATATTTGGCTTATGGAACAGTATCTGTGCTAATTTCAATCTCTGGTTTTATGCAGCACCCCAACTCACCTTTATCCTTAAGCAAGAATAAGTTGGTTTTCTATATTTGAGACCCTGTTCTGTTTTGTAATTCAGTTCATGTGTAGCCAAGCTTACATTCCATGTATTAGTGATATAGTATGTCTTTTTCTTTTTGAATTCTGTGACTTTGAATGATCATACGTAACTCCTCTGGAGTTGTTACAAGTGGCCATATTGCATTGATTTCCAGGCTGAGTCATATTCCACTCTACATAAGCACCACATCTGTATCCATTTTTTCCCTCCAGAGACATTTAAGTTATATCCTGGTCGAGGATCTTTTAAACAATTAGGCGGTATACATTGGGGTGCCTGTGTCCTCTCGATTTTTGTTTTTCCCAAGATATACGTCCATGAGTGCAAGTGCCCTGTGCTCTGTAGCTCATTTTTCAGATGCTTTATTAAACACAATACACTTCTCCAGAGTGACCGTTGGCAATATACATTTCCACTATAAGCCTCACAGGGCTCCCTTTTCTCCTTGCCCTGTCCTGCATTTCTGGTGTTTACACTTTATGAGGAAGGCTCTTCTGACTGATGCGAAGTGATATGTTTTGTAGTATTGATTTCCAGTGCCCACCTGTTTGGTTGGCTAAAAAAGTGTATGCCCTTTTCTTGAATATATACAGAAAAAGACGCATACACCCTCTTTGGCCAACTGCAATGTTGGCAATGTTCAGCCCCTTTTCTTGTGCTTAATGGCGAGTCCTTTCTACCTCTTCCAATCCCTTTCCTGCCATTCTCCGTTGCTTACAAGTCCTTTTCTCTGACTTTCCTCAAGACATTTTTCAGTGATAGATATTTTCAACTCTGCAGTTTCGTGAATTTTAGTGCCACTGAGCTCCATTTTTCAACTTGTGTTTATGGGAACTGGCCACAAAGCAGCGGGATTTCCTCAAGCCCTATTCTGTTTCCATGGGCAACCCTAGCCTTTGGTCAATTCGTCTTCCTGATTGGAAATTAGAGTGACATGTGCCTGTCCGAACACCTAGGACTTGTCTCTCATTGTTCCTCCTCCTTCTGCTTCATCCTCTGGACAAATTCCAAACTGTATGCAACAGGATGTTGACAGTGCTGACATCTCCAAGTGGGGAGACTGTTAGTAAAGACGCTGGAAGGGTGAACCCGAGCACCAGGAAATGAGGAGATGAGATGCCTTTTCCAAACTCTTCCCGATCAGACGGTATACCATCCTCTGGGTGTGACAGGCATGCTTTAGCTGTAGGAAGGGTCCCATTCATGTGAGGAGAACACCAGGGCTTTTTCAAAATCACTGTCTCTCCGCAACCCAAACTGGGGAATTTTTTAAGCTACGGCTACACATATGTTCATTAAGGACCTTGGGAAGTAGACAGAGTCCAAACTTTAGATGATTGAAGTCTTCCTGGTCAGAAGCACTCACCACCGGCTTCCCTTAGGTTCCATTTTAACTGTCATTGAAAGATGATGTCAATAAAAATATCTATTCTTTTTCAGATTATTTCCCCTTATAGGTTATTGCAAAATATTGAGTGTAGTTCCCTGTGCTATACAGCAGTTCCTTGTTGATGATCGATTTTATACATAGCAGTGTGTATGTGTTAATCCCAAACTGTTAATTTATCCCTCCTCTCACCTTTCCCCTTTGGTAATAATAAATTATAAGACTTTATACTTCTCAGAAATGGGGGAGCTGAAAGAGAGGTATCATTTTCAATGGAAAAGCATTTAAAACAAGATTGAAGCCTTAACCAAGATTATTAGATGTACATCCTTGGAAAGAAATCACTTCATTTCTCTAATATTGACCTGACAAATAAGACAAACCTTTTCACTGAACTTGCTTATAATAAAGTGATGGAAATATCAAATGGAAGTGTTAGAAACATCTTATTTTACCCGAGCCTTATACACTGTTCTATGTTAATTACAGTTTGGCTCACACATCTGTTCATTGAAGTTACAATGTTCTCAATTTCTGTTATTGATCCTCCAGAGTGGACCCCAACAAGTGTCCCCCTGCCCAGTGTCATTGGAGCCAACAGATCGAGTCTGAGTTTGGTTCAGAAGCAAAGGAAACTTTATATTTTGATCAGAGAATGCAGAGGTGAGAGCATGTGCTACCCCGTGGGCTGTGGGCTGGGCTGCTGTGTAGAGATCCTGTCAGAGTCAGTCAGAGGGAGGGGGCGGAGCTCTTGAGGGCCCGGTTGGCTGCAGCTCAGGCTCTATATCACGGAGTGTGCACTGTGCCCCAGGAGCTGAGGTGTCGACCCAGCCATTCTGCACTAGAAAATCTGGTCTGAAGTGCCGGGTGTGGAACCTCTGTATGCGGGACCCTAGGAGCACGTGAAATTAGACAAAGCACAAAGGATAAAAAAGGTTAGACTTTATTTTATTGCCCAGATTCTATTTTTATCTCCCAGGGATTTTTAAGGGGCTTTGCCTGGGACAAGCCCCTCTTCTGCCTTTTGTCCCCTTCCTCATTCTTGGAGTGCTGGGGGTGCAGACCCTTCTTCTGTAACTGCTGAGTGCTGAGTTAGGAGCCCTCATACCCGTGGGCGAGGGTCAGAACTTCTCCCCAGCAGCCTCCAGGTGACGTTGATTGTCCCCAGGCCTCCTGCCTTCCTGCTAGTCTGCCTGAGCACCAGTATTGGAAGTGTTATAGATTCTAATGACCTTTAAGGGTCCAGGAAGGAGATGTGCAGTGATGCTGTGAGGTCCAGTTTCACCCCGCCCCGCATTTGTTCGGCCACCTTAGGCTGACCGTTTCTGCCAGCCTAGATGCTCTGACCAGTAGTCTGCACTTTCTTCAATTAGGCCCCTGAATTAACGTAAAAAGAGCACCAGGTGTCAGGACCCTGTCCGCTCAACTCCCAGACAGTCCAGGGTCATGGGTGATGAAGGACCATGATGGCCACTGAGTCAACAGCCTTTTGAAGTAAACAGGAGTCCAGCCGGTCTTATTGGCCAACATTATCACAGTGTCTGTAGGCTTTTCTATGGTGACAGCGTGATATACGGTTCCCCCGCCAGGATTATTAGGTCCGCTCTGGGGGCAGTAAGTCCTGCAAGCAGTAGTCTACTCTTTTGGGACACACTCTTGTTGTTTTATGAGAGAAACTCCAGGTCAAGTGATGGTCACTTGAGTCGTCATGGTGCCCCGTTGCCCCCGGTTATCTCTCTGGAGTTTGGAGTTGGAAGGCCTCCTCACTCGAGGTCAGTGTGCCCACAGAGCAAACCCTGCAACTTCAGGGCATCATTGGGTGTTAGGAACACCACTTGGGGTCCTTTTCCCTTAGGAGGGAGGTGGCCTTTTGGGCTGCTGATTTCCAGGATTTTAGATACCGCCAGTATCTTGGCCAGATGTGGCAGTGGGCCAAGCCCCTTGGTGACCGTAGTTTATCCTACCTGGATGGCATTCTTGCATTGTTCCATTTCAAGTGGTCCCAGTTTTTGCACTAATACTCCAATGGCGATTCACCGTTCACCAGGAATGTAAAGGTCAAAGGGTTTAGCTAAATTAGGGAGTTCCAGGGCAAGGGTCTGAATTGACTGCTCTTTCCATTCTTGAAAGGCCACTTCTGGATTCTATTCAAAAGGATCATCATCTTTTCCTTTCAGTGTTTCATAAAGAGGCCCAGCTAGTAGACTGTAGTTAGGGATCCAGAAGCAGCAAACCGTGGCCTCCCCAGGAACCCCTAAGCTGTCTTCTAGTTTTAGAAAGGGGTAAGGCTGTAAATTGTTTCTTCCCTTTCCTGGGATGGGCTTCTCCGACCTTCTGTGAGAATGAAGCCCAGGCAGGTCACCGTAGTCTGTGATATTTGAGCTTTTTCTTGGACAACTTGTATCCTTTATTGGCTTGGTAGTTCAGAGGTCTCCTTAGTAGGGCTGGTGTTCAGAATGTCGTCTGCATATTGAAGGAGTGTTTCTTTTTCCAGTGGTAGGACTTTTAGGTCTTTAGCTGAGCTTTCCCCAAAGATGGTGTGGGAATTTTTGAACCCTTGGGGCAAGACGGCCCAGAAGTATTGTTTTAGTTGTATGTTGAGACCTGCCACTCACAAGCCAAAATTTCTTGTGACTCTGACACTAATGGAATACAAAAGAAGGCATCATTGAAGACTAATACAGAATACCATGTCCTGGTGGTTGGTAGAATGACCAGCAGGGTGTAGGATTTAGGAACTACTGGAGGTCTATCCTCGGTGGCTTCACTGACTGTCCTGACATCTTTTACCAGGATTCCAGCAGCCCATGGGGCTCTCGATATCAGGCCAATCCCAGGATATGGAGATCACCTGAGCAGGGAACCTATCCCCCACTCCAGACCACGGGGCTCTCGTGGTCAGGCCACTCTCAGGATACAGAGCTACCCTTGCAGTTACCGTGGCAGGGCTGGGCACACAGGAACCGTGCACATCGCCCTCATTGCAGAGCACTCCCAGTTCACCTGTCACTCAGATCTGACACAGAGCACCTCAGAGCAGGACTTGAACTAACAAACAGCAGCTCTGACAGGTCTGTGACCCTGGGCATCACTCTGTGTGGCCTCCCTCCACCTGGTCTTCCAGAGACTTCCACTGCACCCGGGGCACCAGGCCTCTGTCTCCACCCACCACACACCCCTCCTCTCCCTGACTCCTGGGTTCCTCTCATTAGGAGAGGGTTTTCTTGAAGTTGTCTCCCACTCATGGGCCAGATAATATAATTAGAAAACAAGCCAGAGCTGCAGTCCCTTGTCTATCCTGACTCTCAGGAGCCCACACCTGTTCCTTGGACCTGGCCGATTCAGCAAGTTCCAGTTTCTGCAACTGTGAGCCCCTGAGGGGTGATTATTGGCTGGCCTGGGAAGCCTGACCGTGCCGGCCAGTCCTCCCCAGGTGTGCCTGGGTTGAGATCAATATAAACACCGCTCCAGGCAGCAAGAGCCCCTGCAGCTGTGCCTGACGCCATTTTCTCTGCCCAGTCAGCAGTCTCGGGGCTGGGCTGGTGGGAGGGAGTGAGAGGCCACGGCTTTGTGGGTGGCCCAGTGTGAGTGGGGCTCTGCTGGACTTTCTGCAGCAGTTGCCAAGATGCCACCTGCTAAAGAAGAGGATGTGTCACCCATACCTGCTGCTGGAATTTCTCCCTGGGCAGAGGTGAGGAAGGAAGAAATCAGTGGGGGCCGGGACAGCAGGGGTATCTCAGGCAGGGAAATGGAAAGCTTCCAGAAGAGCACCCAGGGCCAGGACCATCCTGGCTGGCCTGCAGGCACCAAGTCGGCTGGCATGCTGTCGCTCATGTGGCTCCATGGCCCTTCCTCTAGGCTTTCAAATCCTTGTACATATTCAGGTGTTTTACCTGTGAAAGGTGGGAACATTTCTGCAGCAGCTGGCCTGGGGCTCGGCCCACGTTTACTCACAGATGCCTCGGCACGGTCCCCCAACTTTGCAATGAGGATGCTTGTTGCGTGGGGCCTGCTGGCTGAATGGGAGATGATTCCCCACCACTGACCAACTTCAGAATTGTTTACAACTGGAGCAAGTGCCCTGATACGGTTTTCCTCTGTGTAACTTGTGGGTTCTGTATTTTTTTTCTTTTTTTCATTTTTGGTTCAAGGTAGATTTTATTCCTCTTTTTTGTATTTACAGATATAAGCATGGAAATAATTTATTCATATAAATACATGTATGTGAAGGGAAGAATATTTTTTCTGTTTTACTTTTTTTAATTTTGAATTTTATTTTAATTTTTTATACAGCAGGTTCTTGTTGGTTATCTATTTTATACATATAAATGTATACATGCCAATCCCAATCTCTCAACTCCTCCCACCACCACCCCCTAACAGCTTTCCCCCCTTGGTGTCCATACGTTTGTTGTCTACATCTGTTGCTCTATTTCTGCCTTGCAAAACGGTTCATCTGTACAATTTTTCTAGGTTCCACATATATGCATTAATATACAAGATTTGTTTTTCCATTTCTGACTTACTTCACTCTGTATGACAGTCTCTAGATCCATCAACGTCTCTACAAATGACCCAATTTCATTCCTTTTTATGGCTTAGTAATATTCCATTTTATATATGTACCTCATCTTTATGCATTCGTCTGTCTGTGGGCATTTAGGTTGCTTCCATTACCTGGATATTGTAAATAGTGATGCAATGAACATTGCAGTGAATGTCTCTTTTTGATTTATGGTTTTGTCTGGGTATATGCCCAGTAGTGGGATTGCTGTATCATATGGTAATTCTATTCTTAGTTTTATAAGAAACTCCATAATGTTCTCCACAGTGACTGTATCAATTTACATTCCCAACAATAGTGGAAGAGGGTTCCTTATCTCCACACCCTTTCCAGCATTTGTTGTTTGTAGATTTTCTGATGATGCCCATTCTAACAGGTGTGAGGTGATACATCTTGGATGAGTCTATTTCATTGAGCAAAGAGTAGGTCTTGTCTATTACATATTTGACTTATGGAACGGTATGTGTGCTCATTTCAATCTCTGGTTTTATACAGCACCCCAACTCAACTTTCCCCTTAAGCAAGCATAAGTTTTTATCTAAATGTGAGACTCTGTTCGGTTTTGTAATTCAGTTTATGTGTAGCCAAGTTTACACTCTCTCTATTAGTGATATCTTATGATAATTATGTTTCTCTGTGTGACATATTTCTCTTAGAATCATCATACTTAAATCCACTCAATTTGCTGCTACAGTCCTGATGACATTGATTTCATTGCTGAGTGATATTCCGTTGTACGTAAGTAGCACAACTCCTTTATCCATTTTTTTCTTTCTGGGATATTTAATTTGTACTGGACTCGAGGTTCTTGTATACACAGCAGCCCTAAATTTTGTGTTGGCTGTGTCTTCTTGATTTTAATTTTCCAAAGCTATAGGGCCAAAAGTGGAAGTGCCCTAGGGTCTGTAGCTTTGTTTGTCAGATGTTCCAGGATACACCATAAACATCTCCAGAGTGTCTGTTGGCAATTTACATCCCACCCATCAGCATAACAAGGCTCCCTTTATTCCATGGCCTGTCCTGTGTTTCTGGTTTTTACACTTTTTTCAGATGGCCCTTTTGACGAATGGGAAATAAGACTTCATTGTAGTGCGGATTTCCATTGCTCGAGTGCTTGGTTGGCCAAAAAGGGCATATGCGTTTTTTCCTGAATATATTCAGGAAAAAATGTATATGCACTTTTGTCCAAGTGCATCATTGTCGAAGATCTGCCGCATTTCACATGCTTTAAATGCAATTCCAATCTACCTCCTGAAATATGATTCCTGCAATTCTGCCTCGTTTTCAAGTCCTCTTTGCAGACTTACTTCAATATATTTTTGCCAATAGCTGTCATTTATACCTCTGCAGGTTTGTGAATTACAGTGCCCGTGATTTCCTTTCTTAACTCGTTTCCTTGAAAGCTGGCCACAGAACCGCAGGTTTGCTTCAGGCCATAATCAGGGTCCGGCACGGCACTCTGAGCCTTTGGTTAATTCCTCTTCCTGGTGGGAAATTAGAGTTAAATGTGCCCCTCCAGACACCTGCCTCACTCCCAGCCCCTTGGTGATGTGTGTCCTCTGGTTTGAGGCCACATGTGCTGGGTTCCTCACCTTTGGCTGATGTGGCCCCACTGGTGTGAGGACACTCCTGCTTGGTTCCCATCTCCTTGGTGATGTGGGCCCTCCGGTGAGAGTCTGATCCTGGTTGTGTTACTCACACTTCTGTGAGGTAGGCCCTCTTCTCTGAGGTCAGTCCTGCCTAGCTGGCACACCCCGCCTTGGTGACGTTGGCCATCTGGTGGGAGTTGGTGCCTGCTGGGAGTCTCCTCCCCTTGGTAATGAGGGCCCTCTGGCATCAGGCCCTAACTCCTGGGCTCCCAAAATTTTCTGATGTGCGCCCTGTGGTGCGAGTACATTCCTGCCAAGTTCACAACCCCATGGGAATGTGGGCCTTCTGCTCTGAGGTCCCAATGGTGGGTTGCTCAGTTTCATGATGAGGGCCCTCTGGTGTGAGTTCACTCCGGCCTGGATCCCATAGCCATGCTGCTCCTGGCCACCTGCTGGGACGTTACAACTGCGGGATTCCTCACCTTTTTTCTTCTATGGGCCCTCTGTTTTGAGACTCCTCCTGCCTGCCTCACTCCCAGCCCCTTGGTGATGTGTGTCCTCTGGTTTGAGGCCACGTGTGCTGGGTCCCTCACCTTTTGATGATGTGGCCCCAATGGTGTGAGGACACTCCTGCCTGGTTCCTATCCCCTTGATGATGTGGGCCCTCTGGTGAGAGTCTGATCCTGTTTGGGTTCCTCACCCTTCTGTGAGGTGGGTCCTCTGCTGTGAGGTCACTCCTGCCTGGTTGGCATACCCCGCCTGGGCAACATCGGCCCTCTTGTGGCAGTTGTAGCCTGCTGGGAGCTTCCTCCCCTCGGTGATGAGGGCCCTCTTGCGTCAGGCCCTAACTGCTGGGTACCCACATTTTCTGATAAGTGCTAAGTGGTGCGAGGGCACTCCTGCGAGGTTCCCATCCCCATGGGGATGTGGGCCTTCTGCTCTGAGGTCCCAATGTCTGGGTTGCTCACAGTTTCATGATGTGGGCCCTCTGCTGTGAGTTCACTGCAGCCTGGATCGCATAGACTTGGTGCTCTGGGCCGCCTGCTGGGAGGTTCACACTGCAAGTTTCCTCAGCTTTTTTATCCTATGGTCCCTGTGTTGTGAGGCTCCTCCTGCCTGCCTCACTCCGAGCCACTTGGAGATGTGGGTCCTCTGGTTTAGGCCACATGTGCTGGGTTCCTCACCTTTCTATGATGTGGCCACACTGGTGTGAAGACAGTCCTGCCTGTTTCTGATCCCATTGGTGATGTGGGCCCTCTGGTGAGAGTCTTATCCTGGCTGGGTTCCTCACCCTTCTGTGAGGTAGGCCCTCTGCTGTGAGGTCACTCCTGCCTGGCTGTCACACGTCACCTTGGCGACATGGGCCCTCAGTTGGGAGTTGGTGCCTGCTTGGAGTCTCCTCCCCTTGGTAATGAGGGCCCTCTGGCGTCAGGCCCTAACTTCTGGGCTTCCAAAATTCTCTGATGTGTGCCCTGTGGTGCGAGTACACTTATGCCATGTTCCCAGCCACATGGGAATGTGGGCCTTCTGCTCTGAGGTCCCAACGGCTGGGTTGCTCACAGTTTTATGATGAGGGCACTCTGTTTTGAGTTCAGTCAGGTCTGGATCCCATAGCCTCGCTGCTCCTGGCCGCCTGCTAGGAGGTTCCAACTGCGGGATACCTCACCATTTTTATTCTATGGTCCCTATGTTTTGAGGCTCCTCCTGCCTGCCTCACTCCCAGCCCCTTGGTGATATGTGTCCTCTGGTTTGAAGCCACGTGTGCTGGGTCACTCACATTTCGGTGATGAGGCCCCACTGGTGTGAGGACACTCCAGCCTGGTTCCCATTCCCTTGGTGATGTGGGCCCTGTGGTGAGAGTCTGATCCTCTTTGGGTTCCTCACACTTTTGTGTGGTGGGCCCTCTGCTCTGAGGTCACTCCTGCCTGGCTGGCACATCCCGCATTGGCGATGGCGGCCCTCTGGTAGCAGTTGGAGCCTGCTGTGAGCCTCCTCTCCTCAGTGATGAGAGCCCTCTGGCGTCAGGCCCTAACTGCTGGGCTCCCCACATTTTCTGATGTGTGCCCACTGGTGTGATGACACTCCTGCTTGGTTCCCTTCCCCATGGGGATGTGGGCCTTGTGCTCTGAGGTCACAACGGCTGGTTTCCTCACAGTTTCATGATGAGGGACCTCTGTTGTGAGTTCATCACTGCCTGGATCCCATAGCCCTGGTGCTCTGGGACGCCTGCTGGGATGTTCCAACTGCTGGATTCCTCACCTTTTTTATACAATGGGCCATGTGTTGTGAGGTTAATCCTGCCTGCCTCGCTCTGAGACCCATGGTGATGTGGGTCCTCTGGTTTGAGGCCACATTTCCTGGGTACCTCAACCTTTGATGATGTGGCCCCATGGGTGTGATGACACTCCTGTCTGGTTCACAGCCCCTTGCTGATGTGGGCACTCTGGTGAGAGTCTGATCCTGGCTGGGTTCCTTACCCTTCTGTGAGGTGGGCCCTCTGATGTGAGGTCACTCCTGCCTGGCTGGCTCACATCGCCTTGGCGATGTGGGCCCTCTGTTGGCCACGAAAGCATGCTGGGAGCCCCCTACCCTCTTTAATGAGGGCCCTGAAAAAACTCATATGCACTTTTTGAGCAAGTGCATCATTGTCGAGAATCTGCCTCTTCTCCTATGCTTTCAGAGCACTTCCCGTCTACCTCCTGAAATCATATTACTGGAATTCTGCCCCACTTTCAAGTCCTCTTCGCAGCCTTACTTCAATATATTTTTGTTTGATACCTGCCATTTATAACTCTGCAGGTTTGTTAATTACAGTGTCCCTGAGCTCCTTTCTTCAACTAGCTTTCTTGTGAGCTGGCCGCAAAACCGCAGGATTGCTTCAGGCCCTAATCTGGTTTCCGCACAGCATGCTGAGCGTTTGGAAAATTCCTTTTTCTGGTGGGAAATGAGCGTTAAATTTGCCCGTGCAGACAACTACAGCTAGTCTCTCATTGGTTCTCCCTATTCCTGTTCATCTTGCGCAGATATTGCAAACTGTGCCCAACAGGAGGTTAAAGGCACTGACTCTCCAAGTGGGGAGAGAGTTAGTAAAGCGTCTGGAATGGTGAACCTGAGTACCAAGGGACGAAACCTGAGAGGCATTTAAAATCGCTTCCCAGTCACATGGTGGACCATACTCTGCGATTCAGGTGCATGATTTAGGTGAAGGAAGAATCCTGTAAACCTGGAAAGTTGGGACCCATGGAATGGGTACCATGCAGTATGACTTCAAAGGGTCTGTGTTTGCTCATCGAACCTCACCAATGCTATCAGCACGAAGTGTCCAACCTTATGTCTCACTCAGATCTGGGTGTAGATGTGGTAAATCCAGGGTGCATTACAAGCCCTGAATGAATTATTTAAGAATTGCTCTCTATTTCAGTGTCATTGTGTTTTGTTTTTGTAATTCATTTTGATAATGGGATTTATCGGATTTTCTCTGCTGCATTCATGCAGTTGTACACACGCTTGATTCTCTTATGCAGACATATAAATCCATGGGTTTGAAGATTCTTACTAGTCAGGTGTATTCCTAGGCGTTGAATATGGGGTGTTTAGTCCATTTCGTTGAGCAAGGTGTAGGTTTTGACTATGACATATTTGGCTTATGGAAAGGTATCTGTGCTAATTTCTATCTCTGGTTTGATGCACCACCCCAACTCACCTTTCCCCTTAAGCAAGCATAAGTTGGTTTTCTAAATTTGAGACCCTGTTCTGTTTTGTAATTCAGTTCATGTGTAGCCAAGTTTACATTCCGTGTATTAGTGATATCTTATGATGTTTCATTTTCTGTGTGACTTATTTCACTTAGAATCATCGTACCTGAATCCACTCATTATGCCGCGACGGGCCTGAAGACATAGATTTCATTGCTGTGTGATATTCCATTGTACGTTCGTAGCACAACTTCTTTATCCATTTTCCGCTTTCTGGGATATTTAACTTGTACCATAGATGAGTATATTGTAAACAGAGCCATTCGAAAATTTGGGGTGGCTGCGTCTTTTTTATTTTAATTTCCCTAAACTATAGGACCATAAGTGGAAGTGCCGTAGGCTCCGTTGCTTTTTTTTTTAGGTGTTTGAGGAAACACCATACACTTCTCCAGAGTGGCTGTTGGCAATTTACATCCCGCCCATCAGCATAAGAAGGCTTCCTGTTCTCCATGGCCTGTGCTGCCTTTCTGGATTTTACACTTTTTTCAGATGGCCCTTTTGACCATGGGGGAGATGAGACTTCATTGTAGTGCAGATTACTTTAAAATGCTTGCTTGGTTGGCCAAAAAGGGCGTATGCGTTTTTTCCTGAATATATTCAGGAAAAAACGCACACGCTCTTTTTGCCCAAGAGCATCATTGTCGACGTCCTGCCTCTTTTCCTATGCTTTAAATGCAATTCCCGTCTACCCCCTGAAATCGTTTTCCTGCAATTCTGCCCCGCTTTCAAGTATCTTCGCAGCCTAACTTCAATATATTTTTGGACGATAGCTGTCAATTATAAGTCTGCATGTTTGTGAATTATAGTGTCCCTGAGCTCCTTTCTTCAACTCGCTTTCTTGTGAGCTGGCCACAAACCCGGAGGATTGCTTCAGGCCCTAATCTGATTCCGGAACGGCATGCTGAGCCTTTGGTTAATTCCTCTTCCTGGTGGGAAATGAGCGTTAAATTTGCCCCTGCAGACACCTACAGCTAGTCTCTCATTGGTTCTCCCTATTCCTGTACATCTTGCGCAGAAATTGCAAACTGTGCCAAACAGGAGGTTAAAGGTACAGACTCTCCAAGTGGGGAGAGTGTTCGTAAAGGGTCTGGAATGGTGAACCCGAGTAAAAGGGGACGAAAACTGAGATTCATTTGAAAACGTTTTCCGGTCACACGGTGCACCATACTGTGGGTTTCCCATGCATGTTTTAGCTGAAGGAAGAATCCCTTAAACCTGGAGAGTTGGGACCCATGGAATGGGTACTATGCAGTATGACTACAAACGGTCTGCATTTGCTCATCGAACCTCATCCATGCTGTCAGCCCGAAGTCTCCAACCTTATGTCTCACTCAGCTCTGGGTGTAGATGAGGTAAATCCAGGTTGCATCACAAGCCCTGAATGAATTATTTAAGAATTGCTCTCTATTTCACTGTCATTTTTTTTGTTTTTGAAATTTATTTTGATAATGGGATTTAGCTGATTTTCACTGCTGCGTTTTTGTCACTGTACACACGCTTGATTCTCTTATGGAGACATATAAATCCATAGGTATTAAGACTCTTACTCATCCTGTATATTCCTAGGCACTGAATATGGGGTGTTGAGTCCATTTCGTTGACCAGGAAGTAGGTTTTTTCTATTACATATTTGGCTTATGGAACGGTATCTGTGCTAATTTCAATCTCTGGTTTTATGCAGCACCCCAACTCTCCTTGATCCTTAAGCAAGCATAAGTTGGTTTTCTAAATTTGAGACCCCGTTCTCTTTTGTAATTCAGTTCATTTGTAGCCACGTTTACATTCCATGTATTAGTAATATCGTATGTCTTTGTCTTTTTGAATTATGTGACTTCAAATGATCATACGTAACTCCTCTGGGGTTGTTACAACTGGCCATGTTTCATTGATTTTCAGGCTGAGTAATATTCCACTCTACATAAGTGCCACACCTCTGTCCATTTTTTCCCTCCAGAGACATATAAATTATATCCTAATCGAGGATATATTAAACAGAGAGGCGGTAAACATTGGGGTGCCTGTGTCCTCTCGATTTTTCTTTTTCCCAAGATATACGTCCATGAGTGCAAGTGCCCTGTGCTCTGTAGCTCATTTTTTAGATGCTTTAGTAATCACAATACACTTTTCCAGAGTGACCGTTGGCAATATACATTTCCACTATAAGCCTCACAGGGCTCCCTTTTCTCCTTGCCCTGTCCTGCATTTCTGGTGTTTACACTTTATGAGGAAGGCTCTTCTGACTGATGCGAAGTGATATGTTTTGTAGTATTGATTTCCAGTGCCCACCTGTTTGGTTGGCTAAAAAAGTGTATGCCCTTTTCTTGAATATATACAGAAAAAGATGCATACACCCTTTTTGGCCAACTGCAATGTTGGCAATGTTCAGCCCCTTTTCTTGTGCTTAATGGCGAGTCCTTTCTACCTCATCCAATCCCTTTCCTGCCATTCTCCGTTGCTTACAAGTCCTTTTCTCTGACTTTCCTCAAGACATTTTTCAGTGATAGATATTTTCAACTCTGCAGTTTCGTGAATTTTAGTGTCCCTGAGTTCCATTTTTCAACTTGTGTTTATGGGAACTGGCCACAAAGCAGCGGGATTTCCTCAAGCCCTATTCTGTTTCCATGGGCAACCCTAGCCTTTGGTCAATTCGTCTTCCTGATTGGAAATTAGAGTGACATGTGCCTGTCCGAAAACCTAGGACTTGTCTCTCATTGTTCCTCCTCCTTCTGCTTCATCCTTGGACAAATTCCAAACTGTGTGCAACAGGATGTTGACAGTGCTGACATCTCCAAGTGGGGAGACTGTTAGTAAAGACGCCGGAGTGGTGAACCCGAGCACCAGGAGATGAGGAGATGAGATGCCTTTTCCAAACTCTTCCCGATCAGACGATATACCATCCTCTGGGTGTGACAGGCATGTTTTAGCTGTAGGAAGTGTCCCGTTCATGTGAGGAGAACACCAGGGCTTTTTCAAAATCAGTGTCTCTCCGCTACCCAAACTGGGGAATTTTTTAAGCTACGGCTACACATATGTTCATTAAGGGCCTTGGGAAGTAGGCAGAGTCCAAACTTTAGATGATTGAAGTCTTCAGGGTCAGAAGCACTGACCACCGGCTTCCCTTAGGTTCCATTTTAACTGTCATTGATAGATGATGTCAATAAAAATATCTATTCTTTTTCAGATTATTTCCCCTTATAGGTTATTGCAAAATATTGAGTGTAGTTCCCTGTGCTATAGAGTAGTTCCTTGTTGACGATCTATTTTATACATAGCAGTGTGTATGTGTTAATCCCAAACTGTTAATTTATCCCTCCTCCCACCTTTCCACTTTGGTAATAATAAATTATAAGATTTTATACTTCTCAGAAATGGGGGAGCTGAATGAGAGGTATCAGTTTCAATGGAAAAGCATTTAAAACAAGATTGAAGATTTAACCAAGATTATTAGATGTACATCCTTGGAAAGAAATCACTTCGCTTCTCTAATATTGACCTGACAAATAAGACAAACCTTTTCACTGAACTTGCTTATAATAAAGTGATGGAAATATCAAATGGAAGTGTTAGAAACATCTTATTTTACCCGAGCCTTATACACTGTTCTATGTTAATTATAGTTTGGCTCACACATCTGTTCATTGAAGTTACAACGTTCTCAATTTCTGTTACTGATCCTCCAGAGTGGACCCCAACAAGTGTCCCCATGCCCAGTGTCATTGGAGCCAAAAGATCGAGACTGAGTTTGGTTCAGAAGCAAAGGAAACTTTATATTTTGATCAGAGAATGGAGAGGTGAGAGCATGTGCTACCCCGTGGGCTGTGGGCTGGGCTGCTGTGTAGAGATCCTGTCAGATTCAGTGGGAGGGAGGGGGCAGAGCTCTCGAGGGCCCTGTTGGCTGCAGCTCAGGCTCTATATCGCGGAGTCTGCACTGGGCCCCAGGACCTGATGTGTCGACCCAGCCATTCTGTACTAGGAAATCTGGTCTGAAGTGCCGGGTGTGGAACCTCTGTATGCGGGACCCTAGGAGCACATGAAATTAGACAAAGCACAAAGGATAAAAAAGGTTAGACTTTATTTTATTGCCCAGATTCTATTTTTATCTCCCAGGGATTTTTAATGGGCTTTGCCTGGGACAAACCCCTCTTCTGCCTTTTGTCCTCTTCCTCATTCTTGGAGTGCTGAGGGTGCAGACCCTTCTTCTGTAACTGCTGAGTGCTGAGTTAGGAGCCCTTATACCCGTGGGCGAGGGTCAGAACTTCTCCCCAGCAGCCTCTAGGTGACGTTGATTGTCCCCAGGCCTCCAGCCTCCCTGTTCATCTGCCTGAGCAGGAGCATTGGAAGTGTTATAGATTCTAATGACCTTTAAGGGTCCGGGAAGGAAATGCGCAGTGACGCTGTGAGGTCCACTTTCACCCCGCCACACATTTGTTCAGAAACTTTAGGCTGACCGTTTCTGCCAGCCTAGATGCTCTGACTAGTAGTCTGCACTTTCTTCAATTAGGCCTCTGAATTAACGTAAAAACAGCACCAGGTGTCAGGACCCTGCCTGCTCAACTCCCGGACAGTCCAGGGTCAGTTGTGATGAAGGACCATGATGGCCACTGAGTCAACAGCCTTTTGAAGTAAACAGGAGTCCAGCCGGTCTTACTGGTCACCATCATCACGGTGTCTGTAGGCTTTTCTATGGTGACAGCGTGATATACGGTTCCCCTGCCAAGATTATTACCTCCCCTCTGGGTGCAGTAAGTCCTGCAAGCAGTAGTCTACTCTTTTGTGACACACTCTTGTTGTTTTATGAGAGAAACTCCAGGTCAAGTGATGGTCACATGTGTCGTCATGGTGCCCCGTTGCCCCCGGATATCTCTCTGGATGTTGGAGTAGGAGGGCTTCCTCACTGGAGGTCAGTGTGCCCACGGAGCAAACCCTGCAACTTCAGGGCATGGTTGGGGGTTAGGAACACCACGTGGGGTCCTTTTCCCTTAGGAGGGAGGTGGCCTTTTGAGCTGCTGATTTCCAGGTTTTTAGATACCGCCAGTATGTTGGCCAGATGTTGCAGTGGGCCAAGCCCCTTGGTGACTATAGTTTATCCTACCTGGATGGCATTCTTGCATTGTTCCATTTCAAGTGGTCCCAGGTTTTGCACTAATACTCCAATGGCAATTCACCTTTCACCAGGAATGTAAAGGTCAAAGGGTTTAGCTAAATTAGGGAGTTCCAGGGCAAGGGTCTGAATTGACTGCTCTTTCCATTCTTGAAAGGCCACTTCTGGATTCTATTCAAAAGGATCATCATCTTTTCCTTTCAGTGTTTCATATAGAGGCCCAGCTAGTAGACTGTAGTTAGGGATCCAGAAGCAGCAAACTCTGGCCTCCCCAGGAACCCCTAAGCTGTCTTCTAGTTTTAGAAAGGGGTAAGGCTGTAAATTGTTTCTTCCCTTTCCTGGGATGAGCTTCTCCGACCTTCTGTGGGAATGAAGCCCAGGCAGGTCACCGTAGTCTGTGATATTTGAGCTTTTTCTTGGACAACTTCTATCCTTTATTGGCTTGGTAGTTCAGAGGCCTCCTTAGTAGGGCTGGTGATCAGAATGTCGTCAGCATATTGAAGGAGTGTTTCCTTTTCCAGAGGTAGAACTTTTACGTCTTTAGCTAAGCTTTCCCCAAAGATGGTGTGGGAATTTTTGAACACTTGGGGCAAGACGGCCTGGATGTATTGTTTTAGTTGTATGTTGAGTCCTGCCACTTACAAGCCAAAATTTCTTGTGACTCTGGGACTAATGGCATACAAAAGAAGGCATCATTGAAGACTAATACAGAATACCGTCTCCTGGTGGTTGGTAGAATGACCAGCAGGGTGTAGGAATTAGGAACTACTGGAGGTATATACTCGGTGGCTTCACTGACGATCCTGACATCTTTACCAGGCCCCTGGCAGCCCATGGGGCTCTCGTGGTCAGGCCAATCTCAGGATATGGAGCTCACCTGGGCAGGTACCCCACCTCCACACCAGCCCATGGGGCTCTCATGGTCAGGCCCATCCCAGGATATGGGGTTCCCTGGGCAGGTCCCCTGCAGCCCATGGGGCTCTCGTGGTCAGCTCCCTCCCAGGATACAGAGCTACACTTGCAGGTACTGTGGCAGGGCAGGGCACACAGGAACCGTGCACATTGCCCTCATTGCAGAGCACTCTCAGCTCACCTGTCACTCAGATCTGACACAGAGCACCTCAGAGCAGGACTTGAACTAACAAATAGCAACTCCGACAGGTCTGTGACCCTGGGCATCACTCTGTACGGCCTGCCACCACCTGGTCTTCCAGAGACTTCCACTGCACCCGGGGCACCAGGCCTCTGTCTCCACCCACCACCCACCACCCACCCCTCCTCTCCCTGACTCCTGGGGTCCTCTTATTAGGCCAGGGTTTTCTTGAAGCTGTCTCCCACTCATGGGCCAGATAAAATGATTAGAATACAAGCCAGAGCTGCAGCCCATTGTCTATCCTGACTCTCAAGAGCCCACACCTGTTCCTTGGACCTGGCCGATTCAGCAAGTTCCATTTTCTGCAACTGTGAGACCCTGAGGGGTGATGATTGGCTGACCTGGGCAGCCTGACCATGCCGGCCAGCCCTCCCCAGGTGTGCCTGTTTTGAGATCAATATAAACACCGCTCCAGGCAGCAAGAACCCCTGCAGCTGTGCCTGACGCCATTTTCTCTGCCCTGTCAGCAGTCTCGGGGCTGGGCTGGTGGGAGGGAGTGACAGGTCACGGCGTTGTGGGTGGCCCAGTGTGAGTGGGGCTCTGCTGGACTTTCTGCAGCAGTTGTCAAGATGCCACCTGCTAAAGAAGAGGATGTGTCACCCATACCTGGCGCTGGAATTTCTCCCTGGGCAGACGTGAGGAAGGAAGAAATCAGTGGGGGCCGGGACAGGAGGGGTATCTCAGGCAGGGAAATGGAAAGCTTCCAGAAGAGCACCCAGGGCCAGGACCATCCTGGCTGGCCTGCAGGCACCAAGTTGGCTGGCATGCAATCACTCGTGTGGCTCCATTGCCCTTCCTCTAGGCTTTCAAGTCCTTGAACATATTCAGGTGTTTTATCTGGGAAGGGTGGGAACATTTCAGCAGCAGCTGGCCTGGGGCTCGGACCACGTTTACTCACAGATGCCTCAGCACGGTCCCCCAGCTTTGCAATGAGGACGCTTGTTGCGTGGGGCCTGCTGGCTGTATGGGAGATGATTCCCCACCACTGACCAACTTCAGAATTGTTTACAACTGGAGCAAGTGTCCTGATACGGTTTTCCTCTGTGTAACTTGTGGATTCTGTTTGTTTTTTCTATTTTTCGTTTTTGGTTCAAGGTAGATTTCATTCCTCTTTTTTGCATTTACAAATATAAGCATAGAAATAATTTATTCATATAAATACATGTATGTGGAGGGAAGAATATTTTTTCTGTTTTACTTTTTAATTTTATTTTTTTTAATTTTTAATCTTATTTTTTATACAGCAGGTTCTTATTGGTTATCTATTTTATACATATAAATGTATACATGTCAATCCCAATCTCTCAACTCTTCACACCACCATCCCCCCAACAGCTTTCTGCCCTTGGTGCAGATTTCCTTTACAGGCTTGCTTGGTTGGCCATCAAGGGTGTATGCGTTTTTTCCTGAATATATTCAGGAAAAAATGCATACGCCCTTTTTGGCAAAGTGCATCATTGTCGACATTCTGCCTCATTTCCTATGCTTTAAGTGCAATTCCAGTCTACCCCCTGAAATAGTTTTCCTCAAATGCTGCCCCCCTTTCCAGTCCTCTTCGCAGACTTACTTCAATATATTTTTGGACGATAGCTGTCATTCATAACTCTGCAGTTTTGTGAATTAGAGTGCCCCTGAGCTCCTTTCTTCAACTCGCTTTCTTGTGAGCTGGCCGAAAACCGCAGGAATGCTTCAGGCGCTAATCTGTTTCTGGCAGGGCACGCTGACCCTTTGGTTAATTCCTCTTCCTGGTGGGAAATGGTCGTTACACTTGCCCGTGCAGGCACCTACAGCTAGTCTCTCATTGGTTCTCCCTATTCCTGTTCATCTTGCTCAGAAATTGCAAAATGTGCTGAACAGGATGTTAAAGGCATTGACTCTCCAAGTGGGGAGAGTGTTAGTAAAGCGTCTGGAATGGTGAACCCGAGTAAAAGGGGACGAAAACTGAGATGCATTTGAAAACGTTTGCCGGTCACACGGTGCACCATACTGTGGGTTTCCCATGCATGTTTTAGCTGAAGGAAGAATCCCTTAAACCTGGAGAGTTGGGACCCATGGAATGGGTACCATGCAGTATGACTTCAAAGGGTCTGCATTTGCTCATCGAACTTCACCAATGCTATCAGCCCGAAGTGCCCAAACTTATGTCTCACTCAGCTCTGGGTTTAGATGTGGTAAATCCAGGTTGCATCACAAGCCCTGAATGAATTATTTAAGAATTGCTCTCTATTTCACTGTCCTTGGGTTTTGTTTGTGTAATTCATTTTGATAATGGGATTTATCGGATTTTCTCTGCTGCATTCATGCCGCTGTACACACGCTTCATTCTCTTACAGAGACATATAAATCCAAGTGTTTGAAGATTCTTACTACACAGGTGTATTCCTAGGGGTTGAATATGGTGTGTTTAGTCCATTTCGTTGAGCAAGGGGTAGGTCTTGACTATTACATATTTGGCTTATGGAAAGGTATCTGTGCTAATTTCTATCTCTGGTTTTATGCAGCACCCAATCTCACCTTTCCCCTTAAGCAAGCATAAGTTGGTTTTCTAAATTTGAGACCCTGTTCTGTTTTGTAATTCAGTTCATGTGTAGCCAAGTTTACATTCCGTGTAGTAGTGATATCTTATGATGTTTCATTTTCTGTGTGACTTATTTCACTTAGAATCATCGTACCTGAATCCACTCATTATGCCGCGATGGGCCTGATGACATAGATTTCATTGCTGAGTGATATTCCATTGTACGTACGTACCACAGCTTCTTTATCCATTTTTCACATTCTGCGATATTTAACTTGTACCGTAGACGAGGTTCTTGTAAACAGAGCCGTCCGACACATTGGGGTGGCGGTGTGTTTTTGATTTTAATTTCCCTAAGCTATAGGACCATAAGTGGAAGTGCCGTAGGCTCCGTAGCTTTGTTTTTTCGGTGTTCCGGGAAACACCATACACTTCTCCAGGGTGGCTGTTGGCAATTTACATCCCGCCCATCAGCATAACAAGGCTCCCTGTTCTCCATGGCCTGTGCTGCCTTTCTGGATTTTACACTTTTTTCAGATGGCCCTTTTGACCGGGGGGCAGTGAGACTTCATTGTAGTGCAGATTTCTTTAACATGCTTGCTTGGTTGGCCAAAAAGGGCGTATGCGTTTTTTCCTGAATATATTCAGGAAAAAACGCATACGCCCTTTTTGGCCAAGAGCATCATTGTCGACGTTCTGCCTCTTTTCCTATGCTTTAAATGCAATTCCCGTCTACCCCCTGAAATCGTTTTCCTGCAATACTGCCCCACTTACAAGTCGTCTTCGCAGCCTTCTTTCAATATATTTTTGGACGACAGCTGTCATTTATAACTCTGCAAGTTTGTGAGTTACAGTGCCCCTGAGCTCATTTCTTCAACTCGCTATCTTGTGAGTTGGCCGCAAACCCACAGGATTGCCTCAGGCCCTAATCTGGTTCCGGCACGGCATGCTGAGCCTTTGGTTAATTCCTCTTCCTGGTGGGAAATGAGCGTTAAATTTGCCCGTGCAGACACCTAGAGCTAGTCTCTCATTCGTTCTCCCTATTCCTTTTCATCTTGCGCGGAAATTGCAAACTGTGCCCAACAGGAGGTTAAAGGCACTGACTCTCCAAGTGGGGAGAGTGTTCGTAAAGGGTCTGGAATGGTGAACCCGAGTAAAAGGGGACGAAAACTGAGAATCATTTGAAAACGTTTGCCAGTCACACGGTGCACCGTACTGTGGGTTTCCCATGCATGTTTTAGCTGAAGGAAGAATCCCTTAAACTTGGAGAGTTGGGACCCATGGAATGGGTACCATGCTGTATGACTTCAAAGGGTCTGCATTTGCTCATCGAACCTCACCAATGCTATCAGCCCGAAGTGCCCAACCTTATGTCTCACTCAGCTCTCGGTGTAGATGTGGTAAATCCAGGTTCATCACAAGCCCTGAATGAATTATTTAAGAATTGCTCTCTATTTCACTGTCCTTGGGTTTTGTTTGTGTAATTCATTTTGATAATGGGATTTATCGGATTTTCTCTGCTGCATTCATGCCGCTGTACACACGCTTCATTCTCTTACGGAGACATATAAATCCATGGGTTTGAAGATTCTTACTAGTCAGGTGTATTCCTAGGCGTTGAATATGGGGTGTTTAGTCCATTTCGTTGAGCAAGGGGTAGGTCTTGACTATTACATATTTGGCTTATGGAAAGGTATCTGTGCTAATTTCTATCTCTGGTTTTATGCAGCACCCCAACTCACCTTTCCCCTTAAGCAAGCATAAGTTGGTTTTCTAAATTTGAGACCCTGTTCTGTTTTGTAATTCAGTTCATGTGTAGCCAAGTTTATATTACGTGTATTAGTGATATCTTATGATGTTTCATTTTCTGTGTGACTTATTTCACTTAGAATCATCGTACCTGAATCCACTCATTATGCCGCGACGGGCCTGATGACATAGATTTCATTGCTGAGTGATATTCCATTGTATGTACGTACCACAACTTCTTTATCCATTTTTCACATTCTGGGATATTTAACTTGTACCGTAGACGAGGTTCTTGTAAACAGAGCCGTCCGACACTTTGGGGTGGCTGTGTGTTTTTGATTTTAATTTCCCTAAGCTATAGGACCATAAGTGGAAGTGCCGTAGGCTCCGTAGCTTTGTTTTTTCGGTGTTCCGGGAAACACCATACACTTCTCCAGAGTGGCTGTTGGCAATTTACATCCCGCCCATCAGCATAACAAGGCTCCCTGTTCTCCATGGCCTGTGCTGCCTTTTTGGATTTTACACTTTTTTCAGATGGCCCTTTTGACCGGGGGGCAGTGAGACTTCATTGTAGTGCAGATTTCTTTAACATGCTTGCTTGGTTGGCCAAAAAGGGCGTATGCGTTTTTTCCTGGATATATTCAGGAAAAAACGCATACGCCCTTTTTGGCCAAGAGCATCATTGTTGACGTTCTGCCTCTTTTCCTATGCTTTAAATGCAATTCCCGTCTACCCCCTGAAATCGTTTTCCTGCAAATCTGTCCCGCTTACAAGTCGTCTTCGCAGCCTTCCTTCAATATATTTTTGGACGATAGCTGTCATTTAAAACTCTGCAGGTTTGTGAGTTACAGTGCCCCTGAGCTCCTTTCTTCAACTCGCTATCTTGTGAGCTGGCCGCAAACCCACAGGATTGCCTCAGGCCCTAATCTGGTTCCGGCACGGCATGCTGAGCCTTTGGTTAATTCCTCTTCCTGGTGGGAAATGAGCGTTAAATTTGCCCGTGCAGACACCTAGAGCTAATCTCTCATTGGTTCTCCCTATTCCTTTTCATCTTGCGCAGAAATTGCAAACTGTGCCCAACAGGAGGTTAAAGGCACTGACTCTCCAAGTGGGGAGAGTGTTCGTAAAGGGTCTGGAATGGTGAACCCGAGTAAAAGGGGACGAAAACTGAGAATCATTTGAAAACGTTTGCCAGTCACACGGTGCACCGTACTGTGGGTTTCCCATGCATGTTTTAGCTGAAGGAAGAATCCCTTAAACTTGGAGAGTTGGGACCCATGGAATGGGTACCATGCTGTATGACTTCAAAGGGTCTGCATTTGCTCATCGAACCTCACCAATGCTATCAGCCCGAAGTGCCCAACCTTATGTCTCACTCAGCTCTCGGTGTAGATGTGGTAAATCCAGGTTCATCACAAGCCCTGAATGAATTATTTAAGAATTGCTCTCTATTTCACTGTCCTTGGGTTTTGTTTGTGTAATTCATTTTGATAATGGGATTTATCGGATTTTCTCTGCTGCATTCATGCCGCTGTACACACGCTTCATTCTCTTACGGAGACATATAAATCCATGGGTTTGAAGATTCTTACTAGTCAGGTGTATTTCTAGGCATTGAATATGAGGTGTTTAGTCCATTTCGTTGAGCAAGTGGTAGGTCTTGACTATTATATATTTGGCTTATGGAAAGGTATCTGTGCTAATTTCTATCTCTGGTTTTATGCAGCACCCCAACTCACCTTTCCCCTTAAGCAAGCATAAGTTGGTTTTCTAAATTTGAGACCCTGTTCTGTTTTGTAATTCAGTTCATGTGTAGCCAAGTTTACATTCCGTGTATTAGTGATATCTTATGATGTTTCATTTTCTGTGTGACTTATTTCACTTAGAATCATCGTACCTGAATCCACTCATTATGCCGCGACAGGCCTGATGACATAGATTTCATTGCTGTGTGATATTCCATTGTACGTACGTACCACAACTTCTTTATCCATTTTTCACATTCTGGGATATTTAACTTGTACCATAGACGAGGTTCTTGTAAACAGAGCCGCCCGAGACTTTTGGGTGGCTGTGTGTTTTTGATTTTAATTTTCCTAAGCTATAGGACCATAAGGGGAAGTGCCATAGGCTCCGTTGCTTTGTTTTTTAGATGTTCCGGGAAACACCATACATTTTTCAAGACTGGCTGTTGGCAATTTACATCCCGCCCATCAGCATAACAAGGCTCCCTGTTCTCCATGGCCTGTGCTGCCTTTCTGGATTTTACACTTTTTTCAGATGGCCCTTTTGACCGGGGGGCAGTGAGACTTCATTGTAGTGCAGATTTCTTTAACATGCTTGCTTGGTTGTCCAAAAAGGGCGTATGCGTTTTTTCCTTAATATGTTCAGGAAAAAACGCATACGCCCTTTTTGGCCAAGTGCATCATTGTCGACGTTCTGCCTCTTTTCCTATGCTTTAAATGCAATTCCAGTCTACCCCCTGAAATCGTTTTCCTGCAATTCTGCCCCGCTTTCAAGTCCTCTTCGCAGCCTTCCTTCAATATATTTTTGGACGATAGCTGTCATTTATAACTCTGCAGGTTTCTGAATTACAGTGACCCTGAGCTCCTTTCTTCAAATTACTTTCATTTTAGCTGGTCGAAAAGCCGCAGGATTGCTTCAGGCCCTAATCTTGTTCCGGCACGGCATGCTGAGCCTTTGGTTAATTCCTCTTCCTGGTGGGAAATGAGCGTTAAATTTGCCCGTGCAGACACCTACAGGTAGTCTCTCATTGGTTCTCCCTCTTCCTGTTCATCTTGCGTAGAAATTGCACACTGTGCCAAACAGGAGGTTAAAGGCACTGACTCTCCAAGTGGGGAGAGTGTTCGTAAAGAGTCTGGAATGGTGAACCCGAGTAAAAGGGGACGAAAACTGACATGCATTTGAAAACGTTTGCCAGTCACACGGTGCACCATACTGTGGGTTTCCCATGCATGTTTTAGCTGAAGGAAGAATCCCTTAAACTTGGAGAGTTGGGACCCATGGAATGGGTACCATGCTGTATGACTTCAAAGGGTCTGCATTTGCTCATCGAACCTCACCAATGCTATCAGCCCGAAGTGCCCAACCTTATGTCTCACTCAGCTCTGGGTGTAGATGTGGTAAATCCAGGTTGCATCACAAGCCCTGAATGAATTATTTAAGAATTGCTCTCTATTTCACTGTCCTTGGGTTTTGTTTGTGTAATTCATTTTGATAATGGGATTTATCGGATTTTCTCTGCTGCATTCATGCCGCTGTACACACGCTTCATTCTCTTACGGAGACATATAAATCCATGGGTTTGAAGATTCTTACTAGTCAGGTGTATTCCTAGGCGTTGAATATGGGGTGTTTAGTCCATTTCGTTGAGCAAGGGGTAGGTCTTGACTATTACATATTTGGCTTATGGAAAGGTATCTGTGCTAATTTCTATCTCTGGTTTTATGCAGCACCCCAACTCACCTTTCCCCTTAAGCAAGCATAAGTTGGTTTTCTAAATTTGAGACCCTGTTCTGTTTTGTAATTCAGTTCATGTGTAGCAAAGTTTACATTCCGTGTAGTAGTGATATCTTATGATGTTTCATTTTCTGTGTGACTTATTTCACTTAGAATCATCGTACCTGAATCCACTCATTATGCCGCGACGGGCCTGATGACATAGATTTAATTGCTGAGTGATATTCCACTGTACGTACGTACCACAACTTCTTTATCCATTTTTCACATTCTGGGATATTTAACTTGTACCGTAGACGAGGTTCTTGTAAACAGAGCCGTCCGACACTTTGGGGTGGCTGTGTGTTTTTGATTTTAATTTCCCTAAGCTATAGGACCATAAGTGGAAGTGCCGTAGGCTCCGTAGCTTTGTTTTTTCGGTGTTCCGGGAAACGCCATACACTTCTCCAGAGTGGCTGTTGGCAATTTACATCCCGCCCATCAGCATAACAAGGCTCCCTGTTCTCCATGGCCTGTGCTGCCTTTCTGGATTTTACACTTTTTTCAGATGGCCCTTTTGACCGGGGGGCAGTGAGACTTCATTGTAGTGCAGATTTCTTTAACATGCTTGCTTGGTTGGCCAAAAAGGGCGTATACGTTATTCAGGAAAAAACGCATACGCCCTTTTTGGCCAAGAGCATCATTGTCGACGTTCTGCCTCTTTTCCTATGCTTTAAATGCAATTCCCGTCTACCCCCTGAAATCGTTTTCCTGCAATTCTGCCCCACTTACAAGTCGTCTTCGCAGCCTTCCTTCAATATATTTTTGGACGATAGCTGTCATTTATAACTCTGCAGGTTTGTGAGTTACAGTGCCCCTGAGCTCATTTCTTCAACTCGCTATCTTGTGAGCTGGCCGCAAACCCACAAGATTGCCTCTGGCCCTAATCTGGTTCCGGCACGGCATGCTGACCCTTTGGTTAATTCCTCTTCCTGGTGGGAAATGAGTGTTAAATTTGCCCGTGCAGACACCTAGAGCTAGTCTCTCATTCGTTCTCCCTATTCCTTTTCATCTTGCGCAGAAATTGCAAACTGTGCCCAAGAGGAGGTTTAAGGCACTGACTCTCCAAGTGGGGAGAGTGTTCGTAAAGGGTCTGGAATGTTGAACCCAAGTAAAAGGGGACAAAAACTGAGATGCATTTGAAAACGTTTGCCAGTCACACGGTGCACCATACTGTGGTTTCCCATGCATGTTTTAGCTGAAGGAAGAATCCCTTAAACTTGGAGAGTTGGGACCCATGGAATGGGTACCATGCTGTATGACTTCAAAGGGTCTGCATTTGCTCATCGAACCTCACCAATGCTATCAGCCCGAAGTGCCCAACCTTATGTCTCACTCAGCTCTCGGTGTAGATGTGGTAAATCCAGGTTGCATCACAAGCCCTGAATGAATTATTTAAGAATTGCTCTCTATTTCACTGTCCTTGGGTTTTGTTTGTGTAATTCATTTTGATAATGGGATTTATCGGATTTTCTCTGCTGCATTCATGCCGCTGTACACACGCTTCATTCTCTTACGGAGACATATAAATCCATGGGTTTGAAGATTCTTACTAGTCAGGTGTATTCCTAGGCGTTGAATATGGGGTGTTTAGTCCATTTCGTTGAGCAAGGGGTAGGTCTTGACTATTACATATTTGGCTTATGGAAAGGTATCTGTGCTAATTTCTATCTCTGGTTTTATGCAGCACCCCAACTCACCTTTCCCCTTAAGCAAGCATAAGTTGGTTTTCTAAATTTGAGACCCTGTTCTGTTTTGTAATTCAGTTCATGTGTAGCCAAGTTCACACTCCGTGTATTAGTGATATCTTATGATGTTTCATTTTCTGTGTGACTTATTTCACTTAGAATCATCGTACCTGAATCCACTCATTATGCCGCGACGGGCCTGATGACATAGATTTCATTGCTGTGTGATATTCCATTGTACGTACGTACCACAACTTGTTTATCCATTTTTCACATTCTGGGATATTTAACTTGTACGGTAGACGAGGTTCTTGTAAACAGAGCCGCCCGAGACGTTTAGGTGGCTGTGTGTTTTTGATTTTAATTTTCCTAAGCTATAGGACCATAAGGGGAAGTGCCGTAGGCTCCGTTGCTTTGTTTTTTAGGTGTTTCAGGAAACACCATACACTTCTCCAGAGTGGGTGTTGGCAATTTACATCACACCCATCAGCATAACAAGGCTCCCTGTTCTCCATGGCCTGTGCTGCATTTCTGGATTTTACACTTTTTTCAGATGGCCCTTTTGACCGGGGGGCAGTGAGACTTCATTGTAGTGCAGATTTCTTTAACATGCTTGCTTGGTTGGCCAAAAAGGGCGTATGCGTTTTTTCCTGAATATATTCAGGAAAAAACGCACACGCCCTTTTTGGCCAAGTGCATCATTGTCGTCGTTCTGCCTCTTTTCCTATGCTTTAAATGCAATTCCAGTCTACCCCCTGAAATCGTTTTCCTGCAATTCTGCCCCGCTTTCATGTCCTCTTCACAGCCTTCCTTCAATATATTTTTGGACGATAGCTGTCATTTATAACTCTGCAGGTTTGTGAATTACAGTGACCCTGAGCTCCTTTCTTCAAATCGCTTTCTTTTGAGCTGGCCGCAAACCCGCAGGATTTCTTCAAGCCTAAATCTTGTTCCGGCACGGCATGCTGAGCCTTTGGTTAATTCCTCTTCCTGGTGGGAAATGAGCGTTAAATTTGCCCGTGCAGACACCTACAGCTAGTCTCTCATTGGTTCTCCCTATTTCTTTTTATCTTGCGCAGAAATTGCAAACTGTGCCAAACAGGAGGTTAAAGGCACTCACTCTCCAAGTGGGGAGCGTGTTAGTAAAGGGTCTGGAATAGTGAACCCGAATAAAAGGGGACGAAAACTGAGAAGCATTTGAAAACGTTTCCCGGTCACACGGTGCACCATACTGTGGGATTCCCATGTATGTTTTAGCTGAAGGAAGAATCGTTTAAACCTGGAGAGTTGGGACCCATGGAATGGGTACCATGCAGTATGACTTCAAATGGTCTTCATTTGCTCATCGAAACTCACCAATGCTATCAGCCCGAAGTGTCCAACCTTATGTCTCACTCAGCTCTGGGTGTAGATGCGGTAAATCCAGGTTGCATCACAAGCCCTGAATGAATTGTGTAAGAATTGCTCTCTATTTCACTGTCATTGTGTTTTGTTTTTTAATTCATTTTGATAATGGGATTTATCGGATTTTCTCTGCTGCCTTCATGTAGCTGTACACACGCTTGATTCTCTTATGGAGACATATAAATCCATGGGTTTGAAGATTCTTACTAGTCAGGTGTATTCCTAGGCGTTGAATATAGGGGGTTTAGCCCATTTTGTGGAGCAAGGTGTAGGTCTTGACTATTACGTATTTGACGTATGGAATGGTATCTGTGCTAATTTCTATCTCTGGTTTTATGCAGCACCCCAACTCACCTTTCCCCTTAAGCAAACATAAGTTGCTTTTCTAAATTTGAGACCCTGTTCTGTTTTGTAATTCAGTTCATGTGTAGCCAAGATTTCATTCGGTGTATTAGTGATATCTTATGATGTTTCATTTTCTGTGTGACTTATTTCACTTAGAATCATCGTACCTGAATCCAATCATTATGCCAAGACGGGCCAGATGACATAGACTTCATTGGTGAGTGATATTCCATTGTACGTACGTACCACAACTTCTTTATCCATTTTTCGCTTTCTGGGATATTTAACTTGTACCGTAGACGAGGTTCTTGTAAACAGAGCCGTCTGACACTTTGGGGTGGCTGTGTGTTTTTGATTTTAATTTCCCTAAGCTATAGGACCATAAGTGGAAGTGCCGTAGGCTCCGTTGCTTTGTTTTTTAGGTGTTTCAGGAAACACCATACACTTCTCCAGAGTGGCTGTTGGCAATTTACATCCCACCCATCAGCATAACAAGGCTCCCTGTTCTCCATGGCCTGTGCTGCATTTCTGGATTTTACACTTTTTTCAGATGGCCCTTTTGACCGGGGGGCAGTGAGACTTCATTGTAGTGCAGATTTCTTTAACATGCTTGCTTGGTTGGCCAAAAAGGGCGTATGCGTTTTTTCCTGAATATATTCAGTAAAAAACGCATACGCACTTTTTGGCCAAGTGCATCATTGTCGACATTCTGCCTCTTTTCCTATGCTTTAAATGCAATTCCAGTCTACCCCCTGAAATCGTTGTCCTGCAATTCTGCCCCGCTTTCAAGTCCTCTTCACAGCCTTCCTTCAATATATTTTTGGACGATAGCTGTCATTTATAACTCTGCAGGTTTGTGAATTACAGTGCCCCTGAGCTCCTTTCTTCAAATCGCTTTCTTGTGAGCTGGCCGCAAACCCGCATGATAGATTCAGGCCCTAATTTGGTTCCGGCACGGCATGCTGAGCCTTTGGTTAATTCCTCTTCCTGGTTGGAAATGAGCGTTAAATTTGCCCGTGCAGACACCTACAGCTAGTCTCTCATTGGTTCTCCCTATTCCTGTTCATTTTGCGCAGAAATTGCAAACTGTGCCAAACAGGAGGTTAAAGGTACAGACTCTCCAAGTGGGGAGAGTGTTATTAAAGGGTCTGGAATGGTGTACCCAAGTAAAACGAGACGAAAACTGAGATGCATTTGAAAACGTTTCCCCGTCACATGGTGCACCATAATGTGTGTTTCCCATGCATGTTTTAGCTGAAGGAAGTATCCCTTAAACCTGGAGAGTTGGGACCCATGGAATGGCTACCATGCAGTATGACTTCAAAGGGTCTGCATTTGCTTATCGAACCTCAACAATGCTATCAGCCCAAAGTGTCCAACCTTATGTGTCACTCAGCTCTGGGTGTATATGTGGTAAATCCAGGTTGCATCACAAGCCCTGAATGAATTATTTAAGAATTGCTCTCTATTTCACTGTCCTTGGGTTTTGTTTTTGTAATTCATTTTGACAATGGGATTTATCGGATTTTCTCTGCTGCATTCATGCCGCTGTACACACGCTTCATTCTCTTACGGAGGCATATGAATCCATGGGTTTGAAGATTCTTACTAGTCAGGTGTATTCCTAGGCGTTGAATATGGGGTGTTTAGTCCATTTCGTTGAGCAAGGGGTAGGTCTGGGCTATTACATATTTGGCTTTTGGAAAGGTATCTGTGCTAATTTCTATCTCTGGTTTTATGCAGCACCCCAACTCACCTTTCCCCTTAAGCAAGCATAAGTTGGTTTTCTAAATTTGAGACCCTGTTCTGTTTTATAATTCAGTTCATGTGTAGCAAAGTTTACATTCCATGTATTAGTGATATCTTATGATGTTTCATTTTCTGTGTGACTTATTTCCCTTAGAATCATCGTACCTGAATCCACTCATTATGCCGCGACGGGTCTGATGACATAGCTTTCATTGCTGAGTGATATTCCATTGTACGTACGTACCACAACTTCTTTATCCAGTTTTCACATTCTGGGATATTTAACTTGTACCGTAGAAGAGGTTCTTGTAAACAGAGCCGTCCGACACTTTGGGGTGGCTGTGTGTTTTTGATTTTAATTTCCCTAAGCTATAGGACCATAAGTGGAAGTGCCGTAGGCTCCGTTGCTTTGTTTTTCAGGGGTTCCAGGAAACACCATACACTTCTCCAGAGTGGCTGTTGGCAATTTACATCCCGACCATCAGCATAACAAGGCTCTCTGTTCTCCTTGCCCTGTCCTGTCTTTGTGGATTTTACACTTGTTTCAGATGTCCCTTTTGACCTGGGGGCAGTGAGACTTCATTGTAGTGCAGATTTCTTTAACATGCTTGCTTGGTTGGCCAAAAAGCGCATATGCTTTTTTTCCTGAATAAATTCAGGAAAAAACGCATACACCCTTTTTGGCCAAGAGCATCATTGTCGACGTTCTGCCTCTTTTCCTATGCTTTAAATGCAATTCCCGTGTACCCCCTGAAATCGATTTCCTGCAATTCTGCCCTGCATACAAGTCGTATTCGCAGCTTTCCTTCAATATATTTTTGGACGATAGCTGTCATTTATAACTCTGCATGTTTGTGAGTTACAGTGCCCCTGAGCTCCATTCTTCAACTCGCAACTTGTGAGCTGGGCGCAAACCCGCAGGATTGCTTCAGGCCCTAATCTGGTTCCGGCACGTCATGCTGATCCTTTGGTTAATTCCTCTTCCTGGTGGGAAATGAGCATTAAATTTGCCCGTGCAGACACTTACTGCTAGTCTCTCATTGGTTCTCCCTATTCCTGTTCATCTTGCGCAGAAATTGCAAACTGTGCCAAACAGGAGGTTAAAGGCACTGACTCTCCAAGTGGGGAGAGTGTTAGTAAACGTTCTGGAATGGTGAACCCGAGTAAAAGGGGACGAAAACTGAGATGCATTTGAAAACCTTTCCTGGTCACACGGTGCACCATACTGTGGGTTTCCCATGCATGTTTTAGCTGAAGAAAGAATCCCTTAAACCTGGAGAGTTGGGACCCATGGAATGGGTACCATGCAGTATGACTTCAAAGGGTCTGCATTTGCTCATTGAACCTCAACAATGCTATCAGCCCGAAGTGCCCAACCTTATGTCTCACTCAGCTCTGGGTGTAGATGTGGTAAATCCAGGTTGCATCAAAAGCCCTGAATGAATTATTTAAGAATTGCTCTCTATTTCACTCTCATTGTGTTTTGTTTTTGTAATTTATTTTGATAATGGGATTTATCGCATTTTCACTGCTCCGTTCATGCCGCTGTACTCACTCTTGATTCTCTTCCGGAGACATATAAATCCATGAGTTTGAAGATTCTTACTAGTCAGGTGTATTCGTAGGTGTTGAATATGGCGTGTTGAGCCCATTTTGTTGACCAGGGAGTAGGTTTTTTCTATTACATATTTGGCTTATGGAACGGTATCTGTGCTAATTTCAATCTCTGGTTTTATGCAGCTCCCCAACTCTCCTTTTTCCTTAAGCAAACATAAGTTGGTCTTCTAAATTTGAGACCCCATTCTGTTTTGTAATTCAGGTCATTTGTAGCCACGTTTACATTCCATGTATTAGTAATATTGTTTGTCTTTTTCTTTTTGAATTATGTGACTTTGAATGATCATACGTAACTACTCTGGGGTTGTTACAACTGGCTATATTTCACTGATTTTCAGGCTGAGTAATATTCCACTCTACATAAGTGCCACACCTCTATCCATTTTTTCCCTCCAGAGACATATAAATTATATCCTAGTCGAGGATCTTTTAAACAGAGAGGCGGTAAACATTGGGGTGCCTGTGTCCTCTCCATTTTTGTCTTTCCCAAGATATACGTCCATGAGTGCAAGTGCCCTGTGCTCTGTAGCTCATTTTTTAGATGCTTTAGTAAACACAATACACTTCTCCAGAGTGACCATTGGCAATATACATTTCCACTATAAGCCTCACAGGGCTCCCTTTTCTCCTTGCCCTGTCCTGCATTTCTGGTGTTTACACTTTATGAGGAAGGCTCTTCTGACTGATGCGAAGTGATATGTTTTGTAGTACTGATTTCCAGTGCACACCTGTTTGGTTGGCTAAAAAAGTGTATGCCCTTTTCTTGAATATATACAGAAAAAGACGCATACACCCTTTTTGGCCAACTGCAATGTTGGCAATGTTCAGCCCCTTTTCTTGTGCTTAATGGCGAGTCCTTTCTACCTCTTCCAATCCCTTTCCTGCCATTCTCCGTTGCTTACAAGTCCTTTTCTCTGACTTTCCTCAAGACATTTTTCAGTGAGAGATATTTTCAACTCTGCAGTTTCGTGAATTTTAGCGGCCCTGAGTTCCATTTTTCAACTTGTGTTTATGGGAACTGGCCACAAAGCAGCGGGATTTCCTCAAGCCCTATTCTGTTTCCATGGGCAACCCTAGCTTTTAGTCAATTCGTCTTCCTGATTGGAAATTAGAGTGACATGTGCCTGTCCGAACACCTAGGACTTGTCTCTCATTGTTCCTCCTCCTTCTGCTTCATCCTCTGGACAAATTCCAAACTGTATGCAACAGGATGTTGACAGTGCTGACATCTCCAAGTGGGGAGACTGTTCGTAAAGACGCTGGAGGGGTGAACCCGAGCACCAGGAGATGAGGAGATGAGATGCCTTTTCCAAACTCTTCCCGATCAGACGGTATACCATCTTCTGGGTGTGACAGGCATATTTTAGCTGTAGGAAGTGTCCCATTCATGTGAGGAGAACACCAGGGCTTTTTCAAAATCAGTGTCTCTCCACAACCCAAACTGGGGAATTTTTTAAGCTACGGCTACACATAGGTTCATTAAGGGCCTTGGGAAGTAGGCAGAGTCCAAACTTTAGATGATTGAAGTCTTCAGGGTCAGAAGCACTCACCACCAGCTTCCCTTAGGTTCCATTTTAACTGTCATTAATAGATGATGTCAATAAAAATATCTATTCTTTTTTCAGATTATTTCCCCTTATAGGTTATTGCAAAATATTGAGTGTAGTTCCCTGTGCTGTACAGTAGTGCCTTGTTAATGATCGATTTTATACATAGCAGTGTGTATGTGTTAATCCCAAACTGTTAATTTATCCCTCCTCCCACCTTTCCCCTTTGGTAATAATAAATTATAAGATTTTATACTTCTCAGAAATGGGGGAGCTGAAAGAGAGGTATCATTTTCAATGGAAAAGCATTTAAAACAAGATTGAAGCTTTAACCAAGATTATTAGATGTACATCCTTGGAAAGAAATCACTTCGTTTCTCTAGTATTGACCTGACAAATAAGACAAACCTTTCACTGAACTTGCTTATAATAAAGTGATGGAAATATCAAATGGAAGTGTTAGAAACATCTTATTTTACCCGAGCCTTATACACTGTTCTATGTTAATTACAGTTTGGCTCACACATCTGTTCATTGAAGTTACAATGTTCTCAATTTCTGTTACTGATCCTCCAGAGTGGACCCCAACAAGTGTCCCCCTGCCCAGTGTCATTGGAGCCAACAGATCGAGACTGAGTTTGGTTCAGAAGCAAAGGAAACTTTATATTTTGATCAGAGAATGCAGAGGTGAGAGCATGTGCTACCCCGTGGGCTGTGGGCTGGGCTGCTGTGTAGAGATCCTGTCAGAGTCAGTGGGAGGGAGGGGGCGGAGCTCTCGAGGGCCCGGTTGGCTGCAGCTCAGGCTCTATATCGCGGAGTCTGCACTGTGCTCCAGGAGCTGAAGTGTCGACCCAGCCATTCTGCACTAGGAAATCTGGTCTGAAGTGCCGGCTGTTGAACCTCTGTATGCGGGACCCTAGGAGCACGTGAAATTAGACAAAGCACAAAGGATAAAAAAGGTTAGACTTTATTTTATTGCCCAGATTCTATTTTTATCTCCCAGGGATTTTTAAGGGGCTTTGCCTGGGACAAACCCCTCTTCTGCATTTTGTCCCCTTCCTCATTCTTAGAGTGCTGAGGGTGCAGACCCTTCATCTGTAACTGCTGAGTGCTGAGTTAGGAGCCCTCATACCTGTGGGAGAGGGTCTGAACTTCTCCCCAGCAGCCTCCAGGTGACGTTGATTGTCCGCAGGCCTCCTGCCTCCCTGCTCGTCCGCCTGAGCACAAGTATTGGTAGTGTTATAGATTCTAATGACCTTTAAGGGTCCAGGAAGGAGATGTGCAGTGACGCTGTGAGGTCCAGTTTCACCCCGCCGCACATTTGTTCAGCCACCGTAGGCTGACCGTTTCTGCCAGCCTAGATGCTCTGACCAGTAGTCTGTGCTTTCTTCAGTTAGGCCCCTGAATTAACGTAAAAACAGCACCAGGTGTCAGCACCCTGACTGCTCAACTCCCAGACAGTCCAGGGTCAGTGGTGATGAAGGACCATGATGGCCACTGAGTTAACAGCCTTTTGAAGTAAACAGGAGTCCAGCCGGTCTTATTGGCCACCATCATCACAGTGTCTGTAGGCTTTTCTATGGTGACAGCGTGATATACGGTTCCCCTGCCAAGATTATTACCTCCCCTCTGGGTGCAGTTAGTCCTGCAAGCAGTAGTCTACTCTTTTGGGACACACTCTTGTTGTTTTATGAGAGAAACTCCAGGTCAAGTGATGGTCATATGAGTCGTCATGGTGCCACTTTGCCCCAGTTATCTCTCTGGAGGTTGGAGTTGGAGGACCTCCTCACTCAAGGTCAGTGTGCCCACGGAGCAAACCCTGCAACTTCAGGGCATGGTTGGGGGTTAGGATCACCACGTGGGGTCCTTTTCCCTTAGGAGGGAGGTGGCCTTTTGGGCTGCTGATTTCCAGGTTTTCAGATACTGCCAGTATCTTGGCCAGATGTGGCGGTGGGCCAAGCCCCTTGGTGACCGTAGTTTATCCTACCTGGATGGCATTCTTGCATTGTTCCATTTCAAGTGGTCCCAGGTTTTGCACTAATACTCCAATGGCCATTCAAATTTCACTAGGAATGTAAAGGTCAAAGGGTTTAGCTAAATTAGGGAGTTCCAGGGCAAGGGTCTGAATTGACTGCTCTTTCCATTCTTGAAAGGCCACTTCTGGATTCTATTCAAAAGGATCATCATCTTTTTCTTTCAGTGTTTCATATAGAGGCCCAGCTAGTAGACTGTAGTTAGGGATCCAGAAGCAGCAAACCCTGGCCTCCCCAGGAACCCCTACGCTGTCTTCTAGTTTTAGAAATGGGTAAGGCTGTAAATCGTTTCTTCCCTTTCCTGGGATGGGCTTCTCCGACCTTCTGTGAGAATGCAGCCCACGCAGGTCACCATAGTCTGTGATATTTGAGCTTTTTCTTGGACAACTTGTATCCTTTATTGGCTTGGTAGTTCAGAGGTCTCCTTAGTAGGGCTGGCGATCAGAATGTCGTCTGCATATTGAAGGAGTGTTTCCTTTTCCAGAGGTAGAACTTTTAGGTCTTTAGCTGAGCTTTCCCCAAAGATGGTGTGGGAATTTTTGAACCCTTGGGGCAAGACGGCCCGGAAGTATTGTTTTAGTTGTATGTTGAGTCCTGCCACTCACAAGCCAAAATTTCTTGTGACTCTGGGACTAATAGAATACAAAAGAAGGCTTCATTGAAGACTAATACAGAATACCATGTCCTGGTGGTTAGTAGAATGACCAGCAGGGTGTAGGGTTTAGGAACTACTGGAGGTATATCCTCGGTGGCTTCACTGACTGTCCTGACATCTTTTACCAGGACTCCAGCAGCCCATGGGGCTCTCAAGGTCAGGCCAATCCCAGGATATGGAGCTCACCTGGGCAGGTACCCCACCCCCACCCCAGCCCACGGGGCTCTCGTGTTCAGGCCCCTCCCAGGATATGGGGCTCCCTGGGCAGGTTCCCCTGCAGCCCTTGGGGCTCTCGTGGTCAGGCCCCTCCCAGGATACAGAGCTACCCTTTCAGGTACCGTGGCAGGGCTGGGCACACAGGAGCCATGCACATCGCCCTCATTGCAGAGCACTCCCAGCTCACCTGTCACTCAGATCTGACACAGAGCACCTCAGAGCAGGACTTGAACTAACAAACAGCAGCTCCGACAGGTCTGTGACCCTGGGCATCACTCTGTGTGGCCTCCCTCCACCTGGTCTTCCAGAGACTTCCACTGCACCCGGGGCACCAGGCCTCTGTCTCCACCCACCACCCACCCCTGCTCTCCCTGACTCCTGGGTACTTCTCATTAGGAGATGGTTTTCTTGAAGTTGTCTCCCACTCATGGGCCAGATAATATAATTAGAAAACAAGCCAGAGCTGCAGCCCCTTGTCTATCCTGACTCTCAGGAGCCCACACCTGTTCCTTGGACCTGGCCGATTCAGCAAGTTCCAGTTTCTGCAACTGTGAGCCCCTGAGGGGTGATTATTGGCTGGCCTGGGAAGCCTGACCGTGCCGGCCATCCCTCCCCAGGTGTGCCTGGGTTGAGATCAATATAAACACCGCTCCAGGCAGCAAGAGCACCTGCAGCTGTGCCTGACGCCATTTTCTGCCCTGTCAGCAGTCTCGGGGCTGGACTGGTGGGAGGGAGTGAGAGGCCACGGCTTTGTGGGTTGCTCAGTGTGAGTGGGGCTCTGCTGGACTTTCTGCAGCAGTTGCCAAGATGCCACCTGCTAAAGAAGAGGATGTGCCACCCATACCTGCCGCTGGAATTTCTCCCTGGGCAGAGGTGAGTAAGGAAGAAAGCAGTGGGGGCCGGGACAGGAGGGGTATCTCAGGCAGGGAAATGGAAAGCTTCTAGAAGAGCACCCAGGGCCAGGACCATCCTGTCTGGCCTGCAGGCACCAAGTCGGCTGGCATGCTGTCGCTCATGTGGCTCCATGGCCCTTCCTCTAGGCTTTCAAGTCCTTGTACATATTCAGGTGTTTTACCTGGGAAGGGTGGGAACATTTCAGCAGCAGCTGGCCTGGGGCTCGGCCCACGTTTACTCACAGATGCCTCGGCACGGGCCCCCAGCTTTGCAATGAGGACGCTTGTTGTGTGGGGCATGCTGGCTGAATGGGAGATGATTCCCCACCACTGACCAACTTCAGAATTGTTTACAACTGGAGCAAGGGCCCTGATACGGTTTTCCTCTGTGTAACTGGTGGGTTCTGTTTTTTTTTCTTTTTTTCGTTTTTGGTTCAAGGTAGATTTTATTCCTCTTTTTTGTATTTACAGATATAAGCATGGAAATAATTTATTCATATAAATACATGTATATGAAGGGAAGAATATTTTTTCTGTTTTACTTTTTGTAATTTTGAATTTTATTTTATTTTTTTATACAGCAGGTTCTTTTTGGTTACCTATTTTATACATAGAAATGTATACATGTCAATCCCAATCTCTCAACTCCCACCACCACCCCCCTAACAGCTTTCCCCCCTTGGTGTCCATACGTTTGTTGTCTACATCTGTTGCTCTATTTCTGCCTTGCAAAACGGTTCATCTGTACAACTTTTCTAGGTTCCACATATATGCATTTATATACAGGATTTGTTTTTCTCTTTCTGACTTACTTCACTCTGTATGACAGTCTCTAGATCCATCAACGTCTCTACAAATGACCCAATTTCATTCCTTTTTATGGCTTAGTAATATTCCATTTTATATATGTACCTCATCTTTATGCATTCGTCTGTCTGTGGGCATTTAGGTTGCTTCCATTACCTGGATATTGTAAATAGTGATGCAATGAACATTGCGGTGAATGTCTCTTTTCGTTTTATGGTTTTGTCTGGGTATATGCCCAGTAGTGGGATTGCTGTATTATATGGTAATTCTATTCTTAGTTTTATAAGAAACTCCATAATGTTCTCCACAGTGACTGCATCAATTTACATTCCCAACAATAGTGGAAGAGGTTTCCTTATCTCCGCACCCTTTCCAGCATTTGTTGTTTGTAGATTTTCTGATGATGCCCATTCTAACAGGTGTGAGGTGATACACCATGGATTAGTCTATTTCGTTGAGCAAAGAGTAGGTCTTGTCTATTACATATTTGGCTTATGGAACGGTATGTGTGCTCATTTCAATCTCTGGTTTTATACAGCACCCCAACTCAACTTTCCCGTTAAGCAAGCATAAGTTTTTATCTAAATGTGAGACTCTGCTCGGTTTTGTAATTCAGTTTATGTGTAGCCAAGTTTACACTCCCTCTATTTGTGATATCTTATGATAATTATGTTTCTCTGTGTGACATATTTCTCTTAGAATCATCATACTTAAATCCACTCAATTTGCTGCTACAGGCCTGATGACATTGATTTCATTGCTGAGTGATATTTCGTTGTACGTAAGTAGGACAACTCCTTTATCCATTTTTTTCTTTCTGGGATATTTAATTTGTACTGGACTCAAGGTTCTTGTAAACACAGCAGCCCTGGATATTGTGTTGGCTGTGTCTTGTTGATTTTAATTTTCCTAAGCTATAGGGCCAAAAGTGGAAGTGCCCTAGGCTCTGTAGCTTTGTTTTTTAGATGTTTCAGCATACACTATAAACATCACCAGAGTGTCTGTTGGCAATTTACATCCCGTCCATCAGCATAACAAGGCTCCCTGTTCTCCATGGCCTGTCCTGTGTTTCTGGGTTTTACACTTTTTTCAGATGGCTCTTTTGACGAATGGGAAATGAGAGTTCATTGTAGTGCGGATTTCCATTGCTCGAATTCTTGGTTGGCCACAAAGGGCATATGCGTTTTTTCCTGAATATATTCAGGAAAAAATGTATACGCACTTTTTGTCCAAGTGCATCACTGTCAAAGATCTGCCGCTTTTCACATGCTTTAAATGCAATTCCAATCTACCTCCTGAAATATGATTCCTGCAATTCTGCCTCGTTTTCAAGTCCTCTGTGCAGACTTACTTCAATATATTTTTGCCAATAGCTGTCATTTATAACTCTGCAGGTTTGTGAATTACAGTGCCTGTGATTTCCTTTCTTAACTCGTTTCCTTGAAAGCTGGCCACAGAACCGCAGGTTTGCTTCAGGCCGTAATCAGGGTCCTGCACGGCACTCTGAGCCTTTGGTTAATTCCTCTTCCTGGTGGGAAATTAGAGTTAAATGTGCCCCTCCAGACACCTGCCTCACTCCCAGCCCCTTGGTGATGTGTGTCCTCTGGTTTGAGGCCACATGTGCTGGGTTCCTCACCTTTCGCAGATGTGTCCCCACTGGTGTGCGGACACTCCTGCCTGGTTCCCATCCCCTTGGTGATGTGAGCCCTCCAGTGAGAGTCTGATCCTGGTTGGGCTCCTCACACTTCTGTGAGGTGGGCCCTCTTCTCTGAGGTCACTCCTGCCTGGCTGACACACCCCGCCTTGGCGACGTCGGCCCTCTGGTGGCAGTTGGAGCCCGCTGGGAGCCTCCTCCCCTCAGTGATGAGGCCCTCTGGCATCAGGCCCTAACTGCTGGTTACCCACATTTTCTGATACGTGCTAAGTGGTGTGAGGGCACTCCTGCCAGGTTCCCATCCCCATGTGCCTTCTGCTCTATGGTCCCAACACCTGTGTTGTTCACAGTTTCAGGATGTTGGCTCTCTGGTGTTAGTTCACTCAGGCCTAGATCCCATAGACTCTGTGCTCTGAGCCGCCTGCTGGGAGGTTCCTACTGCTGGATTCCTTACCATTTTTATTCTTTGGGTCCTGTGTTTTCATGCTCCTCCTTCCTGACTCACTCCCAGCCCCTTTGTGATGTGGGTCCTCTGGTTTGAGGCCACATGTGCCGGTTTCCTCACCTTTATTGATGTGGCCCCACTGGTGTGAGGACACTCCTGCCTGGTTCCCATCCCCTTGGTGATGGGGGTCCTCTGGTGAGAGTCTGATCCTGGCTGGATTCCTCACCCTTCTGGGAGGTGGGCCCTCTGCTGTGAGGTCACTCCTGCCTGGCTGGCACACATCACCTTGGCGATGTGGGTCCTCAGTTGGGAGTTGGTGCCTGCTGGGAGTCTCCTCCCCTCGGTAATGAGGGCCCTCTGGCGTCAGGCCCTAACTCATGGGCTCCCAAAATTTTCTGATATGTGCCCTGTCGTGCGAGTACACTCCTGCCACGTTCCCATCCCCATGGGGATGTGGGCCTTCTGCTCTGAGGTCCCACCAGCTGGATTGCTCACAGTGTCATGATGTGAGCCCTCTGCTGTGAGTTCACTGTGGCCTGGATCCCATAGACTCCGTACTCTGGGCCACCTGCTGGGGGGTTCCAACTGCTGGATTCCTCACATTTTTTATTCTGTGGGCCCTGTGCTGTTAGGCTACTCCTGCCTGCCTCACTCGGAGCACCTTGGAAATGTGGGTCCTCTGGTTTAGGCCACATGTGCTGGGTTCGTCACCTTTCTATAATGTGGCCACACTGGTGTGAGGACACTCCTGCCTTGTTCTGGTCACCTTGGTGATGCGGGCTCTCTGGTGAGAGTCTTATCCTGGCTGGTTTCCTCACCCTTCTGTGAGGTAGGCCCTCTGCTGTGAGGTCACTCCTGCCTGACTGGCACACGTCACCTTGGCGACGTGGGCCCTCAGGTGGGAGTTGGTGCCTGCTGGGAGTCTCCTTCCCTCGGTAATGAGGGCCCTCTGGCGTCAGGCTCTAACTCCTGGGCTCCCAAAATTTTCTGATGTGCGCCCTGTGGTGTGAGTACACTCCTGCCAGGTTTCCAACCCCATGGGAATATGGGCCTTCTGCTCTGAGGTCCCAACGGTGGGTGGCTCAGTTTCATGATGAGGGCCCTCTGGTGTGAGTTCACTCCGGCCTGGATCCCATAGCCTCGCTGCTCCTGACCGCCTGCGGGGAGATTCCAACTGCGGGATTCCTCACCTTTTTTCTTCTATGAGCCCTCTGTTTGGAGACTCCTCCTGCCTGACTCACTCCCAGCCCCTTGGTGATGTGTGTCCTCTGGTTTGAGGCCACGTGTGCTGGGTCCCTCACCTTTCGATGATGTGGCCCCGCTGGTTTGAGGACACTCCTGCCTGGTTTCTATCCCCTTGGTGATGTGGGCCCTCTGGTGAGAGTCTGATCCTGGCTGGGTTCCTCACCCTTCTGTGAGGTGGGCCCTCTGCTGTGAGGTCACTACTGACTGGCTGGCACACCCCGCCTTGGCGACATCGGCTCTCTTGTGGCAGTTGGAGCCTGCTGGGAGCCACCTCCCCTCGGTGATGAGGGCTCTCTAGCGTCAGGCCGTAACTGCTGGGTACCCACTTTTTCTGATACGTGCTAAGTGGTGCGAGGACACTCTTGCCATGTTCCCAAACCCATGGGGATGTGGGCCTTCTGCTGTGAGGTCCCAATGGCTGGGTTGCTCACAGTTTCATGATATGGGCCCTCTGCTGTGAGTTCACTGCAGCCTGGATCGCATAGACTCGGTGCTCTGGGCCGCCTGCTGGGAGGTTCCCACTGCAGGATTCCTCAGCTTTTTTATTCTATGGGCCCTGTGTTGTGAGGCTACTCCTGCATGCCTCACTCCGAGCCCCTTGGAGATGTGGGTCTTCTGGTTTAGGCCACATGTGCTGGGTTCCTCACCTTTCTATGATGTGGTCACCCTGGTGTGAAGACAGTCCTGCCTGGTTCTGATCCTCTTGGTGATGTGGGCCCTCTGGTGAGAGTCTAATCCTCTTTGGGTTCCTCACACTTTTTTGAGGTTGGCCCTCTGCTCTGAGGTCACTCCTGCCTGGCTGGCACACCTCGCATTGGCGACGTTGGCCCTCTTGTAGCAGTTGGAGCCTGCTGGGAGCCTCCTCTCCTCGGTGATGAGGGCCCTCTGGCGTCAGGCCCTAACTGCTGGGCTCCCCACATTTTCTGATGTGTGCCCACTGGTGCGATGACACTCCTGCTTGGTTCGCTTCCCCATGGGGATGTGGGCCTTGTGCTTGAGGTCACAATGGCTAGGTTGCTCACAGTTTCATGATGAGGGCCCTCTGTTGTAAGTTCATCATTGCCTGGATCCCATAGCCTCGGTGCTCTGGGCCGCCTGCTGGGATGTTCCAACTGCTGGATTCCTCACCTTTTTTATACAATGGGCCACGTGTTTTGAGGTTCATCCTGCCTGCCTCGCTCCGAGACCCATGGAGATGTGGGTCCTCTGGTTTGAGGCCACATGTGCTGGGTACCTCAACTTGCGATGATGTGGCCCTACCGGTGTGAAGACACTCCTGCCTGGTTCCCAGCCCCTTGCTGATGTGGGCCCTCTGGTGAGAGTCTGATAATGGCTGGGTCCCTTACCCTTCTGTGAGGTGGGCCCTCTGATGTGAGGTCACTCCTGCCTGGCTGGCTCACGTCACCTTGGCGATGTGGGCCCTCTGTTGGCCACTGAAGCATGCTGGGAGCCCCCTACCCTCTTTAAGGAGGGCCTTGGAAAAAACGCATATGCACTTTTTGAACAAGTGCATCATTGTCGAGGTTCTGCCTCTTCTCCTATGCTTTCAGTGCACTTCCCGTCTACCTCCTGAAATCGTTTTCCTGGAATTCTGCCCCGCTTTCAAGTCCTCTTCGCAGCCTTCCTTCAATATATTTTTGGACGATAGCTGTCATTTATAACTCTGCAGGTTTGTGAATTACAGTGCCCCTGAGCTCCTTTGTTCAACTCGCTATCTTGTGAGCTGCCTGCACACCCGCAGTATTGCTTCAGGCCCTAATCTGGTTCTGGCACGGCATTCTGAGCCTTTGGTTAATTCCACTTCCTGGTGAGAAATGAGCATTAAATTGCCCGTGCAGACACCTACAGCTAGTCTCTCATTGGTTCTCCCTATTCCTGTTCATCTTGCGCAGAAATTGCAAACTGTGACAAACAGGAGGTTAAAGGCACTGACTCTCCAAGTGGGGAGAGTGTTAGTTAAGCGTCTGGAATGGTGAACCCGAGTATAAAGGGAAGAAAACTGAGATGCATTTGAAAACGTTTCCCAATCACATGGTGGACCATACTCTGGGTTTCCCATACATGATGTAGCGGAAGGAAGAATCCCTTAAACCTGGAGAGTTGGGACCCTTGGAATGGGTACCATGCAGTATGACTTCAAAGGGTCTGCAATTGCTCACCGAACCTCAACAATGCTATCAGGGCGAAGTGTCCGGCCTTATGTCTCCCCAGCACTGGGTGTACATGTGGTAAATCCAGGTTGCATCAGAAGCCCTGAGTGAATTATTTAAGAATTGCTCTCTATTTCACTGTCATTGTGTTTTGTTTTTGAAATTTATTTTGATAATGTGATTTATCGGATTTTCACTGTTGCCTTTAGGCCACTGAACACACGCTGGATTCTCTTTTGGACACATATAAATCCATGGGTTTTAAGATTCTTGCTAGGCAGGTATATTTCTAGGCGTTGAATATGGGGTGTTGAGCCCATTTCGTTGAGCAAGCAGTAGGTCTTGTCTATTACATATTTGGCTTATGGAACTGTATCAGTGCGAATTTCAATCTCTGTTTTTATGCAGCACCCGAACTCACCTTTCCCAAAAAGCAAGCATAAGTTGGTTTTCTAAATTTGAGACACTGTTCTGTTTTGTAATTCAGTTCATGTGTAGCCAAGATTACATTCCGTGTATTAGTGATACCTTATGATGTTTCTTTTTCTGTGTGACCTATTGCACGTAGAATCATCGTACCTGAATCCACTCATTATGCCGCTACGGGCCTGATGACATAGATTTCATTGCTGAGTGGTATTCCATTGTACGTAAGAACCACAACTTCTTTATCCATTTTTCGCCCTGTGGGATATTTAACTTGTACCGTAGACGAGGTTCTTGTAAACAGAGCCGTTCCAAACTTTGGGGTGCCTGTGTGGTTTTGATTTTAATTTCCCTAAGCTATAGGACCATAAGTGGAAGTGCCATAGGCTGTGTTGCTTTGTTTCTTATGTGTTTCAGGAAATACCATACACTTCTCCAGAGTGGCTGTTGGCAATTCACATCCCGCCCATCAGGATAACAATGCTCCCTCTTCTCCATGGCCTGTCCTGCCTTTCTGGATTTTACACTTTTTTCAGATGGCCCTTTTGACCGGGGGGCAGAGAGACTTCATTGTAGTGCAGATTTCTTTACACGCTTGCTTGGTTGGCCAAAAAGGGCGTATGCGTTTTTTCCTGATTATATTCAGGAAAAAACGCATACACCCTTTTTGGCCAAGTGCATCATTGTCGCCGTTCTCCGTCTTTTCCTAGGCGTTAAGTGCAATTCCAGTCTACCCCCGAAATCGTTTTCCTGAATTTCTGCCCAAATTCTAAGTCCTCTTCGCAGACATACTTCAATATATTTTTGGACGATAGCTGTCATTTATAGGTCTGCAGGTTTGTGAGTTACAGTGCCCCTGAGCTCGTTTCTTCAACTCGCTATCTTGTGAGCTGGCCGCAAACCCGCTGCATTGCTTCAGGCCTTAATCTGGTTCCAGCACGACATGCTGAGCCTTTGGTTAATTCCTCTTCCTGGTGCGAAATGAGCGTTAAATTTCCCCGTGCAGATACCTAGAGCTAGTCTCTCATTCGTTCTCCCTATTCCTTTTCATCTTGTGCAGAAATTGCAAACTCTGCCCAACAGGAGGTTAAAGGCACTGACACTCCAAGTGGGGAGAGTGTTCGTAAAGGGTCTGGAATGGTGAACCCGAGTAAAAGGGGACGAAAACTGAGATGCATTTGAAAACGTTTGCCAGTCACACGGTGCACCATACTGTGGGTTTCCCATGCATGTTTTAGCTGAAGGAAGAATCCCTTAAACTTGGAGAGTTGGGACCCATGGAATGGGTACCATGCTGTATGACTTCAATGGGTCTGCATTTGCTCATCGAACCTCACCAATGCTATCAGCCCGAAGTGCCCAACCTTATGTCTCACTCAGCTCTGGGTGTAGATGTGGTAAATCCAGGTTGCATCACAAGCCCTGAATGAATTATTTAAGAATTGCTCTCTATTTCACTGTCCTTGGGTTTTGTTTGTGTAATTCATTTTGATAATGGGATTTATCGGATTTTCTCTGCTGCATTCATGCCGCTGTACACACGCTTCATTCTCTTACGGAGACATATAAATCCATGGGTTTGAAGATTCTTACTAGTCAGGTGTATTCCTAGGCGTTGAATATGGGGTGTTTAGTCCATTTCGTTGAGCAAGGGGTAGGTCTTGACTATTACAAATTTGGCTTATGGAAAGGTATCTGTGCTAATTTCTATCTCTGGTTTTATGCAGCACCCCAACTCACCTTTCCCCTTAAGCAAGCATAAGTTGGTTTTCTAAATTTGAGACCCTGTTCTGTTTTGTAATTCAGTTCATGTGTAGCAAGTTTACATTCCGTGTAGTAGTGATATCTTATGATGTTTCATTTTCTGTGTGACTTATTTCACTTAGAATCATCGTACCTGAATCCACTCATTATGCCGCGACGGGCCTGATGACATAGATTTCATTGCTGAGTGATATTCCATTGTTCGTACGTACCACAACTTCTTTATCCATTTTTCACATTCTGGGATATATAACTTGTACCGTAGACGAGGTTCTTGTAAACAGAGCCGTCCGACACTTTGGGGTGGCTGTGTGTTTTTGATTTTAATTTCCCTAAGCTATAGGACCATAAGTGGAAGTGCCGTAGGCTCCGTAGCTTTGTTTTTTCGGTGTTCCGGGAAACACCATACACTTCTCCAGAGTGGCTGTTGGCAATTTACATCCCGCCCATCAGCATAACAAGGCTCCCTGTTCTCCATGGCCTGTGTTGCCTTTTTGGATTTTACACTTTTTTCAGATGGCCCTTTTGACCGGGGGGCAGTGAGACTTCATTGTAGTGCAGATTTCTTTAACATGCTTGCTTGGTTGGCCAAAAAGGGCGTATGCGTTTTTTCCTGAATATATTCAGGAAAAAACGCATACGCCCTTTTTGGCCAAGAGCATCATTGTCGACGTTCTGCCTCTTTTCCTATGCTTTAAATGCAATTCCCGTCTACCCCCTGAAATCGTTTTCCTGCAAATCTGTCCCGCTTACAAGTCGTCTTCGCAGCCTTCCTTCAATATATTTTTGGACGATAGCTGCCATTCATAACTCTGCAGGTTTTTGAATTACAGTGCCCCTGAGCTCCTTTCTTCAACTCGCTTTCTTGTGAGCTGGCCGCAAAACCGCACGATTGCTTCAGGCCCTAATCTGTTTCCGGAAGGGCACGCTGAGCCTTTGGTTAATTCCTCTTCCTGGTGGGAAATGAGCATTCCATTTGCCCGTGCAGGCACCTACAGCTAGTCTCTCAATGGTTCTCCCTATTCCTGTTCATCTTGCGCAGAAATTGCAAACTGTGCCCAACAGGAGGTTAAAGGCACTGACTCTCCAAGTGGGGAGAGTGTTAGTAAAGCGTCTGAAATGGTGAAACCGAGTACCTGGGGATGAAACATGAGATTCATTTTAAAACGTTTCCTGGTCACATGTTGGACCATACTCTGGGTTACCCATGCATATTTTAGATGAAAGAAGAATCCTTTAAACCTGGAGAGTTGCGATCATTCGAATGGGTACCATGCAGTATGACTTCAAAGTGTCTGCATTTGCTCAACGAACCTCACCAATGCTATCAGCCCGAAGTGTCCAGCCTTATGTCTCACCCAGCTCTGGGTGTAGATGTGGTAAATCCAGGTTGCATCACAAGCCCTGAATGAATTATTTAAGAATTGCTCTCTATTTCACTGTCATTGTGTTTTGTTTTTGAAATTTATTTTTATAATGGGATATATCTTATTTTCACTGCTGCGTTCATGCCATTGTACACACACTTGATTCTCTTATGAAGACATATAAATCCATGGGTTTTAATATTCTTACTAGTCAGGTATATTCCTAGGCGTTGAATATGGGGTTCTGAGTCCATTTTGTTGAGCAAGCAGTAGATCTTGACTATTACATATTTGGCTTATGGAACAGTATCTGTGCTAATTTCAATCTCTAGTTTTATGCAGCACCCCAACTCACCTTTATCCTTAAGCAAGAATAAGTTGGTTTTCTATATTTGAGACCCTGTTCTGTTTTGTAATTCAGTTCATGTGTAGCCAAGCTTACATTCCATGTATTAGTGATATAGTATGTCTTTTTCTTTTTGAATTCTGTGACTTTGAATGATCATACGTAACTCCTCTGGAGTTGTTACAAGTGGCCATATTGCATTGATTTCCAGGCTGAGTCATATTCCACTCTACATAAGCACCACATCTGTATCCATTTTTTCCCTCCAGAGACATTTAAGTTATATCCTGGTCGAGGATCTTTTAAACAATTAGGCGGTATACATTGGGGTGCCTGTGTCCTCTCGATTTTTGTTTTTCCCAAGATATACGTCCATGAGTGCAAGTGCCCTGTGCTCTGTAGCTCATTTTTCAGATGCTTTATTAAACACAATACACTTCTCCAGAGTGACCGTTGGCAATATACATTTCCACTATAAGCCTCACAGGGCTCCCTTTTCTCCTTGCCCTGTCCTGCATTTCTGGTGTTTACACTTTATGAGGAAGGCTCTTCTGACTGATGCGAAGTGATATGTTTTGTAGTATTGATTTCCAGTGCCCACCTGTTTGGTTGGCTAAAAAAGTGTATGCCCTTTTCTTGAATATATACAGAAAAAGACGCATACACCCTCTTTGGCCAACTGCAATGTTGGCAATGTTCAGCCCCTTTTCTTGTGCTTAATGGCGAGTCCTTTCTACCTCTTCCAATCCCTTTCCTGCCATTCTCCGTTGCTTACAAGTCCTTTTCTCTGACTTTCCTCAAGACATTTTTCAGTGATAGATATTTTCAACTCTGCAGTTTCGTGAATTTTAGTGCCACTGAGCTCCATTTTTCAACTTGTGTTTATGGGAACTGGCCACAAAGCAGCGGGATTTCCTCAAGCCCTATTCTGTTTCCATGGGCAACCCTAGCCTTTGGTCAATTCGTCTTCCTGATTGGAAATTAGAGTGACATGTGCCTGTCCGAACACCTAGGACTTGTCTCTCATTGTTCCTCCTCCTTCTGCTTCATCCTCTGGACAAATTCCAAACTGTATGCAACAGGATGTTGACAGTGCTGACATCTCCAAGTGGGGAGACTGTTAGTAAAGACGCTGGAAGGGTGAACCCGAGCACCAGGAAATGAGGAGATGAGATGCCTTTTCCAAACTCTTCCCGATCAGACGGTATACCATCCTCTGGGTGTGACAGGCATGCTTTAGCTGTAGGAAGGGTCCCATTCATGTGAGGAGAACACCAGGGCTTTTTCAAAATCAGTGTCTCTCCACAACCCAAACTGGGGAATTTTTTAAGCTACGGCTACACATATGTTCATTAAGGACCTTGGGAAGTAGACAGAGTCCAAACTTTAGATGATTGAAGTCTTCCTGGTCAGAAGCACTCACCACCGGCTTCCCTTAGGTTCCATTTTAACTGTCATTGAAAGATGATGTCAATAAAAATATCTATTCTTTTTCAGATTATTTCCCCTTATAGGTTATTGCAAAATATTGAGTGTAGTTCCCTGTGCTATACAGCAGTTCCTTGTTGATGATCGATTTTATACATAGCAGTGTGTATGTGTTAATCCCAAACTGTTAATTTATCCCTCCTCTCACCTTTCCCCTTTGGTAATAATAAATTATAAGACTTTATACTTCTCAGAAATGTGGGAGCTGAAAGAGAGGTATCATTTTCAATGGAAAAGCATTTAAAACAAGATTGAAGCCTTAACCAAGATTATTAGATGTACATCCTTGGAAAGAAATCACTTCATTTCTCTAATATTGACCTGACAAATAAGACAAACCTTTTCACTGAACTTGCTTATAATAAAGTGATGGAAATATCAAATGGAAGTGTTAGAAACATCTTATTTTACCCGAGCCTTATACACTGTTCTATGTTAATTACAGTTTGGCTCACACATCTGTTCATTGAAGTTACAATGTTCTCAATTTCTGTTATTGATCCTCCAGAGTGGACCCCAACAAGTGTCCCCCTGCCCAGTGTCATTGGAGCCAACAGATCGAGTCTGAGTTTGGTTCAGAAGCAAAGGAAACTTTATATTTTGATCAGAGAATGCAGAGGTGAGAGCATGTGCTACCCCGTGGGCTGTGGGCTGGGCTGCTGTGTAGAGATCCTGTCAGAGTCAGTCAGAGGGAGGGGGCGGAGCTCTTGAGGGTCCGGTTGGCTGCAGCTCAGGCTCTATATCACGGAGTGTGCACTGTGCCCCAGGAGCTGAGGTGTCGACCCAGCCATTCTGCACTAGAAAATCTGGTCTGAAGTGCCGGGTGTGGAACCTCTGTATGCGGGACCCTAGGAGCACGTGAAATTAGACAAAGCACAAAGGATAAAAAAGGTTAGACTTTATTTTATTGCCCAGATTCTATTTTTATCTCCCAGGGATTTTTAAGGGGCTTTGCCTGGGACAAGCCCCTCTTCTGCCTTTTGTCCCCTTCCTCATTCTTGGAGTGCTGGGGGTGCAGACCCTTCTTCTGTAACTGCTGAGTGCTGAGTTAGGAGCCCTCATACCCGTGGGCGAGGGTCAGAACTTCTCCCCAGCAGCCTCCAGGTGACGTTGATTGTCCCCAGGCCTCCTGCCTTCCTGCTAGTCTGCCTGAGCACCAGTATTGGAAGTGTTATAGATTCTAATGACCTTTAAGGGTCCAGGAAGGAGATGTGCAGTGATGCTGTGAGGTCCAGTTTCACCCCGCCCCGCATTTGTTCGGCCACCTTAGGCTGACCGTTTCTGCCAGCCTAGATGCTCTGACCAGTAGTCTGCACTTTCTTCAATTAGGCCCCTGAATTAACGTAAAAAGAGCACCAGGTGTCAGGACCCTGTCCGCTCAACTCCCAGACAGTCCAGGGTCATGGGTGATGAAGGACCATGATGGCCACTGAGTCAACAGCCTTTTGAAGTAAACAGGAGTCCAGCCGGTCTTATTGGCCAACATTATCACAGTGTCTGTAGGCTTTTCTATGGTGACAGCGTGATATACGGTTCCCCCGCCAGGATTATTAGGTCCGCTCTGGGGGCAGTAAGTCCTGCAAGCAGTAGTCTACTCTTTTGGGACACACTCTTGTTGTTTTATGAGAGAAACTCCAGGTCAAGTGATGGTCACTTGAGTCATCATGGTGCCCCGTTGCCCCCGGTTATCTCTCTGGAGTTTGGAGTTGGAAGGCCTCCTCACTCGAGGTCAGTGTGCCCACAGAGCAAACCCTGCAACTTCAGGGCATCATTGGGTGTTAGGAACACCACTTGGGGTCCTTTTCCCTTAGGAGGGAGGTGGCCTTTTGGGCTGCTGATTTCCAGGATTTTAGATACCGCCAGTATCTTGGCCAGATGTGGCAGTGGGCCAAGCCCCTTGGTGACCGTAGTTTATCCTACCTGGATGGCATTCTTGCATTGTTCCATTTCAAGTGGTCCCAGTTTTTGCACTAATACTCCAATGGCGATTCACCGTTCACCAGGAATGTAAAGGTCAAAGGGTTTAGCTAAATTAGGGAGTTCCAGGGCAAGGGTCTGAATTGACTGCTCTTTCCATTCTTGAAAGGCCACTTCTGGATTCTATTCAAAAGGATCATCATCTTTTCCTTTCAGTGTTTCATAAAGAGGCCCAGCTAGTAGACTGTAGTTAGGGATCCAGAAGCAGCAAACCGTGGCCTCCCCAGGAACCCCTAAGCTGTCTTCTAGTTTTAGAAAGGGGTAAGGCTGTAAATTGTTTCTTCCCTTTCCTGGGATGGGCTTCTCCGACCTTCTGTGAGAATGAAGCCCAGGCAGGTCACCGTAGTCTGTGATATTTGAGCTTTTTCTTGGACAACTTGTATCCTTTATTGGCTTGGTAGTTCAGAGGTCTCCTTAGTAGGGCTGGTGTTCAGAATGTCGTCTGCATATTGAAGGAGTGTTTCTTTTTCCAGTGGTAGGACTTTTAGGTCTTTAGCTGAGCTTTCCCCAAAGATGGTGTGGGAATTTTTGAACCCTTGGGGCAAGACGGCCCAGAAGTATTGTTTTAGTTGTATGTTGAGACCTGCCACTCACAAGCCAAAATTTCTTGTGACTCTGACACTAATGGAATACAAAAGAAGGCATCATTGAAGACTAATACAGAATACCATGTCCTGGTGGTTGGTAGAATGACCAGCAGGGTGTAGGATTTAGGAACTACTGGAGGTCTATCCTCGGTGGCTTCACTGACTGTCCTGACATCTTTTACCAGGATTCCAGCAGCCCATGGGGCTCTCGATATCAGGCCAATCCCAGGATATGGAGATCACCTGAGCAGGGAACCTATCCCCCACTCCAGACCACGGGGCTCTCGTGGTCAGGCCACTCTCAGGATACAGAGCTACCCTTGCAGTTACCGTGGCAGGGCTGGGCACACAGGAACCGTGCACATCGCCCTCATTGCAGAGCACTCCCAGTTCACCTGTCACTCAGATCTGACACAGAGCACCTCAGAGCAGGACTTGAACTAACAAACAGCAGCTCTGACAGGTCTGTGACCCTGGGCATCACTCTGTGTGGCCTCCCTCCACCTGGTCTTCCAGAGACTTCCACTGCACCCGGGGCACCAGGCCTCTGTCTCCACCCACCACACACCCCTCCTCTCCCTGACTCCTGGGTTCCTCTCATTAGGAGAGGGTTTTCTTGAAGTTGTCTCCCACTCATGGGCCAGATAATATAATTAGAAAACAAGCCAGAGCTGCAGTCCCTTGTCTATCCTGACTCTCAGGAGCCCACACCTGTTCCTTGGACCTGGCCGATTCAGCAAGTTCCAGTTTCTGCAACTGTGAGCCCCTGAGGGGTGATTATTGGCTGGCCTGGGAAGCCTGACCGTGCCGGCCAGTCCTCCCCAGGTGTGCCTGGGTTGAGATCAATATAAACACCGCTCCAGGCAGCAAGAGCCCCTGCAGCTGTGCCTGACGCCATTTTCTCTGCCCAGTCAGCAGTCTCGGGGCTGGGCTGGTGGGAGGGAGTGAGAGGCCACGGCTTTGTGGGTGGCCCAGTGTGAGTGGGGCTCTGCTGGACTTTCTGCAGCAGTTGCCAAGATGCCACCTGCTAAAGAAGAGGATGTGTCACCCATACCTGCTGCTGGAATTTCTCCCTGGGCAGAGGTGAGGAAGGAAGAAATCAGTGGGGGCCGGGACAGCAGGGGTATCTCAGGCAGGGAAATGGAAAGCTTCCAGAAGAGCACCCAGGGCCAGGACCATCCTGGCTGGCCTGCAGGCACCAAGTCGGCTGGCATGCTGTCGCTCATGTGGCTCCATGGCCCTTCCTCTAGGCTTTCAAATCCTTGTACATATTCAGGTGTTTTACCTGTGAAAGGTGGGAACATTTCTGCAGCAGCTGGCCTGGGGCTCGGCCCACGTTTACTCACAGATGCCTCGGCACGGTCCCCCAACTTTGCAATGAGGATGCTTGTTGCGTGGGGCCTGCTGGCTGAATGGGAGATGATTCCCCACCACTGACCAACTTCAGAATTGTTTACAACTGGAGCAAGTGCCCTGATACGGTTTTCCTCTGTGTAACTTGTGGGTTCTGTATTTTTTTTCTTTTTCTCATTTTTGGTTCAAGGTAGATTTTATTCCTCTTTTTTGTATTTACAGATATAAGCATGGAAATAATTTATTCATATAAATACATGTATGTGAAGGGAAGAATATTTTTTCTGTTTTACTTTTTTTAATTTTGAATTTTATTTTAATTTTTTATACAGCAGGTTCTTGTTGGTTATCTATTTTATACATATAAATGTATACATGCCAATCCCAATCTCTCAACTCCTCCCACCACCACCCCCTAACAGCTTTCCCCCCTTGGTGTCCATACGTTTGTTGTCTACATCTGTTGCTCTATTTCTGCCTTGCAAAACGGTTCATCTGTACAATTTTTCTAGGTTCCACATATATGCATTAATATACAAGATTTGTTTTTCCATTTCTGACTTACTTCACTCTGTATGACAGTCTCTAGATCCATCAACGTCTCTACAAATGACCCAATTTCATTCCTTTTTATGGCTTAGTAATATTCCATTTTATATATGTACCTCATCTTTATGCATTCGTCTGTCTGTGGGCATTTAGGTTGCTTCCATTACCTGGATATTGTAAATAGTGATGCAATGAACATTGCAGTGAATGTCTCTTTTTGATTTATGGTTTTGTCTGGGTATATGCCCAGTAGTGGGATTGCTGTATCATATGGTAATTCTATTCTTAGTTTTATAAGAAACTCCATAATGTTCTCCACAGTGACTGTATCAATTTACATTCCCAACAATAGTGGAAGAGGGTTCCTTATCTCCACACCCTTTCCAGCATTTGTTGTTTGTAGATTTTCTGATGATGCCCATTCTAACAGGTGTGAGGTGATACATCTTGGATGAGTCTATTTCATTGAGCAAAGAGTAGGTCTTGTCTATTACATATTTGACTTATGGAACGGTATGTGTGCTCATTTCAATCTCTGGTTTTATACAGCACCCCAACTCAACTTTCCCCTTAAGCAAGCATAAGTTTTTATCTAAATGTGAGACTCTGTTCGGTTTTGTAATTCAGTTTATGTGTAGCCAAGTTTACACTCTCTCTATTAGTGATATCTTATGATAATTATGTTTCTCTGTGTGACATATTTCTCTTAGAATCATCATACTTAAATCCACTCAATTTGCTGCTACAGTCCTGATGACATTGATTTCATTGCTGAGTGATATTCCGTTGTACGTAAGTAGCACAACTCCTTTATCCATTTTTTTCTTTCTGGGATATTTAATTTGTACTGGACTCGAGGTTCTTGTATACACAGCAGCCCTAAATTTTGTGTTGGCTGTGTCTTCTTGATTTTAATTTTCCAAAGCTATAGGGCCAAAAGTGGAAGTGCCCTAGGGTCTGTAGCTTTGTTTGTCAGATGTTCCAGGATACACCATAAACATCTCCAGAGTGTCTGTTGGCAATTTACATCCCACCCATCAGCATAACAAGGCTCCCTTTATTCCATGGCCTGTCCTGTGTTTCTGGTTTTTACACTTTTTTCAGATGGCCCTTTTGACGAATGGGAAATAAGACTTCATTGTAGTGCGGATTTCCATTGCTCGAGTGCTTGGTTGGCCAAAAAGGGCATATGCGTTTTTTCCTGAATATATTCAGGAAAAAATGTATATGCACTTTTGTCCAAGTGCATCATTGTCGAAGATCTGCCGCATTTCACATGCTTTAAATGCAATTCCAATCTACCTCCTGAAATATGATTCCTGCAATTCTGCCTCGTTTTCAAGTCCTCTTTGCAGACTTACTTCAATATATTTTTGCCAATAGCTGTCATTTATACCTCTGCAGGTTTGTGAATTACAGTGCCCGTGATTTCCTTTCTTAACTCGTTTCCTTGAAAGCTGGCCACAGAACCGCAGGTTTGCTTCAGGCCATAATCAGGGTCCGGCACGGCACTCTGAGCCTTTGGTTAATTCCTCTTCCTGGTGGGAAATTAGAGTTAAATGTGCCCCTCCAGACACCTGCCTCACTCCCAGCCCCTTGGTGATGTGTGTCCTCTGGTTTGAGGCCACATGTGCTGGGTTCCTCACCTTTGGCTGATGTGGCCCCACTGGTGTGAGGACACTCCTGCTTGGTTCCCATCTCCTTGGTGATGTGGGCCCTCCGGTGAGAGTCTGATCCTGGTTGTGTTACTCACACTTCTGTGAGGTAGGCCCTCTTCTCTGAGGTCAGTCCTGCCTAGCTGGCACACCCCGCCTTGGTGACGTTGGCCATCTGGTGGGAGTTGGTGCCTGCTGGGAGTCTCCTCCCCTTGGTAATGAGGGCCCTCTGGCATCAGGCCCTAACTCCTGGGCTCCCAAAATTTTCTGATGTGCGCCCTGTGGTGCGAGTACATTCCTGCCAAGTTCACAACCCCATGGGAATGTGGGCCTTCTGCTCTGAGGTCCCAATGGTGGGTTGCTCAGTTTCATGATGAGGGCCCTCTGGTGTGAGTTCACTCCGGCCTGGATCCCATAGCCATGCTGCTCCTGGCCACCTGCTGGGACGTTACAACTGCGGGATTCCTCACCTTTTTTCTTCTATGGGCCCTCTGTTTTGAGACTCCTCCTGCCTGCCTCACTCCCAGCCCCTTGGTGATGTGTGTCCTCTGGTTTGAGGCCACGTGTGCTGGGTCCCTCACCTTTTGATGATGTGGCCCCAATGGTGTGAGGACACTCCTGCCTGGTTCCTATCCCCTTGATGATGTGGGCCCTCTGGTGAGAGTCTGATCCTGTTTGGGTTCCTCACCCTTCTGTGAGGTGGGTCCTCTGCTGTGAGGTCACTCCTGCCTGGTTGGCATACCCCGCCTGGGCAACATCGGCCCTCTTGTGGCAGTTGTAGCCTGCTGGGAGCTTCCTCCCCTCGGTGATGAGGGCCCTCTTGCGTCAGGCCCTAACTGCTGGGTACCCACATTTTCTGATAAGTGCTAAGTGGTGCGAGGGCACTCCTGCGAGGTTCCCATCCCCATGGGGATGTGGGCCTTCTGCTCTGAGGTCCCAATGTCTGGGTTGCTCACAGTTTCATGATGTGGGCCCTCTGCTGTGAGTTCACTGCAGCCTGGATCGCATAGACTTGGTGCTCTGGGCCGCCTGCTGGGAGGTTCACACTGCAAGTTTCCTCAGCTTTTTTATCCTATGGTCCCTGTGTTGTGAGGCTCCTCCTGCCTGCCTCACTCCGAGCCACTTGGAGATGTGGGTCCTCTGGTTTAGGCCACATGTGCTGGGTTCCTCACCTTTCTATGATGTGGCCACACTGGTGTGAAGACAGTCCTGCCTGTTTCTGATCCCATTGGTGATGTGGGCCCTCTGGTGAGAGTCTTATCCTGGCTGGGTTCCTCACCCTTCTGTGAGGTAGGCCCTCTGCTGTGAGGTCACTCCTGCCTGGCTGTCACACGTCACCTTGGCGACATGGGCCCTCAGTTGGGAGTTGGTGCCTGCTTGGAGTCTCCTCCCCTTGGTAATGAGGGCCCTCTGGCGTCAGGCCCTAACTTCTGGGCTTCCAAAATTCTCTGATGTGTGCCCTGTGGTGCGAGTACACTTATGCCATGTTCCCAGCCACATGGGAATGTGGGCCTTCTGCTCTGAGGTCCCAACGGCTGGGTTGCTCACAGTTTTATGATGAGGGCACTCTGTTTTGAGTTCAGTCAGGTCTGGATCCCATAGCCTCGCTGCTCCTGGCCGCCTGCTAGGAGGTTCCAACTGCGGGATACCTCACCATTTTTATTCTATGGTCCCTATGTTTTGAGGCTCCTCCTGCCTGCCTCACTCCCAGCCCCTTGGTGATATGTGTCCTCTGGTTTGAAGCCACGTGTGCTGGGTCACTCACATTTCGGTGATGAGGCCCCACTGGTGTGAGGACACTCCAGCCTGGTTCCCATTCCCTTGGTGATGTGGGCCCTGTGGTGAGAGTCTGATCCTCTTTGGGTTCCTCACACTTTTGTGTGGTGGGCCCTCTGCTCTGAGGTCACTCCTGCCTGGCTGGCACATCCCGCATTGGCGATGGCGGCCCTCTGGTAGCAGTTGGAGCCTGCTGTGAGCCTCCTCTCCTCAGTGATGAGAGCCCTCTGGCGTCAGGCCCTAACTGCTGGGCTCCCCACATTTTCTGATGTGTGCCCACTGGTGTGATGACACTCCTGCTTGGTTCCCTTCCCCATGGGGATGTGGGCCTTGTGCTCTGAGGTCACAACGGCTGGTTTCCTCACAGTTTCATGATGAGGGACCTCTGTTGTGAGTTCATCACTGCCTGGATCCCATAGCCCTGGTGCTCTGGGACGCCTGCTGGGATGTTCCAACTGCTGGATTCCTCACCTTTTTTATACAATGGGCCATGTGTTGTGAGGTTAATCCTGCCTGCCTCGCTCTGAGACCCATGGTGATGTGGGTCCTCTGGTTTGAGGCCACATTTCCTGGGTACCTCAACCTTTGATGATGTGGCCCCATGGGTGTGATGACACTCCTGTCTGGTTCACAGCCCCTTGCTGATGTGGGCACTCTGGTGAGAGTCTGATCCTGGCTGGGTTCCTTACCCTTCTGTGAGGTGGGCCCTCTGATGTGAGGTCACTCCTGCCTGGCTGGCTCACATCGCCTTGGCGATGTGGGCCCTCTGTTGGCCACGAAAGCATGCTGGGAGCCCCCTACCCTCTTTAATGAGGGCCCTGAAAAAACTCATATGCACTTTTTGAGCAAGTGCATCATTGTCGAGAATCTGCCTCTTCTCCTATGCTTTCAGAGCACTTCCCGTCTACCTCCTGAAATCATATTACTGGAATTCTGCCCCACTTTCAAGTCCTCTTCGCAGCCTTACTTCAATATATTTTTGTTTGATACCTGCCATTTATAACTCTGCAGGTTTGTTAATTACAGTGTCCCTGAGCTCCTTTCTTCAACTAGCTTTCTTGTGAGCTGGCCGCAAAACCGCAGGATTGCTTCAGGCCCTAATCTGGTTTCCGCACAGCATGCTGAGCGTTTGGAAAATTCCTTTTTCTGGTGGGAAATGAGCGTTAAATTTGCCCGTGCAGACAACTACAGCTAGTCTCTCATTGGTTCTCCCTATTCCTGTTCATCTTGCGCAGATATTGCAAACTGTGCCCAACAGGAGGTTAAAGGCACTGACTCTCCAAGTGGGGAGAGAGTTAGTAAAGCGTCTGGAATGGTGAACCTGAGTACCAAGGGACGAAACCTGAGAGGCATTTAAAATCGCTTCCCAGTCACATGGTGGACCATACTCTGCGATTCAGGTGCATGATTTAGGTGAAGGAAGAATCCTGTAAACCTGGAAAGTTGGGACCCATGGAATGGGTACCATGCAGTATGACTTCAAAGGGTCTGTGTTTGCTCATCGAACCTCACCAATGCTATCAGCACGAAGTGTCCAACCTTATGTCTCACTCAGATCTGGGTGTAGATGTGGTAAATCCAGGGTGCATTACAAGCCCTGAATGAATTATTTAAGAATTGCTCTCTATTTCAGTGTCATTGTGTTTTGTTTTTGTAATTCATTTTGATAATGGGATTTATCGGATTTTCTCTGCTGCATTCATGCAGTTGTACACACGCTTGATTCTCTTATGCAGACATATAAATCCATGGGTTTGAAGATTCTTACTAGTCAGGTGTATTCCTAGGCGTTGAATATGGGGTGTTTAGTCCATTTCGTTGAGCAAGGTGTAGGTTTTGACTATGACATATTTGGCTTATGGAAAGGTATCTGTGCTAATTTCTATCTCTGGTTTGATGCACCACCCCAACTCACCTTTCCCCTTAAGCAAGCATAAGTTGGTTTTCTAAATTTGAGACCCTGTTCTGTTTTGTAATTCAGTTCATGTGTAGCCAAGTTTACATTCCGTGTATTAGTGATATCTTATGATGTTTCATTTTCTGTGTGACTTATTTCACTTAGAATCATCGTACCTGAATCCACTCATTATGCCGCGACGGGCCTGAAGACATAGATTTCATTGCTGTGTGATATTCCATTGTACGTTCGTAGCACAACTTCTTTATCCATTTTCCGCTTTCTGGGATATTTAACTTGTACCATAGATGAGTATATTGTAAACAGAGCCATTCGAAAATTTGGGGTGGCTGCGTCTTTTTTATTTTAATTTCCCTAAACTATAGGACCATAAGTGGAAGTGCCGTAGGCTCCGTTGCTTTTTTTTTTAGGTGTTTGAGGAAACACCATACACTTCTCCAGAGTGGCTGTTGGCAATTTACATCCCGCCCATCAGCATAAGAAGGCTTCCTGTTCTCCATGGCCTGTGCTGCCTTTCTGGATTTTACACTTTTTTCAGATGGCCCTTTTGACCATGGGGGAGATGAGACTTCATTGTAGTGCAGATTACTTTAAAATGCTTGCTTGGTTGGCCAAAAAGGGCGTATGCGTTTTTTCCTGAATATATTCAGGAAAAAACGCACACGCTCTTTTTGCCCAAGAGCATCATTGTCGACGTCCTGCCTCTTTTCCTATGCTTTAAATGCAATTCCAGTCTACCCCCTGAAATCGTTTTCCTGCAATTCTGCCCCGCTTTCAAGTATCTTCGCAGCCTAACTTCAATATATTTTTGGACGATAGCTGTCAATTATAAGTCTGCAGGTTTGTGAATTATAGTGTCCCTGAGCTCCTTTCTTCAACTCGCTTTCTTGTGAGCTGGCCACAAACCCGGAGGATTGCTTCAGGCCCTAATCTGATTCCGGAACGGCATGCTGAGCCTTTGGTTAATTCCTCTTCCTGGTGGGAAATGAGCGTTAAATTTGCCCCTGCAGACACCTACAGCTAGTCTCTCATTGGTTCTCCCTATTCCTGTACATCTTGCGCAGAAATTGCAAACTGTGCCAAACAGGAGGTTAAAGGCACTGACTCTCCAAGTGGGGAGAGTGTTCGTAAAGGGTCTGGAATGGTGAACCCGAGTAAAAGGGGACGAAAACTGAGATTCATTTGAAAACGTTTTCCGGTCACACGGTGCACCATACTGTGGGTTTCCCATGCATGTTTTAGCTGAAGGAAGAATCCCTTAAACCTGGAGAGTTGGGACCCATGGAATGGGTACTATGCAGTATGACTACAAACGGTCTGCATTTGCTCATCGAACCTCATCCATGCTGTCAGCCCGAAGTCTCCAACCTTATGTCTCACTCAGCTCTGGGTGTAGATGAGGTAAATCCAGGTTGCATCACAAGCCCTGAATGAATTATTTAAGAATTGCTCTCTATTTCACTGTCATTTTTTTTGTTTTTGAAATTTATTTTGATAATGGGATTTAGCTGATTTTCACTGCTGCGTTTTTGTCACTGTACACACGCTTGATTCTCTTATGGAGACATATAAATCCATAGGTATTAAGACTCTTACTCATCCTGTATATTCCTAGGCACTGAATATGGGGTGTTGAGTCCATTTCGTTGACCAGGAAGTAGGTTTTTTCTATTACATATTTGGCTTATGGAACGGTATCTGTGCTAATTTCAATCTCTGGTTTTATGCAGCACCCCAACTCTCCTTGATCCTTAAGCAAGCATAAGTTGGTTTTCTAAATTTGAGACCCCGTTCTCTTTTGTAATTCAGTTCATTTGTAGCCACGTTTACATTCCATGTATTAGTAATATCGTATGTCTTTGTCTTTTTGAATTATGTGACTTCAAATGATCATACGTAACTCCTCTGGGGTTGTTACAACTGGCCATGTTTCATTGATTTTCAGGCTGAGTAATATTCCACTCTACATAAGTGCCACACCTCTGTCCATTTTTTCCCTCCAGAGACATATAAATTATATCCTAATCGAGGATATATTAAACAGAGAGGCGGTAAACATTGGGGTGCCTGTGTCCTCTCGATTTTTCTTTTTCCCAAGATATACGTCCATGAGTGCAAGTGCCCTGTGCTCTGTAGCTCATTTTTTAGATGCTTTAGTAATCACAATACACTTTTCCAGAGTGACCGTTGGCAATATACATTTCCACTATAAGCCTCACAGGGCTCCCTTTTCTCCTTGCCCTGTCCTGCATTTCTGGTGTTTACACTTTATGAGGAAGGCTCTTCTGACTGATGCGAAGTGATATGTTTTGTAGTATTGATTTCCAGTGCCCACCTGTTTGGTTGGCTAAAAAAGTGTATGCCCTTTTCTTGAATATATACAGAAAAAGATGCATACACCCTTTTTGGCCAACTGCAATGTTGGCAATGTTCAGCCCCTTTTCTTGTGCTTAATGGCGAGTCCTTTCTACCTCATCCAATCCCTTTCCTGCCATTCTCCGTTGCTTACAAGTCCTTTTCTCTGACTTTCCTCAAGACATTTTTCAGTGATAGATATTTTCAACTCTGCAGTTTCGTGAATTTTAGTGTCCCTGAGTTCCATTTTTCAACTTGTGTTTATGGGAACTGGCCACAAAGCAGCGGGATTTCCTCAAGCCCTATTCTGTTTCCATGGGCAACCCTAGCCTTTGGTCAATTCGTCTTCCTGATTGGAAATTAGAGTGACATGTGCCTGTCCGAAAACCTAGGACTTGTCTCTCATTGTTCCTCCTCCTTCTGCTTCATCCTTGGACAAATTCCAAACTGTGTGCAACAGGATGTTGACAGTGCTGACATCTCCAAGTGGGGAGACTGTTAGTAAAGACGCCGGAGTGGTGAACCCGAGCACCAGGAGATGAGGAGATGAGATGCCTTTTCCAAACTCTTCCCGATCAGACGATATACCATCCTCTGGGTGTGACAGGCATGTTTTAGCTGTAGGAAGTGTCCCGTTCATGTGAGGAGAACACCAGGGCTTTTTCAAAATCAGTGTCTCTCCGCTACCCAAACTGGGGAATTTTTTAAGCTACGGCTACACATATGTTCATTAAGGGCCTTGGGAAGTAGGCAGAGTCCAAACTTTAGATGATTGAAGTCTTCAGGGTCAGAAGCACTGACCACCGGCTTCCCTTAGGTTCCATTTTAACTGTCATTGATAGATGATGTCAATAAAAATATCTATTCTTTTTCAGATTATTTCCCCTTATAGGTTATTGCAAAATATTGAGTGTAGTTCCCTGTGCTATAGAGTAGTTCCTTGTTGACGATCTATTTTATACATAGCAGTGTGTATGTGTTAATCCCAAACTGTTAATTTATCCCTCCTCCCACCTTTCCACTTTGGTAATAATAAATTATAAGATTTTATACTTCTCAGAAATGGGGGAGCTGAATGAGAGGTATCAGTTTCAATGGAAAAGCATTTAAAACAAGATTGAAGATTTAACCAAGATTATTAGATGTACATCCTTGGAAAGAAATCACTTCGCTTCTCTAATATTGACCTGACAAATAAGACAAACCTTTTCACTGAACTTGCTTATAATAAAGTGATGGAAATATCAAATGGAAGTGTTAGAAACATCTTATTTTACCCGAGCCTTATACACTGTTCTATGTTAATTATAGTTTGGCTCACACATCTGTTCATTGAAGTTACAACGTTCTCAATTTCTGTTACTGATCCTCCAGAGTGGACCCCAACAAGTGTCCCCATGCCCAGTGTCATTGGAGCCAAAAGATCGAGACTGAGTTTGGTTCAGAAGCAAAGGAAACTTTATATTTTGATCAGAGAATGGAGAGGTGAGAGCATGTGCTACCCCGTGGGCTGTGGGCTGGGCTGCTGTGTAGAGATCCTGTCAGATTCAGTGGGAGGGAGGGGGCAGAGCTCTCGAGGGCCCTGTTGGCTGCAGCTCAGGCTCTATATCGCGGAGTCTGCACTGGGCCCCAGGACCTGATGTGTCGACCCAGCCATTCTGTACTAGGAAATCTGGTCTGAAGTGCCGGGTGTGGAACCTCTGTATGCGGGACCCTAGGAGCACATGAAATTAGACAAAGCACAAAGGATAAAAAAGGTTAGACTTTATTTTATTGCCCAGATTCTATTTTTATCTCCCAGGGATTTTTAATGGGCTTTGCCTGGGACAAACCCCTCTTCTGCCTTTTGTCCTCTTCCTCATTCTTGGAGTGCTGAGGGTGCAGACCCTTCTTCTGTAACTGCTGAGTGCTGAGTTAGGAGCCCTTATACCCGTGGGCGAGGGTCAGAACTTCTCCCCAGCAGCCTCTAGGTGACGTTGATTGTCCCCAGGCCTCCAGCCTCCCTGTTCATCTGCCTGAGCATGAGCATTGGAAGTGTTATAGATTCTAATGACCTTTAAGGGTCCGGGAAGGAAATGCGCAGTGACGCTGTGAGGTCCACTTTCACCCCGCCACACATTTGTTCAGAAACTTTAGGCTGACCGTTTCTGCCAGCCTAGATGCTCTGACTAGTAGTCTGCACTTTCTTCAATTAGGCCTCTGAATTAACGTAAAAACAGCACCAGGTGTCAGGACCCTGCCTGCTCAACTCCCGGACAGTCCAGGGTCAGTTGTGATGAAGGACCATGATGGCCACTGAGTCAACAGCCTTTTGAAGTAAACAGGAGTCCAGCCGGTCTTACTGGTCACCATCATCACGGTGTCTGTAGGCTTTTCTATGGTGACAGCGTGATATACGGTTCCCCTGCCAAGATTATTACCTCCCCTCTGGGTGCAGTAAGTCCTGCAAGCAGTAGTCTACTCTTTTGTGACACACTCTTGTTGTTTTATGAGAGAAACTCCAGGTCAAGTGATGGTCACATGTGTCGTCATGGTGCCCCGTTGCCCCCGGATATCTCTCTGGATGTTGGAGTAGGAGGGCTTCCTCACTGGAGGTCAGTGTGCCCACGGAGCAAACCCTGCAACTTCAGGGCATGGTTGGGGGTTAGGAACACCACGTGGGGTCCTTTTCCCTTAGGAGGGAGGTGGCCTTTTGAGCTGCTGATTTCCAGGTTTTTAGATACCGCCAGTATGTTGGCCAGATGTTGCAGTGGGCCAAGCCCCTTGGTGACTATAGTTTATCCTACCTGGATGGCATTCTTGCATTGTTCCATTTCAAGTGGTCCCAGGTTTTGCACTAATACTCCAATGGCAATTCACCTTTCACCAGGAATGTAAAGGTCAAAGGGTTTAGCTAAATTAGGGAGTTCCAGGGCAAGGGTCTGAATTGACTGCTCTTTCCATTCTTGAAAGGCCACTTCTGGATTCTATTCAAAAGGATCATCATCTTTTCCTTTCAGTGTTTCATATAGAGGCCCAGCTAGTAGACTGTAGTTAGGGATCCAGAAGCAGCAAACTCTGGCCTCCCCAGGAACCCCTAAGCTGTCTTCTAGTTTTAGAAAGGGGTAAGGCTGTAAATTGTTTCTTCCCTTTCCTGGGATGAGCTTCTCCGACCTTCTGTGGGAATGAAGCCCAGGCAGGTCACCGTAGTCTGTGATGTTTGAGCTTTTTCTTGGACAACTTCTATCCTTTATTGGCTTGGTAGTTCAGAGGCCTCCTTAGTAGGGCTGGTGATCAGAATGTCGTCAGCATATTGAAGGAGTGTTTCCTTTTCCAGAGGTAGAACTTTTACGTCTTTAGCTAAGCTTTCCCCAAAGATGGTGTGGGAATTTTTGAACACTTGGGGCAAGACGGCCTGGATGTATTGTTTTAGTTGTATGTTGAGTCCTGCCACTTACAAGCCAAAATTTCTTGTGACTCTGGGACTAATGGCATACAAAAGAAGGCATCATTGAAGACTAATACAGAATACCGTCTCCTGGTGGTTGGTAGAATGACCAGCAGGGTGTAGGAATTAGGAACTACTGGAGGTATATACTCGGTGGCTTCACTGACGATCCTGACATCTTTACCAGGCCCCTGGCAGCCCATGGGGCTCTCGTGGTCAGGCCAATCTCAGGATATGGAGCTCACCTGGGCAGGTACCCCACCTCCACACCAGCCCATGGGGCTCTCATGGTCAGGCCCATCCCAGGATATGGGGTTCCCTGGGCAGGTCCCCTGCAGCCCATGGGGCTCTCGTGGTCAGCTCCCTCCCAGGATACAGAGCTACACTTGCAGGTACTGTGGCAGGGCAGGGCACACAGGAACCGTGCACATTGCCCTCATTGCAGAGCACTCTCAGCTCACCTGTCACTCAGATCTGACACAGAGCACCTCAGAGCAGGACTTGAACTAACAAATAGCAACTCCGACAGGTCTGTGACCCTGGGCATCACTCTGTACGGCCTGCCACCACCTGGTCTTCCAGAGACTTCCACTGCACCCGGGGCACCAGGCCTCTGTCTCCACCCACCACCCACCACCCACCCCTCCTCTCCCTGACTCCTGGGGTCCTCTTATTAGGCCAGGGTTTTCTTGAAGCTGTCTCCCACTCATGGGCCAGATAAAATGATTAGAATACAAGCCAGAGCTGCAGCCCATTGTCTATCCTGACTCTCAAGAGCCCACACCTGTTCCTTGGACCTGGCCGATTCAGCAAGTTCCATTTTCTGCAACTGTGAGACCCTGAGGGGTGATGATTGGCTGACCTGGGCAGCCTGACCATGCCGGCCAGCCCTCCCCAGGTGTGCCTGTTTTGAGATCAATATAAACACCGCTCCAGGCAGCAAGAACCCCTGCAGCTGTGCCTGACGCCATTTTCTCTGCCCTGTCAGCAGTCTCGGGGCTGGGCTGGTGGGAGGGAGTGACAGGTCACGGCGTTGTGGGTGGCCCAGTGTGAGTGGGGCTCTGCTGGACTTTCTGCAGCAGTTGTCAAGATGCCACCTGCTAAAGAAGAGGATGTGTCACCCATACCTGGCGCTGGAATTTCTCCCTGGGCAGACGTGAGGAAGGAAGAAATCAGTGGGGGCCGGGACAGGAGGGGTATCTCAGGCAGGGAAATGGAAAGCTTCCAGAAGAGCACCCAGGGCCAGGACCATCCTGGCTGGCCTGCAGGCACCAAGTTGGCTGGCATGCAATCACTCGTGTGGCTCCATTGCCCTTCCTCTAGGCTTTCAAGTCCTTGAACATATTCAGGTGTTTTATCTGGGAAGGGTGGGAACATTTCAGCAGCAGCTGGCCTGGGGCTCGGACCACGTTTACTCACAGATGCCTCAGCACGGTCCCCCAGCTTTGCAATGAGGACGCTTGTTGCGTGGGGCCTGCTGGCTGTATGGGAGATGATTCCCCACCACTGACCAACTTCAGAATTGTTTACAACTGGAGCAAGTGTCCTGATACGGTTTTCCTCTGTGTAACTTGTGGATTCTGTTTGTTTTTTCTATTTTTCGTTTTTGGTTCAAGGTAGATTTCATTCCTCTTTTTTGCATTTACAAATATAAGCATAGAAATAATTTATTCATATAAATACATGTATGTGGAGGGAAGAATATTTTTTCTGTTTTACTTTTTAATTTTATTTTTTTTAATTTTTAATCTTATTTTTTATACAGCAGGTTCTTATTGGTTATCTATTTTATACATATAAATGTATACATGTCAATCCCAATCTCTCAACTCTTCACACCACCATCCCCCCAACAGCTTTCTGCCCTTGGTGCAGATTTCCTTTACAGGCTTGCTTGGTTGGCCATCAAGGGTGTATGCGTTTTTTCCTGAATATATTCAGGAAAAAATGCATACGCCCTTTTTGGCAAAGTGCATCATTGTCGACATTCTGCCTCATTTCCTATGCTTTAAGTGCAATTCCAGTCTACCCCCTGAAATAGTTTTCCTCAAATGCTGCCCCCCTTTCCAGTCCTCTTCGCAGACTTACTTCAATATATTTTTGGACGATAGCTGTCATTCATAACTCTGCAGTTTTGTGAATTAGAGTGCCCCTGAGCTCCTTTCTTCAACTCGCTTTCTTGTGAGCTGGCCGAAAACCGCAGGAATGCTTCAGGCGCTAATCTGTTTCTGGCAGGGCACGCTGACCCTTTGGTTAATTCCTCTTCCTGGTGGGAAATGGTCGTTACACTTGCCCGTGCAGGCACCTACAGCTAGTCTCTCATTGGTTCTCCCTATTCCTGTTCATCTTGCTCAGAAATTGCAAAATGTGCTGAACAGGATGTTAAAGGCATTGACTCTCCAAGTGGGGAGAGTGTTAGTAAAGCGTCTGGAATGGTGAACCCGAGTACCAGGGCACAAAAACAGATGCATTTGAAAACGTTTCGCAATCATATGGTGGAATATACTCTGCGTTTCTCATGCATGTTTTATCTGAAGGAAGAATCGCTTAAACCTGGAGAGTAAGGACCCATGGAATGGGTACCATGCAGTATGACTTCAAATGGTCTGCATTTCCTCATCGAACCTCACCAACGCTATCAGCCCGAAGTATCCAACCTTATGTCTCACTCAGCTCTGGGTGTAGATGAGGTAAATCCAGGTTGCATCACAAGACCTGAATGAATTATTTAAGAATTGCTCTCTATTTCACTGTCATTGTGTTTTGTTTTTGTAATTCATTTTGATAATGGGATTTATCGGATTTTCTCTGCTGCCTTCATGCAGCTGTACACACGCTTGATTCTCTTATGGAGACATATAAATCCATGGGTTTGAAGATTCTTACTAGTCAGGTGTATTCCTAGGCGTTGAATATAGGGTGTTTAGCCCATTTCGTTGAGCAAGGGGTAGGTCTTGACTATTACATATTTGACATATGGAATGGTATCTGTGCTAATTTCTATCTCTGGTTTTATGCAGCACCCCAACTCACCTTTCCCCTTAAGCAAACATAAGTTGGTTTTCTAAATTTGAGACCCTGTTCTGTTTTGTAATTCAGTTCATGTGTAGCCAAGATTACATTCGGTGTATTAGAGATAACTTATGATGTTTCATTTTCTGTGTGACTTATTTCTCTTAGAATCATCGTACCTGAATCCACTCATTATGCCACGACGGGCCAGATGACATAGATTTCATTGGTGAGTGATATTCCATTGTACGTACGTACCACAACTTCTTTATCCATTTTTCGCTTTCTGGGATATTTAACTTGTACCGTAGACGAGGTTCTTGTAACCAGCGCCATCTGAAACTTTGGGGTGGCTGTGTGTTTTTGATTTTCATTTCCCTAAGCTATAGGACCATAAGTGGAAGTGCCGTAGGCTCCGTTGCTTTGTTTTTTAGGTGTTTCAGGAAACACAATACACTTCTCCAGAGTGGCTCTTGGCAATTTACATCCCACCCATGAGCATAACAAGGCTCCCTGTTCTCCATGGCCTGTGCTGCCTTTCTGGATTTTACACTTTTTTCAGATGGCCCTTTTGACAGGGGGGCAGTGAGACTTCATTGTAGTGCAGATTTCTTTAACATGCTTGCTTGGTTGGCCAAAAAGGGCGTATGCGTTTTTTCCTGAATATATTCAGGAAAAAACGCATACGCCCTTTTTGGCCAAGTGCAACATTATCGACGTTCTGCCTCTTTTCCTATGCTTTAAATGCAATTCCAGTCTACCCCCTGAAATCGTTTTCCTGCAATTTTGCCCCGCTTTCAAGTCCTCTTCCCAGCCTTCTTTCAATATATTTTTGGACGATAGCTGTCATTTATAACTCTGCAGGTTTGTGAATTACAGTGCCCCTGAGTTCCTTTCTTCAAATCGCTTTCTTTTGAGCTGGCCGCAAACCCGCAGGATTGCTTCAGGCCCTAATCTGGTTCCGGCACGGCATGCTGAGCGTTTGGTTAATTCCTCTTCCTGGATGGAAATGAGCATTAAATTTGCCTGTGCAGACACCTACAGCTAGTCTCTCATTGGTTCTCCCTATTCCTGTTCATCTTGCGCAGAAATTGCAAACTGTGCCAAACAGCAGGTTAAAGGCACTGACTCTCCAAGTGGGGAGAGTGTTAGTAAAGGGTCTGGAATTGTGAACCCGAGTAAAAGGGGACGAAAACTGAGATGCATTTGAAAACGTTTCCCGGTCACACGGTGCACCATACTGTGGGTTTCCCATGCATGTTTTAGCTGAAGGAAGAATCGCTTAAACCTGGAGAGTTGGGACCCATGGAATGGGTACCATGCAGTATGACTTCAAATGGTCTGCATTTGCTCTTCGAACCTCACCAATGCTATCAGCCCGAAGTGTCCAACGTTATGTCTCACTCAGCTCTGGGTGTAGATGAGGTAAATCCAGGTTGCATCACAAGCCCTGAATGAATTATTTAAGAATTGCTCTCTATTTCACTGTCATTGTGTTTTGTTTTTGTAATTCATTTTGATAATAGGATTTATCGGATTTTCTCTGCTACCTTCATGCAGCTGTACACACACTTGATTCTCTTATGGAGACATATAAATCCATGGGTTTGAAGATTCTTACTAGTCAGGTGTATTCCTAGGCGTTGAATATAGGGTGTTTAGTCCATCTCGTTGAGCAAGGGGTTGGTCTTGACTATTACATATTTGACTTATGGAATGGTATCTGTGCTAATTTCTATCTCTGGTTTTATGCAGCACCCCAACTCACCTTTCCCCTTAAGCAAACATAAATTGGTTTTCTAAATTTGAGACCCTGTTCTGTTTTGTAATTCAGTTCATGTGTAGCCAAGATTACATTCCGTGTATTAGTGATATCTCATGATGTTTCATTTTCTGTGTGACTTATTTCCCTTAGAATCATCATACCTGAATCCACTCATTATGCCACGACGGGCCTGATGACATAGATTTCATTGGTGAATGATATTGCTTTGTACGTATGTACCACAACTTCTTTATCCATTTTTCGCTTTCTGGGATATTTAACTTGTACCGTAGACGAGGTTCTTGTGAAGAGAGCCGTCTGAAATTTTGGGGTGGCTGTGTGTTTTTGATTTTAATTTCCCTAATCTATAGGACCAAAAGTGGAAGTGCCGTAGGCTCCGTTGCTTTGTTTTTTAGGTGTTTCAGGAAACACCATACACTTCTCCAGAGTGGCTGTTTGCAATTTACATCCCAACCATCAGCATAACAAGGTTCCCTGTTCTCCATGGCCTGTGCTGCCTTTCTGGATTTTACACTTTTTTCAGATGGCCCTTTTGACCTGGGGGCCGTGAGACTTCATTGTAGTACAGATTTCTTTAACATGCTTGCTTGGTTGTCCAAAAAGCGCGTATGAGTTTTTTCCTGAATATATTCAGGAAAAAACGCATATGCCCTTTTTGGCCAAGTGCATCATTGTCGACGTTCTGCCTCTTTTCCTATGCTTTAAATGCAATTCCAGTCTACCCCCTGAAATCGTTTTCCTGCAATTCTGCCCCGCTTTCAAGTCCTCTTCGCAGCCTTCCTTCAATATATTATTGGACGATAGCTGTCATTTATAACTCTGCAGGTTTGTGAATTACAGTGCCCCTGAGCTCCTTTCTTCAAATCGCTTTCTTGAGAGCTGGCCGCAAACCCGCAGGATTGCTTCAGGCCCTAATCTCTTTCTGGCACGGCATGGTGAGCGTTTGGTTAATTCCTCTTCCTGGTGGGAAATGATCGTTAAATTTGCCCGTGCAGACACCTACAGCTAGTCTCTCATTGGTTCTCCTTATTCCTGTTCATCTTGCCCAGAAATTGCAAACTGTGCGAAACAGCAGGTTAAAGGCACTGACTACCCAAGTGGGGAGAGTTTTAGTAAAGTGTCTGGAATTGTGAACCCGAGTAAAAGGGGATGGAAACTGAGATGCATTTGAAAACGTTTCCCAGTCACACGGCGCACCATACTGTGGATTTCCCATGCATGTTTTAGCTGAAGGAAGAATCCCTTAAACCTGGAGAGTTGGGACCCATGGAATGGGTCCCATGCAGTATGAATTCAAAGGGTCTGCATTTTCTCATCGAACCTCACCAATGCTATCAGCCCGGAGTGTCCAACCTTATGTGTCATTCAGCTTTGGGTGTAGATGAGGTAAATCCAGGTTGCATCACAAGCCCTGAATGAATTCTTTAAGAATTGCTCTCTATTTCACTGTCATTGTGTTTTGTTTTTGTAATTCATTTTTATAATCGGATTTATCGGATTTTCTCTGCTGCCTTCATGCAGCTGTACACACGCTTGATTCTCTTATGGAGACATATAAATCCATGGGTTTGAAGATCCTTACTAGTCAGGTGTATTCCTAGGCGTTGAATATAGGGTGTTTAGCCCATTTCGTTGAGCAAGGGGTAGGTCTTGACTATTACGTATTTGACTTATGGAATGGTATCTGTGCTAATTTCTAACTCTGGTTTTATGCAGCACCCCAACTCACCTTTCCCCTTAAGCAAACATAAGTTGGTTTTCTAAATATGAGTCCCTGTTCTGTTTTGTAATTCAGTTCATGTGTAGCCAAGATTACATTCCGTGTATTAGTGATACCTTATGTTGTTTCATTTTCTGTGTGAGTTATTTCACTGAGAATCATCGTACCTGAATCCACTCATTATGCCACGACGGGCCTGATGACATGGATTTCATTGGTGAGTGATATTCCATTATACGTACGTACCACAAGTTCTTTATCCATTTTTCGCTTTCTGGGATATTTAACTTGTACCGTAGACGAGGTTCTTGTAAACAGAGCCGTCTGAAACTTTGGGGTGGATGTGTGTGTTTTTGATTTTAATTTCCCTAAGCTCTAGGACCATAAGTGGAAATGCCGTAGGCTCCGTTGCTTTGTTTTTTAGGTGTTTCAGGAAACACCATACACTTCTCCAGAGTGGCTGTTGGCAATTTACATCCCACAAATCAGCATAACCAGGCTCCCTGTTCTCCATGGCCTGTGCTGCCTTTCTGGATTTTACACTTTTTTCAGATGGCCCTTTTGACCGGGGGGCAGTGAGACTTCATTGTAGTGCAGATTTCTTTAACATGCTTGCTTGGTTGGCCAAAAAGGGCGTATGCGTTTTTTCCTGAATATATTCAGGAAAAAACGCATACGCCCTTTTTGGCCAAGTGCATCATTGTCGACGTTCTGCCTCTTTTCCTATGCTTTAAATGCAATTCCAGTCTACCCCCTGAAATCGTTTTCCTGCAATTCTGCCCCGCTTTCAAGTCCTCTTCGCAGCCTTCCTTCAATATATTTTTGGACGATAGCTGTCATTTATAACTCTGCAGGTTTGTGAATTACAGTGCCCCTGAGCTCCTTTCTTCAAATCGCTTTCTTCTGAGCTGGCCGCAAACCCGCATGATTGCTTCAGGCCCTAATCTGGTTCCGGCACGGCATGCTGAGCGTTTGGTTAATTCCTCTTCCTGGTTGGAAATGAGCGTTAAATTTGCCCCTGCAGACACCTACAGCTAGTCTCTCATTGGTTCTCCCTATTCCTGTTCATCTTGCGCAGAAATTGCAAACTGTGCCAAACAGCAGGTTAAAGGCACTGACTCTCCAAGTGGGGAGAGTGTTAGTAAAGGATCTGGAATTGTGAACCCGAGTAAAAGGGGACAAAAACTGAGATGCATTTGAAAATGTTTCCCGGTCACACGGTGCACCATACTGTGGGTTTCCCATGCATGCTTTAGCTGAAGGAAGAATGGCTTAAACCTGGAGAGTTGGGACCCATGGAATGGGTACCATGTAGTATGACTTCAAATGGTCTGCATTTTCTCATCGAACCTCACCAATGCTATCAGCCCGAAGTGTCCAACTTTATGTCTCACTCAGTTCTGGGTGTAGATGAGGTAAATCCAGGTTGCATCACAAGCCCTGAATGAATTATTTAAGAATTGCTCTCTATTTCACTGTCCTTGGGTTTTGTTTTTGTAATTCATTTTGATAAGGGGATTTATCGGATTTTCTCTGCTGCCTTCATGCAGCTGTACACACGCTTGATTCTCTTATGGAGACATATAAATCCATGGGTTTGAAGATTCTTACTAGTCAGGTGTATTCCTAGGCGTTGAATATAGGGTGTTTAGCCCATTTCGTTGAGCAAGGTGTAGTTCTTGACTATTACATATTTGACGTATGGAATGGTATCTGTGCTAATTTCTATCTCTGGTTTTATGCAGCAGCCCAACTCACCTTTCCCCTTAAGCAAACATAAGTTGGTTTTCTAAATTTGAGACCCTGTTCTGTTTTGTAATTCAGTTCATGTGTAGCCAAGATTACATTCGGTGTATTAGAGATATCTTATGATGTTTCATTTTCTGTGTGACTTATTTCTCTTAGAATCATCGTACCTGAATCCACTCATTATGCCACGACGGGCCAGATGACATAGATTACATTGGTGAGTGATATTCCATTGTACGTACGTACCACAACTTCTTTATCCATTTTTCGCTTTCTGGGATATTTAACTTGTACCGTAGACGAGGTTCTTGTAAACAGAGCCGTCTGAAACTTTGGGGTGGCTGTGTGTTTTTGAGTTTAATTTCCCTAAGCCATAGGACCATAAGTGGAAGTGCTATAGGCTCCGTTGCTTTGTTTTTTAGGTGTTTCAGGAAACACCACACATTTCTCCAGAGTGGCTGTTGGCAATTTACATCCCACCCATCAGCATAACAAGGCTCCCTACTCTGCATGGCCTGTGCTGCCTTTCTGGATTTTACACTTTTTTCAGATGGCTCTTTTGACCACGGGGCAGTGAGACTTCATTGTAGTGCAGATATCTTTAATATGCTTGCTTGGTTGGCCAAAAAGGGCGTATGCGTTTTTTCCTGAATATATTCAGGAAAAAACGCATACGCCCTTTTTGGCCAAGTGCATCATTGTCGACGTTCTGCCTCTTTTCCTATGCTTTAAATGCAATTCCAGTCTACCCCCTGAAATCGTTTTCCTGCAATTCTGCCCCGCTTTCAAGTCCTCTTCGCAGCCTTCCTTCAATATATTTTTGGACGATAGCTGTCATTTATAACTCTGCAGGTTTGTGAATTACAGTGCCCCTGAGCTCCTTTCTTCAAATCGCTTTCTTGTGAGCTGGCCGCAAACCCGCAGGATTGCTTCAGGCCCTAATCTGGTTCCGGCATGGCATGATGAGCGTTTGGTTAATTCCTCTTCCTGGTTGGAAATGAGCGTTAAATTTGCCCGTGCAGACACCTACAGCTAGTCTCTTATTGGTTCTCCCTATTCCTGTTCATCTTGCGCAGAAATTGCAAACTGTGCCAAACAGCAGGTTAAAGGCACTGACTCTCCAAGTGGGGAGAGTGTTAGTAAAGGCTCTGGAATTGTGAACCCGAGTAAAAGGGTACGAGAACTGAGATGCATTTGAAAACGTTTCCCGGTCACACGGTGCACCATACTCTGGGTTCCCCATGCATGTTTTAGCTGAAGGAAGAATCCCTTAAACCTGGAGAGTTGGGACCCATGGAATGGGTCCCATGCAGTATGACTTCAAAGCGTCTCTATTTGCTCATCGAACCTCACCAATGCTATCAGCCCGAAGTGTCCAACGTTATGTCTCACTCAGCTCTGGGTGTAGATGAGGTAAATCCAGGTTGCATCACAAGCCCTGAATGAATTATTTAAGAATTGCTCTCTATTTCACTCTCATTGTGTTTTGTTTTTGTAATTCATTTTGATAAGGGGATTTATCGGATTTATTCTGCTGAATACATGCAGCTGTACACACGCTTGATTCTCTTATGGAGACATATAAATCCATGGGTTTGAAGTTTCTTACTAGTCAGGTGTATTCCTAGGCGTTGAATATAGGGTGTTTAGTCCATCTCGTTGAGAAAGGGGTTGGTCTTGACTATTACATATTAGACTTATGGAATGGTATCTGTGCTAATTTCTATCTCTGGTTTTATGCAGCACCCGAACTCACCTTTCCCCTTAAGCAAACATAAATTGGTTTTCTAAATTTGAGACCCTGTTCTGTTTTGTAATTCAGTTCATGTGTATCCAAGATTACATTCCGTGTATTAGTGATATCTCATGATGTTTCATTTTCTGTGTGACGTATTTCACTTAGAATCATCGTACCTGAATCCACTCATTATGCCACGACGGGCTAGATGACATAGATTTCATTGGTGACTGATATTCCATTGTACGTACGTACCACAACTTCTTTATCCATTTTTCGCTTTCTGGGATATTTAACTTGTACCGTAGACGAGGTTCTTGTAAACAGAGCCGTCTGAAACTTTGGGGTGGCTGTGTGTTTTTGATTTTAATTTCCCTAAGCTATAGGACCATAAGTGGAAGTGCCGTAGGCTCCGTTGCTTTGTTTTTTATGTGTTTCAGGAAACACCATACACTTCTCCAGAGTGGCTGTTGGCAATTTACATCCCACCCATCAGCATAACAAGGCTCCCTGTTCTCCATGGCCTGTGCTGCATTTCTGGATTTTACACTTTTTTCAGATGGCCCTTTTGACCGGGGGGCAGTGAGACTTCATTGTAGTGCAGATTTCTTTAACATGCTTGCTTGGTTGGCCAAAAAGTGCGTATGCGTTTTTTCCTGAATATATTCAGGAAAAAACGCATACGCCCTTTTTGGCCAAGTGCATCATTGTCGACGTTCTGCCTATTTTCCTATGCTTTAAATGCAATTCCAGTCTACCCCCTGACATCGTTTTCCTGCAATTCTGCCCCGCTTTCAAGTCCTCTTCGCAGCCTTCCTTCAATATATTTTTTGACGATAGCTGTCATTTATAACTCTGCAGGTTTGTGAATTACAGTGCCCCTGAGCTCCTTTCTTCAAATCGCTTTCTTCTGAGCTGGCTGCAAACCCGTAGGATTGCTTCAGGCCCTAATCTGGTTCCGGCACGGCATGCTGAGCCTTTGGTTAATTCCTCTTCCTGGTGGGAAATGAGCATTAAATTTCCCCTGCAGACACCTACAGCTAGTCTCTCATTGGTTCTCCCTATTCCTGTTCATCTTGCGCAGAAATTGCAAACTGTGCGAAACAGGAGGTTAAAGGCACTGACTCTCCAAGTGGGGAGAGTGTTAGAAAGTGTCTGTAATTGTGAACCCGAGTAAAAGGGGACAAAATCTGAGATGCATTTGAAAAGGTTTGCCGGTTACACGGTGCACCATACTGTGGGTTTCCCATGCATGCTTTAGCTGAAGGAAGAATCGCTTCAACCTGGAGAGTTGGGACCCATGGAATGTGTACCATGAATTATGACTTCAAAAGGTTTGCATTTTCTCATCGAACCTCACCAATGGTATCAGCACGAAGTGTCCAACCTTATATCTCACTCAGCTCTGGGTGTAGATGAGGTAAATCCAGGTTGCATCACAAGCCCTGAATGAATTATTTAAGAATTGCTCTCTATTTCACTGTCATTGTGTTTTGTTTTTGTAATTCATTTTGATAATAGGATATATCGGATTTTCTCTGCGGCCTTCATGCATCTGTACACACGCTTGATTCACTTATGGAGACATATAAATCCATGGGTTTGAAGATCCTTACTAGTCAGCTGTATTCCTAGGCGTTGAATATAGTGTGTTTAGCCCATTTCGTTGAGCAAGGGGTAGGTCTTGACTATTATGTATTTGACTTATGGAATGGTATCTGTGCTAATTTCTAACTCTGGTTTTATGCAGCACCCCAACTCACCTTTCCCCTTATGCAAACATAAGTTGGTTTTCTTAATTTGAGACCCTGTTCTGTTTTGTAATTCAGTTCATGTGTAGCCAAGATTACATTCGGTGTATTAGTGATATCTTATGATGTTTCATTTTCTGTGTGACGTATTTCACTTAGAATCATCTTACCTGAATCCACTCATTATGCCACGATGGGCCAGATGACATAGATTTCATTGGTGACTGATATTCCATTGTACGTACGTACCACAACTTCTTTATCCATTTTTCGCTTTCTGGGATATTTAACTTGTACCGTAGACGAGGTTCTTGTAAACAGAGCCGTCTGAAACTTTGGGGTGGATGTGTGTGTTTTTGATTTTAATTTCCCTAAGCTCTAGGACCATAAGTGGAAGTGCCGTAGGCTCCGTTGCTTTGTTTTTTAGGTGTTTCAGGAAACACCATACACTTCTCCAGAGTGGCTGTTGGCAATTTACATCCCACCCATCAGCATAACAAGGCTCCCTGTTCTCCATGGCCTGTGCTGCATTTCTGGATTTACACTATTTTCAGATGGCCCTTTTGACCGGGGGGCAGTGATACTTCATTGTAGTGCAGATATCTTTAACATGCTTGCTTGGTTGGCCAAAAAGGGAGTATGCGTTTTTTCCTGAATATATTCAGGAAAAAACGCATATGCACTTTTTGGCCAAGTGCATCATTGTCGACGTTCTGCCTCTTTTCCTATGCTTTAAATGCAATTCCAGTCTATCCCCTGAAATCGTTTTCCTGCAATTCTGCCCCGCTTTCAAGTCCTCTTCGCAGCCTTCCTTCAATATATATTTGGACGATAGCTGTTATTTATAACTCTGCAGGCTTGTGAATTACAGTGCCCCTGAGCTCCTTTCTTCAAATCGCTTTCTTATGAGCCAGCCGCAAACCCGCAGGATTGCTTCAGGCCCTAATCTGGTTCCGGCACGGCATGCTGAGCGTTTGGTTAATTCCTCTTCCTGGTGGGAAATGAGCGTTAAATTTGCCCCTGCAGACACCTACACCAATCTCTCATTGGCTCTCCCTATTCCTGTTCATCTTGCACAGAAATTGCAAACTGTGCCAAACAGGAGGTTAAAGGCACTGACTCTCCAAGTGGGGAGAGTGTTAATAAATGGTCTGGAATTGTGAACCCGAGTAAAATGGAACAAACCCTGAGATGCATTTGAAAAGGTTTCCCGGTCACACGGTGCACCATACTGTGGGTTTCCCATGCATGCTTTAGCTGAAGGAAGAATCGCTTAAACCTGGAGAGTTGGGACCCATGGAATGGGTACCATGTAGTATGACTTCAAATGGTCTGCATTTGCTCATCGAACCTCACCAATGCTATCAGCCCGAAGTGTCCAACCTTATGTCTCACTCAGCTCTGGGTTTAGATGAGGTAAATACAGGTTGCATCACAAGCCCTGAATGAATTATTTAAGAATTGCTCTCTATTTCACTGGCATTGTGTTTTGTTTTTGTAATTCATTTTGATAATAGGATTTATCGGATTCTCTCTGCTGCCTTCATGCAGCTGTACACACGCTTGATTCTCTTATGGAGACATATAAATCCATGGGTTTGAAGATTCTTTCTAGTCAGGTGTATTCCTAGGCGTTGAATATAGGGTGTTTAGCCCATTTCGTTGAGCAAGGGGTAGGTCTTGACTATTACATATTTGACGTATGGAATGGTATCTGTGCTAATTTCTATCTCTGGTTTTATGCAGCACCCCAACTCACCTTTCCCCTTAAGCAAACATAAGTTGGTTTTCTAAATTTGAGACCCTGTTCTGTTTTGTAGTTCAGTTCATGTGTAGCCAAGATTACATTCGGTGTCTTAGTGATATCTTATGATGTTTCATTTTCTGTGTGACTTTTTTCTCTTAGAATCATCGTACCTGAATCCACTCATTATGCCACGACGGGCCAGATGACATAGATTTCATTGGTGAGTGATATTCCATTGTACGTACGTACCACAACTTCTTTATCCATTTTTCGCTTTCTGGGATATTTAACTTGTACCGTAGACGAGGTTCTTGTTAACAGAGCCGTCTGAAACATTGGGGTGGCTGTGTGTTTTTGATTTTAATTTCCCTACGCTATAGGACCATAAGTGGAAGTGCCGTAGGCTCCGTTGCTTTGTTTTTTAGGTGTTTCAGGAAACACAATACACTTCTCCAGAGTGGCTGTTGGCAATTTACATCCCACCCATCAGCATAACAAGGCTACCTGTCCTCCATGGCCTGTGCTGCATTTCTGGATTTTACACTATTTTCAGATGGCCCTTTTGACCGGGGGGCAGTGAGACTTCATTGTAGCGCAGATTTCTTTAACATGCTTGCTTGGTTGGCCAAAAAGGGCGTATGCGTTTTTTCCTCAATATATTCAGGAAAAAACGCATACGCCCTTTTTGGCCAAGTGCATCATTGTCGACGTTCTGCCTCTTTTCCTATGCTTTAAATGCAATTCCAGTCTACCCCCTGAAATCGTTTTCCTGCAATTCTGCCCCGCTTTCAAGTCCTCTTCGCAGCCTTCCTTCAATATATTTTTGGACGATAGCTGTCATTTATAACTCTGCAGGTTTGTGAATTACAGTGCCCCTGAGCTCCTTTCTTCAAATCGCTTTCTTCTGAGCTGGCCGCAAACCCGCATGATTGGTTCAGGCCCTAATCTGAATCCGGCACGGCATGCTGAGCCTTTGGTTAATTCCTCTTCCTGGTTGGAAATGAGCGTTAAATTTGCCCGTGCAGACACCTACAGCTAGTCTCTCATTGGTTCTCCCTATTCCTGTTCATCTTGCGCAGAAATTGCAAACTGTGCCAAACAGGAGGTTAAAGGCACTGACTCTCCAAGTGGGGAGAGTGTTAGTAAAGGGTCTGGAATTGTGAACCCGAGTAAAAGGGGGCGAAAACTGAGATGCATTTGAAAAAGGTTCCCGGTCACACAGTGCACCATACTGTGGGTTTCCCATGCATGTTTTAGCTGAAGGAAGAATCGCTTAAACCTGGAGAGTTGGGACCCATGGAATGGGTACCATGCAGTATGACTTCAAATGGTCTGCATTTGCTCATCGAACCTCACCAATGCTATCAGCCCGAAGTGTCAAACCTTATGTCTCACTCAGCTCTGGGTGTAGATGAGGTAAATCCAGGTTGCATCACAAGCCCTGAATGAATTATTTAAGAATTGCTCTCTCTTTCACTGTCATTGTGTTTTGTTTTTGTAATTCATTTTGATAATGGGATTTATCGGATTTTCTCTCTTGCCTTCATGCAGCTGTACACATGCTTGATTCTCTTATGGAGACATATAAATCCATGGGTTTGAAGATTCTTACTAGTCAGGTGTATTCCTAGGCGTTGAATATAGGGTGTTTAGCCCATTTCGTTGAGCAAGGGGTAGGTCTTGACTATTACGTATTTGACTTATGGAATGGTATCTGTGCTAATTTCTAACTCTGGTTTTATGCAGCACCCCAACTCACCTTTCCCCTTACGCAAACATAAGTTGGTTTTCTAAATTTGAGACCCTGTTCTGTTTTGTAATTCAGTTCATGTGTAGCCAAGATTACATTCGGTGTATTAGTGATATCTTATACTATTTCATTTTCTGTGTGACTTATTTCACTTAGAATCATCGTACCTGAATCCACTCATTATGCCACGACGGGCCAGATGACATAGATTTCATTGGTGAGTGATATTCCATTGTACGTACCTAGCACATCTTCTTTATCCATTTTTCGCTTTCTGGGACATTTAACTTGTACCTTAGACGAGTTTCTTGTAAACAGAGCCGTCTGAAACTTTGGGGTGGCTGTGTGTTTTTGATTTTAATTTCCCCAAGCTATAGGACCATATGTGGAAGTGCCGGAGGCTGCATTGCTTTGTTTTTTAGGTGTTTCAGGAAACACCATACACTTCTCCAGAGTGGCTGTTGGCAATTTACATCCCACCCATCAGCATAACAAGGCTCCCTGTTCTCCATGGCCTGTGCTGCATTTCTGGATTTTACACTTTTTTCAGATGGCCCTTTTGATCGGGGGGCAGTGAGACTTCATTGTAGTGCAGATTTCTTTAACATGCTTGCTTTGTTGGCCAAAAAGGGCGTATGCGTTTTCTCCTGAATATATTCAGGAAAAAACGCATACGCCCTTTTTGGCCAAGTGCATCATTGTCGACGTTCTGCCTCTTTTCCTATGCTTTAAATGCAATTCCAGTCCACCACCTGAAATCGTTTTCCTGCAATTCTGCCCCGCTTTCAAGTCCTCTTCGCAGCCTTCCTTCAATATATTTTTGGACGATAGCTGTCATTTATAACTCTGCAGGTTTGTGAATTACAGTGCCCCTGAGCTCCTTTCTTCAAATCGCTTTCTTTTGAGCTGGCCACGAACCCGAAGGATTGCTTCAGGTCCTAATCTGGTTCCGGCACGGCATGCTGAGCCTTTGGTTAATTCCTCTTCCTGGTGGGAAGTGAGCGTTAAATTTGCCCGTGCAGACACCTACAGCTAGTCTCTCATTGGTTCTCACTATTCCTGTTCATCTTGCGCAGAAATTGCAAACTGTGCCAAACAGCAGGTTAAAGGCACTGACTCTCCAAGTGGGGAGAGTGTTAGTAAAGTGTCTGGAATTGTGAACCCGAGTAAAAGGGGACAAAAACTGAGATGCATTTGAAAATGTTTCCCGGTCACACGGTGCACCATACTGTGGGTTTCCCATGCATGCTTTAGCTGAAGGAAGAATCGCTTCAACCTGGAGAGTTGGGACCCATGGAATGGTTACCATGTAGTATGACTTCAAATGGTCTGCATTTGCTCATCGAACCTCACCAATGCTATCAGCCCGAAGTGTCCAACCTTATGTCTCACTCAGCTCTGGGTTTAGATGAGGTAAATCCAGGTTGTATCACAAGCCCTGAATGAATTATTTAAGAATTGCTCTCTATTTCACTGTCATTCTTTTTTGTTTTTGTAATTCATTTTGATAATAGGATTTATCGGATTTTCTCTGCTGCCTTCATGCAGCTGTACACACGCTTGATTCTCTTATGGAGACATATAAATCCATGGGTTTGAAGATTCTTACTAGTCAGGTGTATTCCTAGGCGTTGAATATAGGGTGTTTAGCCCATTTCGTTGAGCAAGGGGTAGGTCTTGACTATTACATATTTGACTTATGGAATGGTATCTGTGCTAATTTCTGTCTCTGGTTTTATGCAGCACCACAACTCACCTTTCCCCTTAAGCAAACATAAGTTGGTTTTCTAAATTTGAGACCCTGTTCTGTTTTGTAATTCAGTTCATGTGTAGCCAAGATTACATTCGGTGTATTAGTGATATCTTATGATGTTTCATTTTCTGTGTGACTTATTTCACTTAGAATCATCGTACCTGAATCCACTCATTATGCCACGACGGGCCAGATCACATAGATTTCATTGGTGACTGATATTCCATTGTACGTACGTACCACAACTTCTTTATCCATTTTTCGCTTTCTGGGATATTTAACTTGTACCGTAGACGAGGTTCTTGTAAACAGAGCCGTCTGAAACTTTGGGGTGGCTGTGTGTTTTTGATTTTAATTTCCCTAAGCTATAGGACCATAAGTGGAAGTGCCGTAGGCTCCGTTGCTTTGTTTTTTAGGTGTTTCAGGAAACACAATACACTTCTCCAGAGTGGCTGTTGGCAATTTACATCCCACCCATCAGCATAACAAGGCTCCCTGTTCTCCATGGCCTGTGCTGCCTTTCTGGATTTTACACTTTTTTCAGATGGCCCTTTTGACCAGGGGGCAGTGAGACTTCATTGTAGTGCAGATTTCTTTAACAGGGGACTGGGACCGTTTAGAGTACAGGTTAGCATACGACAACGTTTTAGGGAGAGCGTACGTGTTAGGATACTGGTTAGTGTTATCGTACGGGTTAGGATTAGGGGACGGGCTAGGGTAAGGCTTCGGGTAAGGGTTAGGGTTAGGGTTGGTGTTAGGGTTAGGGTTAGGTAACGGGGACGTTTTAGGGTACAGCTTAGGTTACAACAACTGTTTACGGTGAGCCTACGTGTTAGGGTACGTGTTAGTGTTAGCGTACGGGTTAGGTTTAGAGGACGTGTTAGGGTAATTCTTCGGGTAAGGGTTAGGGTTAGGGTTAGTGTTAGGGGACGTGGATGGTTTAGGGTAAAGGTTAGGGTACGACAACGGTTTCGCGTGAGCATACGTGTTAGGGTACAGGTTAGTTTTAGCGTACGTTTTAGGATAAGGGGACGGGTTAGGGTAAGGCTTCGGGTAAATGTTAAGGTTAGGGTTAGTGGTAGGGTTAGGGTTAGGGTACGGGGATGGTTTAGGGTACAGGTTAGGGTACGACAACGGTTTAGCTAGAGCGTACGTGTTATGGTACCTGTTGGTGTTAGCGTACGGGTTAGGATTAGAAGACCAGTTAGGGTAAGGCTTCGGGTAAGGGTTAGGTTTAGGGTTAGGGATAGGGTTAGGGGATGGGAACGGTTTAGGGTACAGGTTAGTGTACGACAATGGTTTAGGGTGAGCGTACATGTTAGGGTACAGGTTAGTGTTAGCATACGGTTTAGGATTAGGGGAAGGTTAGGGTAAGGCTTCGGGTAAAGTTTAGGGTTAAGGTTAGTGTTAGGGTTAGGGTTAGAGGACGGGGACGGTTTGGGGTGCAGGTTAGGCTATGACAACTGCTTAGGGTGAGCGTACGTGTTAGGGTAGGTGTTAGTGTTTGCGTAAGGGTTAGGATTAAGGTACGGGTTAGTGTAAGGCTTCAGGTAAGGGTTAGGTTTAGGGTTAGGGTTAGGGGACGGGCACGGGGACGGGGACAGTTTAGGGTACTGGTTAGGGTACGACAACTGTTTAGGGTGAGCATACGTGTTAGGGTACGGGTTAGTGGTAGCATACGTGTTAGGATTATAGGATGTATTAGTGTAAGGCTTCGGGTAACGGTTAGGGTTAGGGTTAGGGTTAGGGGACGTGGATGGGGACGGGGATGGTTTAGGGTACAGGTTAGTGTACGACAATGGTTTAGGGTGAGCGTACGTGTTAGGGTACGTGTTAGTGTTAGCGTACGGGTTAGGATTAAGGGACGGGTTAGTGTAAGGCTTCGGGTAAGGGTTAGGGTTAAGGTTAGGGTTAGGGGACGGGGACGGTTTAGGGTACAGATTAGTGTACGACAACGTTTTAGGGTGAGCGTATGTGTTAGGGTACAGGTTAGTGTTAGCGTACGGTTTAGGATTAGGGGACGGATTAGGGTAAGGCTTCGGCTAAGGGTTAGGGTTAGGATTAGGGTTAGGGTTAGGGTTAGGGTTAGTTGACGGCGACGGTTTAGGGTACAGGTTAGGGTACGACAACGGTTTAGGGAGAGCGTACGTGTTAGGGTATGGGTTACTGTTAGCGTACGGGTTAGGATTAGTGGATGGGTTAGGGTAACGCTTCGGGTAAGGGTAAGGGTTAGGGTTAGGGGACGGGGAAGGGGACGGGGACGGTTTAGGTTACAGGTAAGTGTACAAGAACGGTTTAGGGTGAGCGTACGTGTTAGGGTACAGGTTAGTGTTAGTGTACGGGTTAGGATTAGGGGACGGGTTAAGGTAAGGCTTCGGGTAAGGGTTAGGGTTAGGGTTAGGGTTAGGGGACGTTTGAGTGTACAGGTAAGTGTATGACAACGGTTTAGGGTGAGTGTACGTTTTAGAGTACAGGTTAATGTTAGCGTACGGGTTAGGATTAGGGGACAGGTTAGGGTAAGGCTTCGAGTAAGGGTTAGGGTTAGGGTTAGGGGACGGGCACGGGGACGGGGACTGTTTAGGGTACATGTTAGGTACGACAACGGTTTAGGGTGAACGTACGTGTTAGGGTAAGGGTTCGTGTTAGCGTGCAGTTTAGGATTAGGGGAAGGGTTAGGGTAAGGCTTTGGGTAAGGGTTAGGGTTAGGGTTACGGTTAGGGTTAGGGTCAGGGGACGGGTACGGGGACGGTTTAGGGTACAGTTTAGCGTACGACAATGGTTTAGGGTGAGCGTACGTGTTAGGGTACGTGTTAGTGTTAGCGTACGGGTTAGGATTGGGGGACGGGTTAGGGTAAGGCTTCGGGTAAGGGTTAGGGTTAGGGTTAGGTTAAGGGGACGGGGACGGTTTAGGGTACAGGTTAGGGTACGACAACGGTTTAGGGTGAGCGTATGTGTTAGGGTACAGGTTAGTGTTAGGGTACGGGTTAGGATTAGGGGACGGGTTACGGTAAGGCTTCAGGTTAGGGTTAGGGTTAGTGTTAGAGTTAGGGTTAGGGGACATGGACGGTTTAGGGTACAGGTTAGGGTACGACAACTGTTTAGGGAGAGCGTACGTGTTAGGGTACGGGTTAGTGTTAGCGTACGGGTTAGGATTGGGGACGGGTGAGGTTAAGGCTTCAGGTAAGGGTTAGGGTTAGGGTTAGGGTTAGGGATAGGGGACGGGGACGGTTTAGGGTACAGATTAGTGTACGACAACGGTTTAGAGTGAGCATACGTGTTAGGGTACGGGTTAGTGTTTGCGTACGGGTTAGGATTAGGGGAAGGGTGAGGGTAAGGCTTCGGGTAAGGGTGAGGGTTAGGGTTAGGCTTAGGGTTAGGGGTTGGGCACGGGGACCGTTTATAGTACAGGTTAGTGTACGACAACGGTTTAGGGTGAGCGTACGTGTTAGGGTACGCGTTAGTGTTAGCGTACGTGTTAGGATTAGGGGACGGGTGAGGGTAAGGCTTCGGGTAAGGATTAGGGTTAGTGTTAGTGTTAGGGTTAGGGTTAGGGTACGGGGACGGTTTAGGGTACAGGTTAGGGTATGACAACGGTTTAGGGTGAGCGTACGTGTTAGGGTACGGGTTAGTGTTAGCGTACGGGTTAGGATTAGGGGACGGGTGAGTGTAAGGCTTCGGGTAAGGGTTAGGGTTAGGGTTAGGGTTAGGTTTAGGGGACGGGGACCGTTTAGGGTACAGGTTATGGTACGTCAACGGTTTAGGCTGAGCGTACGTGTTAGGGTACGGGTTAGTGTTAGTGTACGGGTTAGGATAAGGGGACGGGTGAGGGTAAGGCTTCGGGTAAGGGTTAGGGTTAGGGTTATGGTTAGGGTTAGGGTTAGGGGACGGGGACGGTTTAGGGTACAGGTTAGGGTACGACAACGGTTTAGGGTGAGCGTACGTGTTACGGTACGGGTTAGTGTTAGCGTACGGGTTAGGATTAGGTGGCGGATGAGGTTAAGGCTTCGGGAAAGGGTTAGGTTTAGGGTTAGGGGACGGGGACGGTTTAGGGAACAGGTTAGGGTACGACAACGGTTTAGGGTGAGCGTACGTGTTAGGGTACGGGTTAGTGTTAGCTTACGGGTTAGGATTAGGGGACGGGTGAGGGTAAGGGTTAGGGTTAGGGTTAGGTTTAGGGTTAGGGTTAGGGGACGGGGACGGTTTAGGGTACAGGTTATGGTACGAAAACGGTTTAGGGTGAGCGTACGTGTTAGGGTACGGGTTAGTGTTAGCGTACGCGTGAGGATTATGGGACGGGTGAGTGTAAGGCTTCAGGTAAGGGTTAGGGTTAGGGTTAGGGTTAGGGTTAGGGGACGGGGACGGTTTAGGGTGCAGGTTAGGGTACGACAACGGTTTAGGGTGAGCGTACGTGTTAGGGTACGGGTTAGTGTTAGCGTACGGGTTAGGATTAGGGGACGGGTGAGGGTAAGGCTTCGGGTAAAGATTAGGGTTAGGGTTAGGGGACGGGGACGGGGACGGTTTAGGGTACAGGTTAGGGTACAACAACGGTTTAGGGTGAGCTTACGTGTTAGGGTACGGGTTAGTGTTTGCGTACAGGTTAGGATTAGGGGACGGGTGAGGGTAAGGGTTAGGGTTAGGGTTAGGGTTAGGGTTAGGGGACGGGGACAGTTTAGGGTACAGGTTAGGGTACGACAACGATTTAGGGTGACCGTACGTGTTAGGGTACGGGTTAGTGTTAGCGTACGGGTTAGGATTAGGGGACGGGTGAGGGTAAGGCTTCGGGTAAGGGTTAGGGTTAGGTTTAGGGCACGGGGAAGGGGACGGGGACGCTTTAGGGTACAGGTTAGTGTACGACAACGGTTTAGGGTGAGCGTACGTGTTAGGGTACGGGTTAGTGTTAGCGTACGGGTTAGGATTAGGGGACGGGTGAGGGTAAGGCTTCGGGTAAGGGTTAGGGTTAGGGTTAGGGTTAGGGTTAGGGGACGGGGATGGTTTAGGGTACAGGTGAGGCTACGACAACGGTTTAGGGTGAGCGTACGTGTGAGGGTACGGGTTAGTGTTAGCGTACGGGTTAGGATTAGGGGACGGGTGAGGGTAAGGCATCGGGTAAGTGTTAAGGTTAGGGTTAGGGTTAGGGTTAGGGTTAGGGGACGGGGACAGGGACGGTTTAGGGTACAGGTTAGGGTATGACAACGGTTTAGGGTGACCGTACATGTTAGGGTATGGGTTAGTGTTAGCGTACGGGTTAGGATTAGAGGACGGGTGAGGGTAAGGCTTCGGGTAAGGGTTAGGGTTAGGGTTAGGGGACGGGGACGGGGACGGTTTAGGGTACAGGTTAGGGTACAACAAAGGTTTAGGGTGAGCTTACGTGTTAGGGTACGGGTTAGTGTTTGCGTACAGGTTAGGATTAGGGGACGGGTGAGGGTAAGGGTTAGGGTTAGGGTTAGGGTTAGGGTTAGGGGACGGGGACAGTTTAGGGTACAGGTTAGGGTACGACAACGATTTAGGGTGACCGTACGTGTTAGGGTACGGGTTAGTGTTAGCGTAAGGGTTAGGATTAGGGGACGGGTGAGGGTAAGGCTTCGGGTAAGGGTTAGGGTTAGGTTTAGGGCACGGGGAAGGGGACGGGGACGCTTTAGGGTACAGGTTAGTGTACGACAACGGTTTAGGGTGAGCGTACGTGTTAGGGTACGGGTTAGTGTTAGCGTACGGGTTAGGATTAGGGGACGGGTGAGGGTAAGGCTTCGGGTAAGGGTTAGGGTTAGGGTTAGGGTTAGGGGACGGGGATGGTTTAGGGTACAGGTGAGGCTACGACAACGGTTTAGGGTGAGCGTACGTGTTAGGGTACGGGTTAGTGTTAGCGTACGGGTTAGGATTAGGGGACGGGTGAGGGTAAGGCTTCGGGTAAGGGTTAAGGTTAGGGTTAGGGTTAGGGTTAGGGTTAGGGGACGGGGACAGGGACGCTTTAGCGTACAGGTTAGGGTACGACAACGGTTTAGGGTGACCGTACATGTTAGGGTATGGGTTAGTGTTAGCGTACGGGTTAGGATTAGAGGACGGGTGAGGGTAAGGCTTCGGGTAAGGGTTAGGTTTAGGGTTAGGGGACGTGGACGGGGACGGGGACGGTTTAGGGTACAGGTTAGGGTACGACAACAGTTTAGGGTGAGCGTACGTGTTAGGGTACAGGTTAGTGTTAGCGTACGGGTTAGGATTAGGGGACGGGTGAGGATAAGGCTTCGGGTAAAGGTTAGGGTTAGGGTTTGGGTTAGGGGACGGGTACGGGGACGGTTTAGGGTACAGATTAGGGTACGACAACGGTTTAGGGTGAGCGTACGTGTTAGGGTACGGTTTAGTGTTGGGGTACGGGTTAGGATTAGGGGACGGGTGAGGGTAAGGCTTCGGGTAAGGGTTAGGGTTAGGGTTAGGGGACGGGGACGGGGACGGTTTAGGGTACAGGTTAGGGTACAACAACGGTTTAGGGTGAGCTTACGTGTTAGGGTACGGGTTAGTGTTTGCGTACAGGTTAGGATTAGGGGACGGGTGAGGGTAAGGGTTAGGGTTAGGGTTAGGGTTAGGGGACGGGGACAGTTTAGGGTACAGGTTAGGGTACGACAACGGTTTAGGGTGAGCGTAGGTGTTAGGGTACGGGTTAGTGTTAGCGTAAGGGTTAGGACTAGGGGACGGGTGAGGGTAAGGCTTCGGGTAAGGGTTAGGGTTAGGTTTAGGGGACGGGGAAGGGGACGGGGACGGTTTAGGGTACAGGTTAGTGTACGACAACGGTTTAGGGTGAGCGTACGTGTTAGGGTACGGGTTAGTGTTAGCGTACGGGTTAGGATTAGGGGACGGGTGAGGGTAAGGCTTCGGGTAAGGGTTAGGGTTAGGGTTAGGTTAAGGGGACGGGGACGGTTTAGGGTACAGGTTAGGGTACGACAACGGTTTAGGGTGAGCGTATGTGTTAGGGTACAGGTTAGTGTTAGGGTACGGGTTAGGATTAGGGGACGGGTTACGGTAAGGCTTCAGGTAAGGGTTAGGGTTAGGGTTAGTGTTAGAGTTAGGGTTAGGGGACATGGACGGTTTAGGGTACAGGTTAGGGTACGACAACTGTTTAGGGAGAGAGTACGTTTTAGGGTACGGGTTAGTGTTAGCGTACGGGTTAGGATTGGGGACGGGTGAGGGTAAGGCTTCAGGTAAGGGTTAGGGTTAGGGTTAGGGTTAGGGATAGGGGACGGGGACGGTTTAGGGTACAGATTAGTGTACGACAACGGTTTAGGGTGAGCATACGTGTTAGGGTACGGGTTAGTGTTTGCGTACGGGTTAGGATTAGGGGAAGGGTGAGGGTAAGGCTTCGGGTAAGGGTGAGGGTTAGGGTTAGGCTTAGGGTTAGGGGTTGGGCACGGGGACCGTTTATAGTACAGGTTAGTGTACGACAACGGTTTAGGGTGAGCGTACGTGTTAGGGTACGCGTTAGTGTTAGCGTACGTGTTAGGATTAGGGGACGGGTGAGGGTAAGGCTTCGGGTAAGGATTAGGGTTAGTGTTAGTGTTAGGGTTAGGGTTAGGGTACAGGGACGGTTTAGGGTACAGGTTAGGGTATGACAACGGTTTAGGGTGAGCGTACGTGTTAGGGTACGGGTTAGTGTTAGCGTAAGGGTTAGGATTAGGGGACGGGTGAGGGTAAGGCTTCGGGTAAGGGTTAGGGTTAGGTTTAGGGCACGGGGAAGGGGACGGGGACGCTTTAGGGTACAGGTTAGTGTACGACAACGGTTTAGGGTGAGCGTACGTGTTAGGGTACGGATTAGTGTTAGCGTACGGGTTAGGATTAGGGGACGGGTGAGGGTAAGGCTTCGGGTAAGGGTTAGGGTTAGGGTTAGGGTTAGGGTTAGGGGACAGGGATGGTTTAGGGTACAGGTGAGGCTACGACAACGGTTTAGGGTGAGCGTACGTGTTAGGGTACGGGTTAGTGTTAGCGTACGGGTTAGGATTAGGGGACGGGTGAGGGTAAGGCTTCGGGTAAGGGTTAAGGTTAGGGTTAGGGTTAGGGTTAGGGTTAGGGGACGGGGACAGGGACGGTTTAGGGTACAGGTTAGGGTATGACAACGGTTTAGGGTGACCGTACATGTTAGGGTATGGGTTAGTGTTAGCGTACGGGTTAGGATTAAAGGACGGGTGAGGGTAAGGCTTCGGGTAAGGGTTAGGGTTAGGGTTAGGGGACGGGGACGGGGACGGTTTAGGCTACAGGTTAGGGTACAACAACGGTTTAGGGTGAGCTTACGTGTTAGGGTACGGGTTAGTGTTTGCGTACAGGTTAGGATTAGGGGACGGGTGAGGGTAAGGGTTAGGGTTAGGGTTAGGGTTAGGGTTAGGGGACGGGGACAGTTTAGGGTACAGGTTAGGGTACGACAACGATTTAGGGTGACCGTACGTGTTAGGGTACGGGTTAGTGTTAGCGTAAGGGTTAGGATTAGGGGACGGGTGAGGGTAAGGCTTCGGGTAAGGGTTAGGGTTAGGTTTAGGGCACGGGGAAGGGGACGGGGACGCTTTAGGGTACAGGTTAGTGTACGACAACGGTTTAGGGTGAGCGTACGTGTTAGGGTACGGGTTAGTGTTAGCGTACGGGTTAGGATTAGGGGACGGGTGAGGGTAAGGCTTCGGGTAAGGGTTAGGGTTAGGGTTAGGGTTAGGGGACGGGGATGGTTTAGGGTACAGGTGAGGCTACGACAACGGTTTAGGGTGAGCGTACGTGTTAGGGTACGGGTTAGTGTTAGCGTACGGGTTAGGATTAGGGGACGGGTGAGGGTAAGGCTTCGGGTAAGGGTTAAGGTTAGGGTTAGGGTTAGGGTTAGGGTTAGGGAACGGGGACAGGGACGCTTTAGGGTACAGGTTAGGGTACGACAACGGTTTAGGGTGACCGTACATGTTAGGGTATGGGTTAGTGTTAGCGTACGGGTTAGGATTAGAGGACGGGTGAGGGTAAGGCTTCGGGTAAGGGTTAGGTTTAGGGTTAGGGGACGTGGACGGGGACGGGGACGGTTTAGGGTACAGGTTAGGGTACGACAACAGTTTAGGGTGAGCGTACGTGTTAGGGTACGGGTTAGTGTTAGCGTACGGGTTAGGATTAGGGGACGGGTGAGGATAAGGCTTCGGGTAAAGGTTAGGGTTAGGGTTTGGGTTAGGGGACGGGTACGGGGACGGTTTAGGGTACAGATTAGGGTACGACAACGGTTTAGGGTGAGCGTACGTGTTAGGGTACGGTTTAGTGTTGGGGTACGGGTTAGGATTAGGGGACGGGTGAGGGTAAGGCTTCGGGTAAGGGTTAGGGTTTGGGTTAGGGGACCGGGACGGGGACGGTTTAGGGTACAGGTTAGGGTACAACAACGGTTTAGGGTGAGCTTACGTGTTAGGGTACGGGTTAGTGTTTGCGTACAGGTTAGGATTAGGGGACGGGTGAGGGTAAGGGTTAGGGTTAGGGTTGGGGTTAGGGGACGGGGACAGTTTAGGGTACAGGTTAGGGTACGACAACGGTTTAGGGTGAGCGTAGGTGTTAGGGTACGGGTTAGTGTTAGCGTAAGGGTTAGGATTAGGGGACGGGTGAGGGTAAGGCTTCGGGTAAGGGTTAGGGTTAGGTTTAGGGGACGGGGAAGGGGACGGGGACGGTTTAGGGTACAGGTTAGTGTACGACAACGGTTTAGGGTGAGCGTACGTGTTAGGGTACGGGTTAGTGTTAGCGTACGGGTTAGGATTAGGGGACGGGTGAGGGTAAGGCTTCGGGTAAGGGTTAGGGTTAGGGTTAGGGGACGGGGATGGTTTAGGGTACAGGTTAGGCTACGACAACGGTTTAGGGTGAGCGTACGTGTTAGGGTACGGGTTAGTGTTAGCGTACGGGTTAGGATTAGGGGACGGGTGAGGGTAAGGCTTCGGGTAAGGGTTAAAGTTAGGGTTAGGGTTAGGGTTAGGGTTAGGGGACGGGGACAGGGACGGTTTAGGGTACAGGTTAGGGTACGACAACGGTTTAGGGTGACCGTACATGTTAGGGTATGGGTTCGTGTTAGCGTACGGGTTAGGATTAGAGGACGGGTGAGGGTACGGCTTCGGGTAACGGATAGGTTTAGGGTTAGGGGACGTGGACGGGGACGGGGACGGTTTAGGGTACAGGTTAGGGTACGACAAGAGTTTAGGGTGAGCGTACGTGTTAGGGTACGGGTTAGTGTTAGCGTACGGGTTACGATTAGGGGACGGGTGAGGGTAAGGCTTCGGGTAAAGGTTAGGGTTAGGGTTTGGGTGAGGGGACGGGGACGGGGACGGTTTAGGGTACAGATTAGGGTACGACAACGGTTTAGGGTGAGCGTACGTGTTAGGGTACGGTTTAGTGTTGGGGTACGGGTTAGGATTAGGGGACGGGTGAGGGTAAGGCTTCGGGTAAGGGTTAGGGTTAGGGTTAGGGGACGGGGACGGGGACGGGGACGGTTTAGGGTACAGGTTAGGGTACAACAACGGTTTAGGGTGAGCTTACGTGTTAGGGTACGGGTTAGTGTTAGCGTACAGGTTAGGATTAGGGGACGGGTGAGGGTAAGGGTTAGTGTTAGGGTTAGGGTTAGGGTTAGGGTTAGGGTTTGGGGACGGGGACGGTTTAGGGTACAGGTTAAGGTACGACAACGGTTTAGGGTGAGCGTACGTGTTAGGGTATGGGTTAGTGTTAGCGTACGGTTGAGGATTAGGGGACGGGTGAGTGTAAGGCTTCGGGTAAGGGTTAGGGTTAGGGTTAGGTTAGGGTTAGGGTTAGGGAACGGGGACGGTTTAGGGTACAGGTTAGGGTACGACAGCGGTTTAGGGTGAGCGTACGTGTTAGGGTACGAGTTAGTGTTAGCGTACGGGTTAGGATTAGGGGACGGGTGAGGGTAAGGCTTCGGGTAAGGGTTAGGTTTAGGGTTAGGGTTAGGGTTAGGGGACGGGGACGGTTTAGGATACAGGTTAGGGTACGACAACGGTTTAGGGTGAGCGTACGTGTTAGGGTACGGGTTAGTGTTAGCGTACGGGTTAGGATAAGGGGACGGGTGAGGGTAAGGCTTCGGGTAAGGGTTAGGGATAGGGTTAGGGTTAGGGTTAGGGGACGGGGATGGTTTAGGGTACAGGTTAGGGTACGACAACGGTTTAGGGTGAGCGTACGTGTTAGGGTACGGGTTAGTGTTAGCGTACGGGTTAGGATTAGGGGACGGGTGAGGGTAAGGCTTCGGGTAAGTGTTAGGGTTAGGGTTAGGGTTAGGGTTAGGGTACGGGGACGGTTTAGGGTACAGGTTAGGGTACGACAATGATTTAGGGTGAGCGTACCTGTAAGGGTACGGGTTAGTGTTAGCGTACGGGTTAGGATTAGGGGACGGGTGAGGGTAAGGCTTCGGGTAAGGGTTAGGGTTAGGGTTAGGCGACGGGGACGGTTTAGGGTACAGGTTAGGCTACGACAACGGTTTAGGGTGAGCGTACGTGTTAGGGTAGGTGTTAGTGTTAGCGTACGGGTTAGGATTAGCGGACGGGTGAGGGTAAGGCTTCGGGTAAGGGTTAGGGTTAGGGTTAGGGTTAGGGTTAGGGGACGGGGACAGGGACGGTTTAGGGTACAGGTTAGGGTACGACAACGGTTTAGCGTGAGCGTACATGTTAGGGTATGGGTTAGTGTTAGCGTACGGTTTAGTATTAGGGGACGGGTGAGGGTAAGGCTTCGGGTAAGGGTTAGGGTTAGGGGACGGGGACGGGGACGGGGACAGGGACGGTTTAGGGTACAGGTTAGGGTACGACAACGGTTTAGGGTGAGCGTACGTGTTAGGGTACGGGTTAGTGTTAGCGTACGGGTTAGGATTAGGGGACGGGTGAGGGTAAGGCTTCGGGTAAAGGTTAGGGTTAGGGTTAGGGTTAGGGTTGGGGATGGGGACGTGGACGGTTTAGGGTACTTGTTAGGGTACGACAACAGTTTAGGGTGAGCGTACGTGTTAGGGTACGGGTTAGTTTTAGCTTACGGGTTAGGATTAGGGGACGGGTGAGTGTAAGGCTTCGGGTAAGGGTTAGGGTTAGGGTTAGGGTTAGGGTTAGGGGACGGGGACGGTTTAGGGTACAGGTTAGTGTACGTCAACGGTTTAGGGTGAGCGTACGTGTTAGGGTACAGGTTAGTGTTAGCGTACGGTTTACGATTAGGGGACGGGTGAGTGTAAGGCTTCGGGTAAGGGTTAGGGTTAGGGTTAGGGTTAGGGTTAGGGGACGGGGACGGTTTAGGGTACAGTTTAGGGTACGACAACGGTTTAGGGTGAGCGTACGTGTTAGGGTAAGGGTTAGTGTTAGCGTACGGTTTAGGATTAGGGGACGGGTGAGGGTAAGGCTTCGGGTAAGGGTTAGGGTTAGGGTTAGTGTTAGGGGACGGGGACGGGGACGGTTTAGGGTACAGGTTAGGGTACGACAACGGTTTAGGGTGAGCGTACGTGTTAGGGTACATGTTAGTGTTAGCGTACGGGTTAGGATTAGGGGACGGGTGAGGGTATGGCTTCGGTTAAGGGTTAGGGTTAGGGTTAGGGTTAGGGTTAGGGTTAGGGGACGGGGACGCTTTAGGGTACAGGTTAGGGTACGACAACGGTTTAGGGTGAGCGTACGTGTTAGGGTACGGGTTAGTGTTAGCGTACGGGTTAGGATTAGGGGACGGGTGAGGGTAAGGCTTCGGGTAAGGGTTAGGGTTAGGGTTAGGTTTAGGTTTAGGGTTAGGGGACGGGGACGGTTTAGGGTACAGTTTAGGGTACGACAACGGTTTAGGGTGAGCGTACCTGTTAGGGTACGGGTTAGTGTTAGCGTACTGGTTAGGATTAGGGGACGGGTGAGGGTACGGCTTCGGGTAAGGGTTAGGGTTAGGGTTAGGGTTAGGGTTAGTTTTAGGGTACGGGGACGGTTTAGGGTACAGGTTAGGGTACGACAACGGTTTAGGGTGAGCGTACGTGTTAGGGTGTTGGTTAGTGTTTGCGTACGGGTTAGGAATAGGGGACGGGTGAGAGTAAGGCTTCGGGTAAGGGTTAGGGTTAGGGTTAGGGTTAGGGGACGGGGACGGGGACGGGGACGGTTTAGGGTACAAGTTAGGGTACGACAACGGTTTAGGGTGAGCGTACGTGTTAGGGTACGGGTTAGTGTTAGCGTACGGGTTAGGATTAGGGGACGGGTGAGGGTAAGGCTTCGGGTAAGGGTTAGGGTTAGGGTTAGGGTTAGTGTTAGGGTTAGGGGACGGGGACGGTTTAGGGTGCATGTTAGGGTACGACAACGGTTTAGGGTGAGCGTACGTGTTAGGGTACGGGTTAGTGTTAGCGTACGGGTTAGGATTAGGGGACGGGTGAGGGTAAGGCTTCAGGTAAGAGTTAGGGTTAGGGTTAGGGTTAGGGTTAAGGGACGGGGACGGGGACGGTTTAGGGTACAGGTTAGGGTACGACAACGGTTTAGGGCGAGCGTACGTGTTAGTGTACGGGTTAGTGTTAGCGTACGGGTTAGGTTTAGGGGACGAGTGAGGGTAAGACTTCGGGTAAGGGTTAGGGTTAGGGATAGGGTTAGGGGACGGGGACGGTTTAGGGTACAGGTTAGGGTACGACAACGGTTTAGGGTGAGCGTACGTGTTAGGGTACGGGTTAGTGTTAGCGTACGGGTTAGGATTAGGGGACGGGTGAGGGTAAGGCTTCGGGTAAGTGTTAGGGTTAGGTTTAGGGTTAGGGTTAGGGGACGGGGACGGTTTAGGGTACAGGTTAGTGTACGACAACAGTTTAGGTTGAGCGTATGTGTTAGGGTACGGGTTAGTGTTAGCGTACGGGTTAGGATTAGCGGATGGGTGAGGGTAAGGCTTTGGGTAAAGGTTAGGGTTGGGGTTAGGGTTAGAGTTAGTGTCAGTGGACGGGGACGGTTTAGGGTACATGTTAGGGTACGACAACGGTTTAGGGTGAGCGTACGTGTTAGGGTACGGGTTAGTGTTAGCGTACGGGTTAGGATTAGGGGACGGGTGAGGGTAAGGCTTCGGGTAAGGGTTAGGTTTAGGGTTAGGGTTAGGGTTAAGGGACGGGGACGGGGACGGTTTAAGGTACAGGTTAGGGTACGACAACGGTTTAGGGTGAGCGTACGTGTTAGGGTACGGGTTAGTGTTAGCGTACGGGTTAGGATTAGGGGTCGGGTGAGGGTAAGACTTCGGGTAAGAGTTAGGGTTAGGGATAGGGTTAGGGGACGGGGACGGTTTAGGGTACAGGTTAGGGTACGACAACGGTTTAGGGTGAGCGTACGTGTTAGGGTACGGGTTAGTGTTAGCGTACGGGTTAGGATTAGGGGACGGGTGAGGGTAAGGCTTCGGGTAAGGGTTAGGGTTAGGGTTAGGGTTAGGGTTAGGGGGCGGGGACGGTTTAGGGTACAGGTTAGGGTACGACAACGGTTTAGGGTGAGCGTATGTTTTGGGTACGGGTTAGTGTTAGCGTACGGTTTAGGATTTGGGGACGGGTGAGGTTAAGGCTTCGGGTAAGGGTTAGGGTTAGGGTTAGGGTTAGGGTTAGGGGATGGGGACGGGGACCGTTTAGGGTACAGTTTAGGGTACGACAACGGTTTAGGGTGAGCGTACGTGTTAGGGTACGTGTTAGTGTTAGCGTACGGGTTAGGATTAGGGGACGGGTGAGTGTAAGGCTTCGGGTAAGGTTTAGGGTTAGGGTTAGGGTTAGGGTTAGGGGACGGGGACGGTTTAGGGTACATGTTAGGGTACGACAACGATTTAGGGTGAGCGTAGGTGTTAGGGTACGGATTAGTGTTAGCGTACGGGTTAGGATTAGGTGACGGGTGAGGGTAAGGCTTCGGGTAAGGGTTATGGTTAGGGTTAGGGTTAGGGTTAGGGTTAGAGGACGGGGACGGTTTGGGGTGCAGGTTAGGCTATGACAACTGCTTAGGGTGAGCGTACGTGTTAGGGTAGGTGTTAGTGTTTGCGTAAGGGTTAGGATTAAGGTACGGGTTAGTGTAAGGCTTCAGGTAAGGGTCAGGTTTAGGGTTAGGGTTAGGGGACGGGCACGGGGACGGGGACAGTTTAGGGTACTTGTTAGGGTACGACAACTGTTTAGGGTGAGCATACGTGTTAGGGTACGGGTTAGTGGTAGCATACGTGTTAGGATTATAGGATGTATTAGTGTAAGGCTTCGGGTAACGGTTAGGGTTAGGGTTCGGGTTAGGGGACGTGGATGGGGACGGGGATGGTTTAGGGTACAGGTTAGAGTACGACAACGGTTTAGGGTGAGCGTACGTGTTAGGGTACGTGTTAGTGTTAGCGTACGGGTTAGGATTAAGGGACGGGTTAGTGTAAGGCTTCGGGTAAGGGTTAGGGTTAGGGTTAGGGGACGGGGAAGGGGACGGGGACGGTTTAGGTTACAGGTAAGTGTACAAGAACGGTTTAGGGTGAGCGTACGTGTTAGGGTACAGGTTAGTGTTAGTGTACGGGTTAGGATAAGGGGACGGGTTAAGGTAAGGCTTCGGGTAAGGGGTAGGGTTAGGGTTAGGGTTAGGGGACGTTTGAGTGTACAGGTAAGTGTATGACAACGGTTTAGGGTGAGTGTACGTGTTAGAGTACGGGTTAATGTTAGCGTACGGGTTAGGATTAGGGGACAGGTTAGCGTAAGGCTTCGAGTAAGGGTTAGGGTTAGGGTTAGGGTTACGGGACGGGCACGGGGATGGGGACTGTTTAGGGTACAGGTTAGGTTACGACAACGGTTTAGGGTGAACGTACGTGTTAGGGTAAGGGTTCGTGTTAGCGTGCAGTTTAGGATTAGGGGAAGGGTTAGGGTAAGGCTTTGGGTAAGGTTTAGGGTTAGGGTTACGGTTAGGGTTAGGGTCAGGGGACGGGTACGGGGACGGTTTAGGGTACAGTTTAGCGTACGACAATGGTTTAGGGTGAGCGTACGTGTTAGGGTACGTGTTAGTGTTAGCGTACGGGTTACGATTGGGGGACGGGTTAGGGTAAGGCTTCGGGTAAGAGTTAGGGTTAGGGTTAGGTTAAGGGGACGGGGACGGTTTAGGGTACAGGTTAGGGTACGACAAAGGTTTAGGGTGAGCGTATGTGTTAGGGTACAGGTTAGTGTTAGGGTACGGGTTAGGATTAGGGGACGGGTTACGGTAAGGCTTCAGGTAAGGGTTAGGGTTAGGGTTAGTGTTAGAGTTAGGGTTAGGGGACATGGACGGTTTAGGGTACAGGTTAGGGTACGACAACTGTTTAGGGAGAGCGTACGTGTTAGGGTACGGGTTAGTGTTAGCGTACGGGTTAGGATTGGGGACGGGTGAGGGTAAGGCTTCAGGTAAGGGTTAGGGTTAGGGTTAGGGTTAGGGTTAGGGGACGGGGACGGTTTAGGGTACAGATTAGTGTACGACAACGGTTTAGGGTGAGCGTACGTGTTAGGGTACGGGTTAGTGTTTGCGTACGGGTTAGGATTAGGGGAAGGGTGAGGGTAAGGCTTCGGGTAAGGATTAGGGTTAGTGTTAGTGTTAGGGTTAGGGTTAGGGGACGGGGACGGTTTAGGGTACAGGTTAGGGTATGACAACGGTTTAGGGTGAGCGTACGTGTTAGGGTACGGGTTAGTGATAGCGTACGGGTTAGGATTAGGGGACGGGTGAGTGTAAGGCTTCGGGTAAGGGTTAGGGTTAGGGTTAGGGTTAGGGTTAGGGGACGGGGAGCGTTTAGGGTACAGGTTATGGTACGTCAACGGTTTAGGGTGAGCGTACGTGTTAGGGTACGGGTTAGTGTTAGTGTACGGGTTAGGTTAAGGGGACGGGTGAGGGTAAGGCTTCGGGTAAGGGTTAGGGTTAGGGTTAGGGTTAGGGTTAGGGGACGGGGACGGTTTAGGGTACAGGTTAGGGTACGACAACGGTTTAGGGTGAGCGTACGTGTTACGGTACGGGTTAGTGTTAGCGTACGGGTTAGGATTAGGTGACGGGTGAAGTTAAGGCTTCAGGAAAGGGTTAGGGTTACGGTTAGGGTTAGGGTTAGGGGACGGGGACGGGGACGGTTTAGGGTACAGGTTAGGGTACGACAACGGTTTAGGGTGAGCGTACGTGTTAGGGTACGGGTTAGTGTTAGCTTACGGGTTAGGATTAGGGGACGGGTGAGGGTAAGGGTTAGGGTTAGGGTTAGGTTTAGGGTTAGGGTTAGGGGACGGGGACGGTTTAGGGTACAGGTTATGGTACGACAACGGTTTAGGGTGAGCGTACGTGTTAGGGTACGGGTTAGTGTTAGCGTACGCGTGAGGATTATGGGACGGGTGAGTGTAAGGCTTCGGGTAAGGGTTAGGGTTAGGGTTAGGGTTAGGGGACGGGGACGGTTTAGGGTACAGGTTAGAGTACGACAACGGTTTAGGGTGAGCGTATGTGTTAGGGTACGGGTTAGTGTTAGCTTACGGGTTAGGATTTGGGGACGGGTGAGGGTAAGGCTTCGGGTAAGGGTTAGGGTTAGGTTTAGGGTTAGGGTTAGGGGACGGGGATGGTTTAGGGTACAGGTTAGGGTACGACAACGGTTTAGGGTGAGCGTACGTGTTAGGGTACGGGTTAGTGTTAGCCTACGGGTTAGGATAAGGGGACGGGTGAGGCTAAGGCTTCGGGTAAGGGTTAGGGTTAGGGTTAGGGTTAGGGTTAGGGGATAGGGACGGTTTAGGGTACAGGTTAGGGTACGAAAACGGTTTAGGGTGAGCGTACGTGTTAGGGTACGGTTTAGTGTTAGCGTACGGGTTAGGATTAGGGGACGGGTGAGGGTAAGGCTTCGGGTAAGTGTTAGGGTTAGGGTTAGGGTTAGGGTTAGGGGACGGGGACGGTTTAGGGTACAGGTTAGAGTACGACAATGATTTAGGGTGAGCGTACGTGTTAGGGTACGGGTTAGTGTTAGCGTACGGGTTAGGATTAGGGGACGGGTGAGGGTAAGGCTTCGGGTACGGGTTAGGGTTAGGGTTAGGGTTAGGGGACGGGGATGGTTTAGGGTACAGGTTAGGCTACGACAACGATTTAGGGTGAGTGTACGTGTTAGGGTACGGGTTAGTGTTAGCGTACGGGTTAGGATTAGGGGACGGGTGAGGGTAAGGCTTCGGGTAAGGGTTAGGGTTAGGGTTAGGGTTAGGGATAGGGTTAGGGGACGGGGACGGTAAAGGGTACAGGTTAGGGTACGTCAACTGTTTAGGGTGACCGTACATATTAGGGTATGGGTTAGTGTTAGCGTACGGGTTAGGATTAGGGGACGGGTGAGGGTAAGGCTTCGGGTAAAGATTAGGGTTAGGGTTAGGGTTAGGGGACGGAGACGGGGACGGTTCAGGGTACTGGTTAGGGTATGTCAACGGTTTAGGGTGAGCGTACGTGTTAGGGTACGGGTTAGTGTTAGTGTACGGGTTAGGATGAGGGGACGGGTGAGGGTAAGGCTTCGGGTAAGGCTTCGGGTAAGGGTTAGGTTTAGGGTTAGGGGACGGGGACGGGGACGGCGACGGGAACGGGGACGGTTTAGGGTGCAGATTAGGGTACGACATCGGTTTAGGGTGAGCGTACGTGTTAGGGTACGGGTTAGTGTTAGCGTACGGGTTAGGATTAGGGGACGGGTGAGGGTAAGGCTTCAGGTAAAGATTAGGGTTAGGGTTAGGGGACGGGGACGGGGACGGGGACGGTTTAGGGTACAGGTTAGGGTACGTCAACGGTTTAGGGTGAGCGTACGTGTTAGGGTACGGGTTAGTGTTAGTGTACGGGTTAGGATGAGGGGACGGGTGAGGGTAAGGCTTCGGGTAAGGGTTAGGGTTAGGGTTAGGGTTAGGGTTAGGGGACGGGGACGGGGACGGTTTAGGGTACAGGTTAGGGTACGACAACGGTTTAGGGTGAGCGTAGGTTTTAGGGTACGGTTTAGTATTAGCGTACGGGTTATGATTAGGGGACGGGTGAGGGTAAGGCTTCGGGTAAGGGTTAGGGTTAGGGTTAGGATTACGGTTAGGGGACGGGGACGGGGACGGTTTAGGGTACAGGTTAGGGTACGAAACGGTTTAGGGTGAGCGTACGTGTTAGGGTACGGGTTAGTGTTAGCGTACGGGTTATGATTAGGGGACGGGTGAGGGTAAGGCTTCGGGTAAGGGTTAGGGTTAGGGTTAGGATTACGGTTAGGGGACGGGGACGGGGACGGTTTAGGGCACAGGTTAGGGTACGACAACGGTTTAGGGTGAGCGTACGTGTTAGTGTACGGGTTAGTGTTAGCGTACGGGTTAGGATTAGGGGACGGGTGAGGGTAAGGCTTCGGGTAAGTGTTAGGGTTAGGGTTCGGGTTAGGGTTAGGGTTAGGGTACGGGGACGGTTTAGGGTACAGGTTAGGGTACGACAATGATTTAGGGTGAGCGTACGTGTTAGGGTACGGGTTAGTGTTAGCGTAAGGGTTAGGATTAGGGAACGGGTGAGGGTAAGGCTTCGGGTAAGGGTTAGGGTTAGGGTTAGGGTTAGGGTTAGGGGACGGGGACGGTTTAGGGTACAGGTTAGGCTACGACAACGGTTTAGGGTGAGCGTACGTGTTAGGGTAGGGGTTAGTGTTAGCGTACGGGTTAGGATAAGGTGACGGGTGAGGGTAAGGCTTCGGGTAAGGGTTAGGGTTAGGGTTAGGGTTAGGGTTAGGGTTAGGGGACGGGGACAGGGACGGTTTAGGGTACAGGTTAGAGTACGTCAACGGTTTAGCGTGAGCGTACATTTTAGGGTATGGGTTAGTGTTAGCGTACAGGTTAGGATTAGGGGAAGTGTGAGGGTAAGGCTTTGGGTAAGGGTTAGGGTTAGGGTTAGGGGACGGGGACGGTGAAGGGGACGGGGACGGTTTAGGGTACAGGTCAGGGTACGACAACGGTTTAGGGTGAGCGTACGTATTAGGGTACAGGTTAGTGTTAGCGTTCGGGTTAGGATTAGGGGACGGGTGAGGGTAAGGCTTCGGGTAAAGTTTAGGGTTAGGGTTAGGGTTAGGTTTAGGGGACGGGGACGGGGACGGTTTAGGGTACAGGTAAGGGTACGACAACAGTTTAGGGTGAGCGTACGTGTTAGGGTACGGGTTAGTGTTAGCTTACGGGTTAGGATTAGGGGACGGGTGAGTGTAAGGCTTCGGGTAAGGGTTAGGGTTATGGTTAGGGTTAGGGTTAGGGGACGGGGACGGTTCAGGGTACAGGTTAGTGTACGTCAACTGTTTAGGGTGAGCGTACCTGTTAGGGTACGGGTTAGTGTTAGCGTACGGGTTAGGATTAGGGGACGGGTGAGGGTAAGGCTTCGGGTAAGGGTTAGTGTTAACGTTAGGGTAAGGGTTAGGGTTAGGGAACGGGGACGGTTTAGGGTACAGGTTATGGTACGACAACGGTTTAGGGTGAGCGTATGTGTTAGGGTATGGTTTAGTGTTAGCGTACGGGTGAGCATTAGGGGACGGGTGAGTGTAAGGCTTCGGGTAAGGGTTAGGGTTAGGGTTAGGGGACGGGGACGGGGACGGTTTAGGGTACAGTTTAGGGTACGACAACGGTTTAGGGTGAGCGTACGGGTTAGGGTACGGGTTAGTGTTAGTGTACGGGTTAGGATTAGGGGACGGGTGAGGGTAAGGCTTCGGGTAAGGGTTAGTGTTAGGGTTAGGGTTAGGGTTAGGGAATGGGGACGGTTTAGGGTACAGGTTAGGGTACGACAACGGTTTAGGGTGAGCGTACGTGTTAGGGTATGGTTTAGTGTTAGCGTACGGGTGAGCATTAGGGGACGGGTGAGTGTAAGGCTTCGGGTAAGGGTTAGGGTTAGGGTTAGGGTTAGGGTTAGGGGACGGGGACGGTTTAGGGTACAGTTTAGGGTACGACAACGGTTTAGGGTGAGCGTACTTGTTAGGGTACGGGTTAGTGTTAGCGTAGGGGTTAGGATTAGGGGACGGGTGAGGGTAAGGCTTCGGGTAAGTGTTAGGTTTAGGGTTAGGGTTAGGGTTAGGGTACGGGGACGGTTTAGGGTACAGGTTAGGGTACGACAACGATTTAGGGTGAGCGTACGTGTTAGGGTACTGGTTAGTGTTAGTGTACGGTTTAGGATTAGGGGACGGGTGAGGGTAAGGCTTCGGGTAAGGGTTAGGGTTAGTGTTAGGGTTAGGGTTAGGGGACGGGGTCGGTTTAGGGTACAGGTTAGTCTACGACAACGGTTTAGGGTGAGCGTACGTGTTAGGGTACGGGTTAGTGTTAGCGTACGGTTTAGGATTAGGGGACGGGTGAGGGTAAGGCTTCGGGTAAGGTTTAGGGTTAGGGTTAGGGTTAGGGTTAGGGGACGGGGACAGGGACGGTTTAGGGTACAGGTTAGGGTACGACAACGGTTTAGGGTGAGCGTACGTATTAGGGTACGGGTTAGTGTTAGCGTACGGGTTAAGATTAGGGGACGGGTGAGTGTAAGGCTTCGGGTAAGGGTTAGGGTTAGGGTTAGGGTTAGGGTTAGGGGACGGGGACGGGGACTGTTTAGGGTACAGGTTAGGGTACGTCAACGGTTTAGGGTGAGCGTACGTGTTAGGGTACGGGTTAGTGTTAGTGTATGGGTTAGGATTAGGGGAAGGGTGAGGGTAAGGCTTCGGGTAAGGGTTAGGGTTAGGGCTAGGGTTAGGGTTAGGGGACGGGGACGGTTTACGGTACCGGTTAGGGTACGACAACGGTTTAGGGTGAGCGTACGTGTTAGGGTACGGGTTAGTGTTAGCGTACGGGTTAGGATTAGGGGACGGGTGAGGGTAAGGCTTCGGGTAAGGGTTAGGGTTAGGGTTAGGGTTAGGGTTAGGGTTAGGGGACGGAGACGGTTTTGGGTACAGGTTAGGGTACGACAAAGGTTTAGGGTGAGCGTACGTGTTAGGGTACGGATTAGTGTTAGCGTACGGGTGAGGATTAGGGGACGGGTGAGTGTAAGGCTTCGGGTAAGGGTTAGGGTTAGGGTTAGGGTTAGGGTTAGGGTTAGGGGACGGGGATGGTTTACGGTACAGGTTAGTGTACGACAACGGTTTAGGGTGAGCGTACGTGTTAGGGTATGGGTTAGTGTTAGCGTATGGGTTAGGAATTGGGGACGGGTGAGGGTAAGAATTCGGGAAAGGGTTAGGGTTATGGTTAGGCTTAGGGTTAGGGTTAGGGGACGGGGACGGTTTAGGGTACAGGTTAGTGTACGACAACGATTTAGGGTGAGCGTACGTGGTAGGGTACTGGTTAGTGTTAGCGTACAGGTTAGGATTATGGGACGGGTGAGGTTAAGGCTTCGGGTAAGTGTTAGGGTTAGGGTTAGGGTTAGGGTTAGGGGAGGTGGACGGTTTAGGGTACAGGTTAGGGTATGACAAAGGTTTAGGGTGAGCGTACGTGTTAGGGTACGGGTTAGTGTTAGCGTTCGGGTTAGGATTATGTGACGGGTGAGTCTAAGGCTTCGGATAAGGGTTAGGGTTAGGGTTAGGGTTAGGGTTAGGGGACGGGGACGGTTTGGGGTACAGGTTATGGTACGTCAACTGTTTAGGGTGAGCGTACGTGGTAGGGTACGGGTTAGTGTTAGTGTACGGGTTAGGATTAGGGGACGAGTGAGGGTAAGGCTTCGGGTAAGGGTTAGGGTTAGGGTTAGGGTTAGGGTTAGGGTTAGGGGACGGTTTAGGGTACAGGTTAGGGTACGACAATGGTTTAGGGTGAGCGTACGTGTTAGGGTACGGGTTAGTGTTAGGGTACGGGTTAGGATTAGGGGACGGGTGAGTGTAAGGCTTCGGGTAAGGTTTAGGGTTAGGGTTAGGGTAAGGGATAGGGTTAGGGGTCGGGGACGGTTTAGGGTACAGGTTAAGCTACGAAAAAGATTTAGGGTGAGCGTACGTGTTAGGGTACGGGTTAGTGTTAGCGTACGGGTTAGGATTAGGGGACGGTGAGGTTAAGGCTTCGGGTAAGGGTTAGGGTTAGGGTTAGGGTTAGGGGACGGGGATGGTTTAGGGTACAGGTTAGGCTACGACAACCTTTTAGGGTGAGCGTACGTGTTAGGGTACGGGTTAGTGTTAGCGTACGGGTTAGGATTAGGGGACGGGTGAGGGTAAGGCTTCGGGTAAGTGTTAAGGTTAGGGTTAGGGTTAGGGTTAGGGTTAGGGGACGGGGACAGGGACGGTTTAGGGTACAGGTTAGGGTACGACAACGGTTTAGGGTGACCGTACATGTTAGGGTATGGGTTAGTGTTAGCGTACGGGTTAGGATTAGGGGACGTGTGAGGGTAAGGCTTCGGGTAAGGGTTAGGTTTAGGGTTAGGGGACATGGACGGGGACGGAGACGGGGACGGTTTAGGGTACAGCTTAGGGTACGACAACGGTTTAGGGTGAGCGTACGTGTTAGGGTACGGGTTAGTGTTAGCGTACGGGTTAGGATTAGGGGACGGGTGAGGGTAAGGCTTCGGGTAAAGTTTAGGGTACGGTTTGGGTTAGGGGACGGGGACGGGGACGGTTTAGGGTTAGGGTTAGGGTTAGGGTTAGGGTTAGGGTTAGGGGACGGGGACGGTTTACGGTACAGTTTAGGGTACGTCAACAGTTTAGGGTGAGCGTACGTGTTAGGGTACGGGTTAGTGTTAGTGTACAGGTTAGGATTAGGGGACGGGTGAGGGTAAGGCTTCGGGAAAGGGTTAGGGTTAGGGTTAGGGTTAGGGTTAGGGGACGGGGACGGTTTAGGGTACAGGTTAGGGTACGACAACGGTTTAGGGTGAGCGTACGTGTTAGGGTACGGGTTAGTGTTAGCGTACGGGTGAGGATTAGGGGACGGGTGAGTGTAAGGCTTCGGGTAAGGGTTAGGGTTAGGGTTAGGTTAGGGTTAGGGTTAGGGAACGGGGATGGTTTAGGGTACAGGTTAGGGTACGACAACGGTTTAGGGTGAGCGTACGTGTTAGGGTACGGGTTAGTGTTAGCGTACTGTTTAGGATTAGTGGACTGGTGAGGGTAAGGCTTCGGGTAAGGGTTAGGGTTAGGGTTAGGGTTAGGGGACGGGGACGGGGACGGTTTAGGGTACAGGTTAGGGTACGACAACAGTTTAGGGTGAGCGTACGTGTTAGGGTACGGGTTAGTGTTAGCGTACGGGTTAGGATTAGGGGACGGGTGAGGGTAAGGCTTCGGGTAAGGGTTAGGGTTAGGGCTAGGGTTAGGGTTAGGGGACGGGGACGGTTTAGGGTACAGGTTAGGGTACGACAACGGTTTAGGGTGAGCGTACGTGTTAGGGTACGGGCTAGTGTTAGCGTATGGTTTAGGATTAGGGGAAGGGTGAGAGTAAGGCTTCGGGTAAGGGTTAGGGTTAGGGTTAGGGTTAGGGTTAGGGGACGGGCACGGGGACGGTTTAGGGCACAGGTTAGGGTATGACAACGGTTTAGGGTGAGCGTATGTGTTAGGTTACGGGTTAGTGTTAGCGTACGGTTTAGGATTAGGGGACGGGTGAGGGTAAGGCTTCGGGTAAGGGTTAGGGTTAGGGTTAGGTTTAGGGTTAGGGTTAGGGGACGGGGACGGTTTAGGGTACAGGTTAGGGTACGACAACGGTTTAGGGTGAGCGTACGTCTTAGGGTACGGGTTAGTGTTAGCGTACGGGTGAGGATTATGGGACGGGTGAGTGTAAGGCTTCGGGTAAGGGTTAGGGTTAGGGTTAGGGTTAGGGTTAGGGGACGGGGACGGTTTAGGGTACAGGTTAGTGTACGACAACGGTTTAGGGTGAGCGTACGTGTTAGGGTACGGGTTAGTGTTAGCGTACGGGTTAGGAGTAGGGGACGGGTGAGGGTAAGGCTTCGGGTAAGGGTTAGGGTTAGGGTTAGGCTTAGGGTTAGGGGACGGGGATGGTTTAGGGTACAGGTTAGGGTATGACAACGGTTTAGGGTGAGCGTACGTGTTAGGGTACGGGTTAGTGTTAGCGTACGGGTTAGGATAAGGGGACGGGTGAGGCTAAGTCTTCGGGTAAGGGTTAGGGTTAGGGTTATGGTTAGGGTTAGGGGATGGGGACGGTTTAGGGTACAGGTTAGGGTACGACAACGGTTTAGGGTGAGCGTACGTGTTAGGGTACGGGTTAGTGTTAGCGTACGGGTTAGGATTAGGGGACGGGTGAGGGTAAGGCTTCGGGTAAGTGTTAGGGTTAGGGTTAGGGTAAGGGTTAAAGTTAGGGTACGGGGACGGTTTAGGGTACAGTTTAGAGTACGACAATTATTTAGGGTGAGCGTACGTGTTAGGGTATGGGTTAGTGTTAGCGTACGGGTTAGGATTAGGGGACGGGTGAGGGTAAGGCTTCGGGTAAGGGTTAGGTTTAGGGTCAGGGTTAGGGTTAGGGGACGGGGATGGTTTAGGGTTCAGGTTAGGCTACGACAACGGTTTAGGGTGAGCGTACGTGTTAGGGTATGGGTTAGTGTTAGCGTACGGGTTAGGATTAGGGGACGGGTGAGGGTAAGGCTTCGGGTAAGGGTTAGGGTTAGGGTTAGGGTTAGGGTTAGGGGACGGGGACAGGGACGGTTTAGGGTACAGGTTAGGGTACGACAACGGTTTAGCGTGAGCGTACATGTTAGGATATGGGTTAGTGTTAGCGTACGGGTTAGTATTAGAGGACGGGTGAGGGTAAGGCTTCGGGTAAGGGTTTGGGTTAGGGTTAGGGGATGGGGACGGGGACGGGGACGGGGACGGTTTAGGGTACAGGTTAGGGTACGACAACGGTTTAAGGTGAGCGTACGTGTTAGGGTACGGGTTAGTGTTAGCGTACGGGTTAGGATTAGGGGACGGGTGAGGGTAAGGCTTCGGGTAAAGGTTAGGGTTAGGGTTAGGGTTGGGGACGGGGACGTGGACGGTTTAGGGTACTTGTTATGGTACGACAACAGTTTAGGGTGAGCGTACGTGTTAGGGTACGGGTTAGTGTTAGCTTACGGGTTAGGATTAGGGGACGGGTGAGTGTAAGGCTTCGGGTAAGGGTTAGGGTTAGGGTTAGGGTTAGGGTTAGGGGATGGGGACGGTTTAGGGTACAGGTTAGTGTACGTCAACAGTTTAGCGTGAGCGTACGTGTTAGGGTACGGGTTAGTGTTAGCGTACGGCTCAGGATTAGGGGACGGGTTAGGGTAAGGCTTCGGGTAAGGGTTAGGGTTAGGTTTAGGGTTAGGGTTAGGGGACGGGGACGGGGACGGTTTAGGGTACAGGTTAGGGTACGACAACGGTTTAGGGTGAGCGTACGTGTTAGGGTACGGGTTAGTGTTAGCGTACGGTTTAGGATTAGGGGACGGGTGAGGGTAAGGCTTCGGGTAAGGGTTAGGGTTAGGGTTAGGGGACGGGGACGGGGACGGTTTAGGGTACAGGTTAGGGTACGACAACAGTTTAGGGTGAGCGTACATGTTAGGGTACTGGTTAGTGTTAGCGTACGGGTTAGGATTAGGGGACGGGTGAGGGTAAGGCTTCGGGTAAGGGTTAGGGTTAGGGGACGGGGACAGGGACGGTTTAGGGTACAGGTTAGGGTACGACAACGGTTTAGCGTGAGCGTACATGTTAGGGTATGGGTTAGTGTTAGCGTACGGGTTAGTATTAGGGGAGGGGTGAGGGTAAGGCTTTGGGTAAGGGTTAGGGTTAGGGTTAGGGGACGGGGACGGGGACGGGGACGGGGACGGTTTAGGGTACAGGTTAGGGTACGACAACGGTTTAGGGTGAGCGTACGTGTTAGGGTACGGGTTAGTGTTAGCGTACGGGTTAGGATTAGGGGACGGGTGAGTGTAAGGCTTCGGGTAAAGGTTAGGGTTAGGGTTAGGGTTAGGGTTGGAGACGGGTACGTGGACGGTTTACGGTACAGGTTAGGGTACGACAACAGTTTAGGGTGAGCGTACGTGTTATGGTACGGGTTAGTGTTAGCTTACGTGTTAGGATTAGGGGACGGGTGAGTGTAAGGCTTCGGGTAAGGGTTAGGGTTAGGGTTAGTGTTAGGGTTAGGGGACGGGGGCGGTTTAGTGTACAGGTTAGTGTACGTCAACGGTTTAGTGTGAGCGTACGTGTTAGGGTACGGGTTAGTGTTAGCGTACGGGTCAGGATTAGGGGACGGGTGAGGGTAAGGCTTCGGGTAAGGGTTAGGGTTAGGGTTAGGGTTAGGGTTAGGTAACGGGGACGGTTTAGGGTACAGGTTAGGGTACGACAACGGTTTAGGGTGAGCGTACGTGCTAGGGTATGGTTTAGTGTTAGCGTAAGGGTGAGGATTAGGGGACGGGTGAGTGTAAGGCTTCGGGTAAGGGTTAGTTTTAGGGTTAGGGTTAGGGTTAGTTGACGGGGACGGTTTAGGGTACAGGTTAGGGTACGACAACGGTTTAGGGTGAGCGTAAGTGTTAGGGTACGGGTTAGTGTTAGCGTACGGGTTAGGATGAGGGGACGGGTGAGGGTAAGGCTTCGGGTAAGTGTTAGGGTTAGGGTTAGGGTTAGGGTTAGGTTACGGGGACGGTTTAGGGTACAGGTTAGTGTACGACAACGGTTTAGGGTGAGCGTACGTGTTAGGGTACGGGTTAGTGTTAGCGTACGGGTTAGGATTAGGGGACGGGTGAGGGTAAGGCTTCGGGTAATTGTTAGGGTTAGCGTTAGGGTTAGGGTACGGGGACGGTTTAGGGTACAGGTTAGGGTACGACAACGATTTAGGGTGAGCGTACGTGTTAGGGTACGGGTTAGTGTTAGCGTACGGGTTAGGATTAGGGGACGGTTGAGGGTAAGGCTTCGGGTAAGGGTTAGGGTTAGTGTTAGGGTTAGGGTTAGGGGACGGGGACGGTTTAGGGTACAGGTTAGGCTACGACAACGGTTTAGGGTGAGCGTACGTGTTAGGGTACGGGTTAGTGTTAGCGTACGGGTTAGGATTAGGGGACGGGTGAGGGTAAGGCTTCAGGTAAGGGTTAGGGTTAGGGTTAGGGGACGGGGATGGGGACGGGGACGGGGACGGTTTAGGGTACAGGTGAGGGTACGACAACGATTTAGGGTAAGCGTACGTGTTAGGGTACGGGTTAGTGTTAGCGTACGGGTTAGGATTAGGGGACGGGTGAGGGTAAGGCTTCGGGTAAAGGTTAGGGTTAGGGTTAGGGTTAGGGTTAGGTGACGGGGACGGGGACGGTTTAGGGTACAGGTTAGGGTACGACAACGGTTTAGGGTGAGCGTACGTGTTAGGGTACGGGTTAGTGTTAGCGTACGGGTTAGGATTAGGGGACGGGTCAGGGTAAGGCTTCGGGTAAGGGTTAGGGTTAGGGTTAGTGTTAGGGGACGGGGACGGTTTAGGGTACAGGTTAGGGTACGACAACGGTTTAGGGTGAGCGTACGTGTTAGGGTATGGGTTAGTGTTAGCGTACGGGTTAGGATAAGGGGACGGGTGAGTGTAAGGCTTCGGGTAAGGGTTAGGGTTAGGGTTAGGGTTAGTGTTAGGGGACGGGGACGGTTTAGGGTACAGGTTAGGATACGACAACGGTTTAGGGTGAGCGTACGTGTTAGGGTACGGGTTAGTGTTAGCGTACGGCTTCGGATTAGGGGACGGGTGAGGGTAAGGCTTCGGGTAAGTTTTAGGGTTAGGGTTATGGTTAGGGTTAGGGTTAGGGTACGGGGACGGTTTAGGGTACAGGTTAGGGTACGACAACGATTTAGGGTGAGCGTACGTGTTAGGGTACGGGTTAGTGTTAGCGTACGGGTTAGGATTAGGGGACGGGTGAGGGTAAGGCTTCGGGTAAGGGTTAGGGTTAGGGTTAGGGTTAGGGTTAGGGTTAGGGGACGGTGACAGGGACGGTTTAGGGTACAGGTTAGGGTACGACAACGGTTTAGGGTGAGCGTACATGTTAGGGTATGGGTTAGTGTTAGCATACGGGTTAGGATTAGGGGACGGGTGAGGGTAAGGCTTCGGGTAAGGGTTAGGGTTAGGGGACGGGGACGGGGACAGGGACGGGGATGGTTTAGGGTACAGGTTAGGGTACGACAACGATTTAGGGTGAGCGTACGTGTTAGGGTACGGGTTAGTGTTAGCGTACGGGTTAGGATTAGGGGACGGGTGAGGGTAAGGCTTCGGGTAAGGGTTAGGGTTAGGGTTAGGGTTAGGGTTAGGGGACGGGGACAGGGACAGTTTAGGGTACAGCTTAGGGTACGACAACGGTTTAGCGTGAGCGTACATGTTAGGGTATGGGTAAGTGTTAGCGTACGGGTTAGTATTAGGGGACGGGTGAGGGTAAGGCTTCGGGTAAGGGTTAGGGTTAGGGTTAGGGTTAGGGTTAGGGGACGGGGACGGTTTAGGGTACAGGTTAGGGTACGACAACGGTTTAGGGTGAGCGTACGTGTTAGGGTAGGGGTTAGTGTTAGCGTACGGGTTAGGATTAGGGGACGGGTGAGGGCAAGGCTTCGAGTAAGGGTTAGGGTTAGGTTTAGGGTTAGGGTTAGTGTTAGGGGACGGGGACAGGGACAGTTTAGGGTACAGCTTAGGGTACGACAACGGTTTAGCGTGAGCGTACATGTTAGGGTATGGGTAAGTGTTAGCGTACGGGTTAGTATTAGGGGACGGGTGAGGGTAAGGCTTCGGGTAAGGGTTAGGGTTAGGGTTAGGGTTAGGGGACGGGGACGGGGACGGTTTAGGGTACAGGTTAGGGTACGACAACGGTTTAGGGTGAGCGTACGTGTTAGGGTACGGGTTAGTGTTAGCGTACGGGTTAGGATTAGGGGACGGGTGATGGTTAGGCTTCGGGTAAAGGTTAGGGTTAGGGTTAGGGTTAGGGTTGGGGACGGGGACGTGGACAGTTTAGGGTACAGGTTAGGGTACGACAACAGTTTAGGGTGAGCGTACGTGTTAGGGTACGGGTTAGTGTTAGCTTACGGGTTAGGATTAGGGGACGGTTGAGTGTAAGGCTTCGGGTAAGTGTTAGGGTTAGGGTTAGGGTTAGGGTTAGGGGACGGGGACGGTTTAGGGTACAGGTTACTGTACGTCAACGGTTTAGGGTGAGCGTACGTGTTAGGGTACGGGTTAGTGTTAGCGTATGGGTCAGGACTAGGGGACGGTTGAGGGTAAGGCTTCGGGTAAAGGTTAGGGTTAGGATTAGGGTTAGGGAACGGGGACGGTTTAAGGTACAGGTTAGGGTACGACAACGGTTTAGGGTGAGCGTACGTGCTAGGGTATGGTTTAGTGTTAGCGTACGGGTGAGGATTAGGGGACGGGTGAGTGTAAGGCTTCGGGTAAGAGTTAGGGTTAGGGTTAGGGTTAGGGTTAGGGGACGGGGACGGTTTAGGTTACAGTTTAGGGTACGACAACGGTTTAGGGTGAGCGTACGTGTTAGGGTACTGTTTAGTGTTAGCGTACGGGTTAGGATTAGGGGACGGGTGAGGGTAAGGCTTCGGGTAAGGGTTAGTGTTAGGGTTAGGGTTAGGGTTAGTTGACGGGGACGGTTTATGGTACAGGTTAGGGTACGACAACGGTTTAGGGTGAGCGTAAGTGTTAGGGTATGGGTTAGTGTTAGCGTACGGGTTAGGATGAGGGGACGGGTGAGGGTACGGCTTCGGGTAAGTGTTAGGGTTAGGGTTAGGGTTAGGGTTAGGGTTAGGGTGCGGGGACGGTTTAGGGTAGAGTTTAGGGTACGACAACGATTTAGGGTGAGCGTACGTGTTAGGGTACGGGTTAGTGTTAGCGTACGGGTTAGGATTAGGGGACGGGTGAGGGTAAGGCTTCAGGTAAGGGTTAGGGTTAGTGTTAGGGTTAGGGGACGGGGACGGGGACGGTTTAGGGTACAGGTTAGGCTACGACAACGGTTTAGGGTGAGCGTACGTGTTAGGGCACGGGTTAGTGTTAGCGTACGGGTTAGGATTAGGGGACGGGTGAGGGTAAGTCTTCAGGTAAGGGTTAGGGTTAGGGTTAGGGGACGGGGATGGGGACGGGGACGGGGACGGTTTAGGGTACAGGTGAGGGTACGACAACGATTTAGGGTAAGCGTACGTGTTAGGGTACGGGTTAGTGTTAGCGTACGGGTTAGGATTAGGGGACGGGTGAGGGTAAGGCTTCGGGTAAAGGTTAGGGTTAGGGTTAGGGTTAGGGTTAGGGGACCGGGACGGGGACGGTTTAGGGTACAGGTTAGGGTACGACAACAGTTTAGGGTGAGCGTACGTGTTAGGGTACGGGTTAGTGTTAGCGTACGGGTTAGGATTAGGGGACGGGTCAGGGTAAGGCTTCGGGTAAGGGTTAGGGTTAGGGTTAGGGTTAGTGTTAGGGGATGGGGACGGTTTAGGGTACAGTTTAGGGTACAACAACGGTTTAGGGTGAGCGTACGTGTTAGGGTATGGGTTAGTGTTAGCGTACGGGTCAGAATTAGGGGACGGGTGAGTGTAAGGCTTCGGGTAAGGGTTAGGGTTAGGGTTAGGGTTAGGGTTAGGGGACGGGGACGGTTTAGGGTACAGGTTAGTGTACGTCAACAGTTTAGGGTGAGCGTACGTGTTAGGGTACGGGTTAGTGTTAGCGTACGGCTCAGGATTAGGGGACGGGTTAGGGTAAGGCTTCGGGTAAGGGTTAGGGTTAGGTTTAGGGTTAGGGTTAGGGGACGGGGACGGGGACGGTTTAGGGTACAGGTTAGGGTACGACAACGGTTTAGGGTGAGCGTACGTGTTAGGGTACGGGTTAGTGTTAGCGTACGGTTTAGGATTAGGGGACGGGTGAGGGTAAGGCTTCGGGTAAGGGTTAGGGTTAGGGTTAGGGGACGGGGACGGGGACGGTTTAGGGTACAGGTTAGGGTACGACAACAGTTTAGGGTGAGCGTACATGTTAGGGTACTGGTTAGTGTTAGCGTACGGGTTAGGATTAGGGGACGGGTGAGGGTAAGGCTTCGGGTAAGGGTTAGGGTTAGGGGACGGGGACAGGGACAGTTTAGGGTACAGGTTAGGGTACGACAACGGTTTAGCGTGAGCGTACATGTTAGGGTATGGGTTAGTGTTAGCGTACGGGTTAGTATTAGGGGAGGGGTGAGGGTAAGGCTTTGGGTAAGGGTTAGGGTTAGGGTTAGGGGACGGGGACGGGGACGGGGATGGTTTAGGGTACAGGTTAGGGTACGACAACGGTTTAGGGTGAGCGTACGTGTTAGGGTACGGGTTAGTGTTAGCGTACGGGTTAGGATTAGGGGACGGGTGAGTGTAAGGCTTCGGGTAAAGGTTAGGGTTAGGGTTAGGGTTAGGGTTGGAGACGGGTACGTGGACGGTTTACGGTACAGGTTAGGGTACGACAACAGTTTAGGGTGAGCGTACGTGTTATGGTACGGGTTAGTGTTAGCTTACGTGTTAGGATTAGGGGACGGGTGAGTGTAAGGCTTCGGGTAAGGGTTAGGGTTAGGGTTAGTGTTAGGGTTAGGGGACGGGGACGGTTTAGTGTACAGGTTAGTGTACGTCAACGGTTTAGTGTGAGCGTACGTGTTAGGGTACGGGTTAGTGTTAGCGTACGGGTCAGGATTAGGGGACGGGTGAGGGTAAGGCTTCGGGTAAGGGTTAGGGTTAGGGTTAGGGTTAGGGTTAGGGAACGGGGACGGTTTAGGGTACAGGTTAGGGTACGACAACGGTTTAGGGTGAGCGTACGTGCTAGGGTATGGTTTAGTGTTAGCGTACGGGTGAGGATTAGGGGACGGGTGAGTGTAAGGCTTCGGGTAAGGGTTAGTTTTAGGGTTAGGGTTAGGGTTAGTTGACGGGGACGGTTTAGGGTACAGGTTAGGGTACGACAACGGTTTAGGGTGAGCGTAAGTGTTAGGGTACGGGTTAGTGTTAGCGTACGGGTTAGGATGAGGGGACGGGTGAGGGTAAGGCTTCGGGTAAGTGTTAGGGTTAGGGTTAGGGTTAGGGTTAGGTTACGGGGACGGTTTAGGGTACAGGTTAGTGTACGACAACGGTTTAGGGTGAGCGTACGTGTTAGGGTACGGGTTAGTGTTAGCGTACGGGTTAGGATTAGGGGACGGGTGAGGGTAAGGCTTCGGGTAATTGTTAGGGTTAGCGTTAGGGTTAGGGTACGGGGACGGTTTAGGGTACAGGTTAGGGTACGACAACGATTTAGGGTGAGCGTACGTGTTAGGGTACGGGTTAGTGTTAGCGTACGGGTTAGGATTAGGGGACGGTTGAGGGTAAGGCTTCGGGTAAGGGTTAGGGTTAGTGTTAGGGTTAGGGTTAGGGGACGGGGACGGTTTAGGGTACAGGTTAGGGTACGACAACGATTTAGGGTGAGCGTACGTGTTAGGGTACGGGTTAGTGTTAGCGTACGGGTTAGGATTAGGGGACGGGTGAGGGTAAGGCTTCGGGTAAAGGTTAGGGTTAGGGTTAGGGTTAGGGTTAGGGGACGGGGACAGGGACAGTTTAGGGTACAGCTTAGGGTACGACAACGGTTTAGCGTGAGCATACATGATAGGGTATGGGTAAGTGTTAGCGTACGGGTTAGTATTAGGGGACGGGTGAGGGTAAGGCTTCGGGTAAGGGTTAGGGTTAGGGTTAGGGTTAGGGTTAGGGGACGGGGACGGTTTAGGGTACAGGTTAGGGTACGACAACGGTTTAGGGTGAGCGTACGTGTTAGGGTAGGGGTTAGTGTTAGCGTACGGGTTAGGATTAGGGGACGGGTGAGGGCAAGGCTTCGAGTAAGGGTTAGGGTTAGGTTTAGGGTTAGGGTTAGTGTTAGGGGACGGGGACAGGGACAGTTTAGGGTACAGCTTAGGGTACGACAACGGTTTAGCGTGAGCGTACATGTTAGGGTATGGGTAAGTGTTAGCGTACGGGTTAGTATTAGGGGACGGGTGAGGGTAAGGCTTCGGGTAAGGGTTAGGGTTAGGGTTAGGGTTAGGGGACGGGGACGGGGACGGTTTAGGGTACAGGTTAGGGTACGACAACGGTTTAGGGTGAGCGTACGTGTTAGGGTACGGGTTAGTGTTAGCGTACGGGTTAGGATTAGGGGACGGGTGATGGTTAGGCTTCGGGTAAAGGTTAGCGTTAGGGTTAGGGTTAGGGTTGGGGACGGGGACGTGGACAGTTTAGGGTACAGGTTAGGGTACGACAACAGTTTAGGGTGAGCGTACGTGTTAGGGTACGGGTTAGTGTTAGCTTACGGGTTAGGATTAGGGGACGGTTGAGTGTAAGGCTTCGGGTAAGTGTTAGGGTTAGGGTTAGGGTTAGGGGACGGGGACGGTTTAGGGTACAGGTTACTGTACGTCAACGGTTTAGGGTGAGCGTACGTGTTAGGGTACGGGTTAGTGTTAGCGTATGGGTCAGGACTAGGGGACGGTTGAGGGTAAGGCTTCGGGTAAAGGTTAGGGTAAGGATTAGGGTTAGGGAACGGGGACGGTTTAAGGTACAGGTTAGGGTACGACAACGGTTTAGGGTGAGCGTACGTGCTAGGGTATGGTTTAGTGTTAGCGTACGGGTGAGGATTAGGGGACGGGTGAGTGTAAGGCTTCGGGTAAGAGTTAGGGTTAGGGTTAGGGTTAGGGTTAGGGGACGGGGACGGTTTAGGTTACAGTTTAGGGTACGACAACGGTTTAGGGTGAGCGTACGTGTTAGGGTACTGTTTAGTGTTAGCGTACGGGTTAGGATTAGGGGACGGGTGAGGGTAAGGCTTCGGGTAAGGGTTAGTGTTAGGGTTAGGGTTAGGGTTAGTTGACGGGGACGGTTTATGGTACAGGTTAGGGTACGACAACGGTTTAGGGTGAGCGTAAGTGTTAGGGTATGGGTTAGTGTTAGCGTACGGGTTTGGATGAGGGGACGGGTGAGGGTACGGCTTCGGGTAAGTGTTAGGGTTAGGGTTAGGGTTAGGGCTAGGGTTAGGGTGCGGGGACGGTTTAGGGTAGAGGTTAGGGTACGACAACGATTTAGGGTGAGCGTACGTGTTAGGGTACGGGTTAGTGTTAGCGTACGGGTTAGGATTAGGGGACGGGTGAGGGTAAGGCTTCAGGTAAGGGTTAGGGTTAGTGTTAGGGTTAGGGTTAGGGGACGGGGACGGTTTAGGGTACAGGTTAGGCTACGACAACGGTTTAGGGTGAGCGTACGTGTTAGGGTACGGGTTAGTGTTAGCGTACGGGTTAGGATTAGGGGACGGGTGAGGGTAAGTCTTCAGGTAAGGGTTAGGGTTAGGGTTAGGGGACGGGGATGGGGACGGGGACGGGGACGGTTTAGGGTACAGGTGAGGGTACGACAACGATTTAGGGTAAGCGTACGTGTTAGGGTACGGGTTAGTGTTAGCGTACGGGTTAGGATTAGGGGACGGGTGAGGGTAAGGCTTCGGGTAAAGGTTAGGGTTAGGGTTAGGGTTAGGGTTAGGGGACCGGGACGGGGACGGTTTAGGGTACAGGTTAGGGTACGACAACGGTTTAGGGTGAGCGTACGTGTTAGGGTACGGGTTAGTGTTAGCGTACGGGTTAGGATTAGGGGACGGGTCAGGGTAAGGCTTCGGGTAAGGGTTAGGGTTAGGGTTAGGGTTAGTGTTAGGGGATGGGGACGGTTTAGGGTACAGTTTAGGGTACAACAACGGTTTAGGGTGAGCGTACGTGTTAGGGTATGGGTTAGTGTTAGCGTACGGGTCAGGATTAGGGGACGGGTGAGGGTAAGGCTTCGGGTAAGGGTTAGGGTTAGGGTTAGGGTTAGGGTTAGGGAACGGGGACGGTTTAGGGTACAGGTTAGGGTACGACAACGGTTTAGGGTGAGCGTACGTGCTAGGGTATGGTTTAGTGTTAGCGTACGGGTGAGGATTAGGGGACGGGTGAGTGTAAGGCTTCGGGTAAGAGTTAGGGTTAGGGTTAGGGTTAGTGTTAGGGGACGGGGACTGTTTAGGGTACAGTTTAGGGTACGACAACGGTTTAGGGTGAGCGTACGTGTTAGGGTACTGTTTAGTGTTAGCGTACGGGTTAGGATTAGGGGACGGGTGAGGGTAAGGCTTCGGGTAAGTGTTAGTGTTAGGGTTAGGGTTAGGGTTAGTTGACGGGGACGGTTTATGGTACAGGTTAGGGTACGACAACGGTTTAGGGTGAGCGTAAGTGTTAGGGTACGGGTTAGTGTTAGCGTACGGGTTAGGATTAGGGGACGGGTGAGGGTAAGGCTTTGGGTAAGTGTTAGGGTTAGGGTTAGGGTTAGGGTTAGGGTTAGGGTGCGGGGACGGTTTAGGGTAGAGGTTAGGTTACGACAACGATTTAGGGTGAGCGTACGTGTTAGGGTACGGGTTAGTGTTAGCGTACGGGTTAGGATTAGGGGACGGGTGAGGGTAAGGCTTCCGGTAAGGGTTAGGGTTAGTGTTAGGGTTAGGGTTAGGGGACGGGGACGGTTTAGGGTACAGGTTAGGGTACGACAACGATTTAGGGTGAGCGTACGTGTTAGGGTACGGGTTAGTGTTAGCGTACGGGTTAGGATTAGGGGACGGGTGAGGGTAAGGCTTCGGGTAAGGGTTAGGGTTAGGGTTAGGGTTAGGGGACGGGGACGGTTTAGGGTACAGGTTAGGCTACGACAACGGTTTAGGGTGAGCGTACGTGTTAGGGTACGGGTTAGTGTTATCGTACGGGTTAGGATTAGGGCACGGGTGAGTGTAAGGCTTCGGGTAAGGGTTAGGGTTAGGGTTAGGGTTAGGGTTAGGGTTAGGGGACGGGGACAGGTACGGTTTAGGGTACAGGTTAGGGTACGACAATGGTTTAGGGTGAGCGTACATGTTAGGGTATGGGTTAGTGTTAGCATACGGGTTAGGATTAGGGGACGGGAGAGGGTAAGGCTTCGGGTAAGTGTTAGGGTTAGGGGACGTGGACGGGGACAGGGACGGGGACGGTTTAGGGTACAGGTTAGGGTACGACAACGATTTAAGGTGAGCGTACGTGTTAGGGTACGGGTTAGTGTTAGCGTACGGGTTAGGATAAAGGGACGGGTGAGGGTAAGGCTTCGGGTAAGGGTTAGGGTTAGGGTTAGGGTTAGGGGACGGAGACGGTTTAGGGTACAGGTTAGGGTACGAGAACGGTTTAAGGTGAGCGTACGTGTTAGGGTATGGGTTAGTGTTAGCGTACGGGTTAGGATTAGGGGACGGGTGAGGGTAAGGCTTCGGGTAAGTTTTAGTGTTAGGGTTAGGGTTAGGGTTAGGGTTAGGGGACGGGGACGGTTTAGGGTACAGGTTAGGGTACGACAACGGTTTAGGGTGAGCGTACGTGTTAGGGCACGTCTTAGTGTTAGCGTACGGGTTAGGATTATGGGACGGGTGAGCGTAAGGCTTCGGGTAAGGGTTAGGGTTAGGGTTAGGGTTAGGGGACGGGGACGGTTTAGGGTACAGGTTAGGGTACGACAACGGTTTAGGGTGAGCGTACGTGTTAGGGTACGGTTTAGTGTTAGCGTACGGGTTAGAATTAGAGGACGGGTGAGGGTAAGGCTTCGGGTAAGGGTTAGGGTTAGGGTTAGGGTTAGGGTTAGGGGACGCGGACGGTTTAGGGTACAGGTTAGGGTACGACAAAGGTTTAGGGTGAGCGTACGTGTTATGGTACAGGTTAGTGTTAGCGTACGGGTTAGGATTAGGGGACGGGTGAGGGTAAGGCTTCGGGTAAGGGTTAGGGTTAGGGTTAGGGTTAGGGGACGGGGACTGTTTAGGGTACAGGTTAGGGTACGACAACGGTTTAGGGTGAGCGTACGTGTTAGGGTACGGGTTAGTGTTAGCGTACGGGTTAGGATTAGGGGACGGGTGAGGGTAAGACTTCGGGTAAGGGTTAGGGTTAGGGTTAGGGTTAGGGGACGGGACGGTTTAGGGTACAGGTTAGGCTACGACAACGGTTTAGGGTGAGCGTACGTGTTAGGGTACGGGTTAGTGTTAGCGTACGGTTTAGGATTAGGGGACGGGTAAGAGTAAGGCTTCGGGTAAGGCTTAGGGTTAGGGTTAGGGTTAGGGGATGGGGACCGTTTAGGGTACAGGTTAGTGTACGACAACGGTTTAGGTTGAGCGTACGTGTTAGGGTACGGGTTAGTGTTGGCGTACGGGTTAGGATTATGGGACGGGTGAGGGTAAGGCTTCGGGTAAGGGTTAGGGTTAGGGTTAGGGGACGGGGAAGACGACGGGGACGGTTTAGGGTACAGGTTATGGTACGAAAACGGTTTAGGGTGAGCTTACGTGTTAGGGTACGGGTTAGTGTTAGCGTAAGGTTTAGGATTAGGGGACGGGTGAGGGTAAGTCTTCGGGTAAGGGTTAGGGTTAGGGTTAGGGTTAGGGTTAGGGTTAGGGGACGAGGACGGTTTAGGGTACAGGTTAGGGTACGACAACGGTTTAGGGTGAGCGTACGTGTTAGGGTACGGGTTAGTGTTAGCGAAAGGGTTAGGATTAGGGGACGGGTGAGGGTAAGGCTTCGGGTAAGGGTTAGGGTTAGGGTTAGGGTTAGGGTTCGGGTTAGGGTTACGGGACGGGGACAGGGACGGTTTAGGGTACAGGTTAGGGCACGACAACAGTTTAGGGTGAGCGTACGTGTTAGGGTACGGGTTAGTGTTAGCGTACGGGTTAGGATTAGGGGACGGGTGAGGGTAAGGCTTTGGGTAAGTGTTAGGGTTAGGGTTAGGGTTAGGGGACGGGGACGGGGACGGCGCCGGTTTAGGGTACAGGTTAGTGTACGACAACGGTTTAGGGTGAGCGTACGTGTTAGGGTACGGCTTAGTGTTAGCGTACGGGTTAGGATTAGGGGACGGGTGAGGGTAAGGCTTCGGGTAAGGGTTAGGGTTATGGTTAGGGTTAGGGTTAGGGTACGGGGACGGTTTAGGGTACAGGTTAGGGTACGACAACGATTTAGGGTGAGCGTACGTGTTAGGGTACGGGTTAGTGTTAGCGTACGGGTTAGGATTAGGGGACGGGTGAGGGTAAGGCTTCGGGTAAGGGTTAGGGTTAGGGTTAGGGTTAGGGTTAGGGTTAGGGGACGGTGACAGGGACGGTTTAGGGTACAGGTTAGGGTACGACAACGGTTTAGGGTGAGCGTACATGTTAGGGTATGGGTTAGTGTTAGCATACGGGTTAGGATTAGGGGACGGGTGAGGGTAAGGCTTCGGGTAAGGGTTAGGGTTAGGGGACGGGGACGGGGACAGGGACGGGGATGGTTTAGGGTACAGGTTAGGGTACGACAACGATTTAGGGTGAGCGTACGTGTTAGGGTACGGGTTAGTGTTAGCGTACGGGTTAGGATTAGGGGACGGGTGAGGGTAAGGCTTCGGGTAAGGGTTAGGGTTAGGGTTAGGGTTAGGGTTAGGGGACGGGGACAGGGACAGTTTAGGGTACAGCTTAGGGTACGACAACGGTTTAGCGTGAGCGTACATGTTAGGGTATGGGTAAGTGTTAGCGTACGGGTTAGTATTAGGGGACGGGTGAGGGTAAGGCTTCGGGTAAGGGTTAGGGTTAGGGTTAGGGTTAGGGTTAGGGGACGGGGACGGTTTAGGGTACAGGTTAGGGTACGACAACGGTTTAGGGTGAGCGTACGTGTTAGGGTAGGGGTTAGTGTTAGCGTACGGGTTAGGATTAGGGGACGGGTGAGGGCAAGGCTTCGAGTAAGGGTTAGGGTTAGGTTTAGGGTTAGGGTTAGTGTTAGGGGACGGGGACAGGGACAGTTTAGGGTACAGCTTAGGGTACGACAACGGTTTAGCGTGAGCGTACATGTTAGGGTATGGGTAAGTGTTAGCGTACGGGTTAGTATTAGGGGACGGGTGAGGGTAAGGCTTCGGGTAAGGGTTAGGGTTAGGGTTAGGGTTAGGGGACGGGGACGGGGACGGTTTAGGGTACAGGTTAGGGTACGACAACGGTTTAGGGTGAGCGTACGTGTTAGGGTACGGGTTAGTGTTAGCGTACGGGTTAGGATTAGGGGACGGGTGATGGTTAGGCTTCGGGTAAAGGTTAGGGTTAGGGTTAGGGTTAGGGTTGGGGACGGGGACGTGGACAGTTTAGGGTACAGGTTAGGGTACGACAACAGTTTAGGGTGAGCGTACGTGTTAGGGTACGGGTTAGTGTTAGCTTACGGGTTAGGATTAGGGGACGGTTGAGTGTAAGGCTTCGGGTAAGTGTTAGGGTTAGGGTTAGGGTTAGGGTTAGGGGACGGGGACGGTTTAGGGTACAGGTTACTGTACGTCAACGGTTTAGGGTGAGCGTACGTGTTAGGGTATGGGTTAGTGTTAGCGTATGGGTCAGGACTAGGGGACGGTTGAGGGTAAGGCTTCGGGTAAAGGTTAGGGTTAGGATTAGGGTTAGGGAACGGGGACGGTTTAAGGTACAGGTTAGGGTACGACAACGGTTTAGGGTGAGCGTACGTGCTAGGGTATGGTTTAGTGTTAGCGTACGGGTGAGGATTAGGGGACGGGTGAGTGTAAGGCTTCGGGTAAGAGTTAGGGTTAGGGTTAGGGTTAGGGTTAGGGGACGGGGACGGTTTAGGTTACAGTTTAGGGTACGACAACGGTTTAGGGTGAGCGTACGTGTTAGGGTACTGTTTAGTGTTAGCGTACGGGTTAGGATTAGGGGACGGGTGAGGGTAAGGCTTCGGGTAAGGGTTAGTGTTAGGGTTAGGGTTAGGGTTAGTTGACGGGGACGGTTTATGGTACAGGTTAGGGTACGACAACGGTTTAGGGTGAGCGTAAGTGTTAGGGTATGGGTTAGTGTTAGCGTACGGGTTAGGATGAGGGGACGGGTGAGGGTACGGCTTCGGGTAAGTGTTAGGGTTAGGGTTAGGGTTAGGGTTAGGGTTAGGGTGCGGGGACGGTTTAGGGTAGAGTTTAGGGTACGACAACGATTTAGGGTGAGCGTACGTGTTAGGGTACGGGTTAGTGTTAGCGTACGGGTTAGGATTAGGGGACGGGTGAGGGTAAGGCTTCAGGTAAGGGTTAGGGTTAGTGTTAGGGTTAGGGGACGGGGACGGGGACGGTTTAGGGTACAGGTTAGGCTACGACAACGGTTTAGGGTGAGCGTACGTGTTAGGGCACGGGTTAGTGTTAGCGTACGGGTTAGGATTAGGGGACGGGTGAGGGTAAGTCTTCAGGTAAGGGTTAGGGTTAGGGTTAGGGGACGGGGATGGGGACGGGGACGGGGACGGTTTAGGGTACAGGTGAGGGTACGACAACGATTTAGGGTAAGCGTACGTGTTAGGGTACGGGTTAGTGTTAGCGTACGGGTTAGGATTAGGGGACGGGTGAGGGTAAGGCTTCGGGTAAAGGTTAGGGTTAGGGTTAGGGTTAGGGTTAGGGGACCGGGACGGGGACGGTTTAGGGTACAGGTTAGGGTACGACAACAGTTTAGGGTGAGCGTACGTGTTAGGGTACGGGTTAGTGTTAGCGTACGGGTTAGGATTAGGGGACGGGTCAGGGTAAGGCTTCGGGTAAGGGTTAGGGTTAGGGTTAGGGTTAGTGTTAGGGGATGGGGACGGTTTAGGGTACAGTTTAGGGTACAACAACGGTTTAGGGTGAGCGTACGTGTTAGGGTATGGGTTAGTGTTAGCGTACGGGTCAGAATTAGGGGACGGGTGAGTGTAAGGCTTCGGGTAAGGGTTAGGGTTAGGGTTAGGGTTAGGGTTAGGGAACGGGGACGGTTTAGGGTACAGGTTAGGGTACGACAACGGTTTAGGGTGAGCGTACGTGCTAGGGTATGGTTTAGTGTTAGCGTACGGGTGAGGATTAGGGGACGGGTGAGTGTAAGGCTTCGGGTAAGAGTTAGGGTTAGGGTTAGGGTTAGTGTTAGGGGACGGGGACTGTTTAGGGTACAGTTTAGGGTACGACAACGGTTTAGGGTGAGCGTACGTGTTAGGGTACTGTTTAGTGTTAGCGTACGGGTTAGGATTAGGGGACGGGTGAGGGTAAGGCTTCGGGTAAGTGTTAGTGTTAGTGTTAGGGTTAGGGTTAGTTGACGGGGACGGTTTATGGTACAGGTTAGGGTACGACAACGGTTTAGGGTGAGCGTAAGTGTTAGGGTACGGGTTAGTGTTAGCGTACGGGTTAGGATTAGGGGACGGGTGAGGGTAAGGCTTCGGGTAAGTGTTAGGGTTAGGGTTAGGGTTAGGGTTAGGGTTAGGGTGCGGGGACGGTTTAGGGTAGAGGTTAGGGTACGACAACGATTTAGGGTGAGCGTACGTGTTAGGGTACGGGTTAGTGTTAGCGTACGGTTTAGGATTAGGGGACGGGTGAGGGTAAGGCTTCGGGTAAGTGTTAGGGTTAGGGTTAGGGTAAGGGTTAAGGTTAGGGTACGGGGACGGTTTAGGGTACAGTTTAGAGTACGACAATGATTTAGGGTGAGCGTACGTGTTAGGGTATGGGTTAGTGTTAGCGTACGGGTTAGGATTAGGGGACGGGTGAGGGTAAGGCTTCGGGTAAGGGTTAGGTTTAGGGTTAGGGTTAGGGTTAGGGGACGGGGATGGTTTAGGGTTCAGGTTAGGCTACGACAACGGTTTAGGGTGAGCGAACGTGTTAGGGTACGGGTTAGTGTTAGCGTACGGGTTAGGATTAGGGCACGGGTGAGTGTAAGGCTTCGGGTAAGGGTTAGGGTTAGGGTTAGGGTTAGGGTTAGGGGACGGGGACAGGGACGGTTTAGGGTACAGGTTAGGGTACGACAACGGTTTAGCGTGAGCGTACATGTTAGGATATGGGTTAGTGTTAGCGTACGGGTTAGTATTAGAGGACGGGTGAGGGTAAGGCTTCGGGTAAGGGTTTGGGTTAGGGTTAGTGGATGGGGACGGGGACGGGGACGGGGACGGTTTAGGGTACAGGTTAGGGTACGACAACGGTTTAGGGTGAGCGTACGTGTTAGGGTACGGGTTAGTGTTAGCGTACGGGTTAGGATTAGGGGACGGGTGAGGGTAAGGCTTCGGGTATAGGTTAGGGTTAGGGTTAGGGTTAGGGTTGGGGACGGGGACGTGGACGGTTTAGGGTACTTGTTAGGGTACGACAACAGTTTAGGGTGAGCGTACGTGTTAGGGTACGGGTTAGTGTTAGCTTACGGGTTAGGATTAGGGGACGGGTGAGTGTAAGGCTTCGGGTAAGGGTTAGGGTTAGGGTTAGGGTTAGGGTTAGGGGACGGGGACGGTTTAGGGTACAGGTTAGTGTACGTCAACAGTTTAGGGTGAGCGTACGTGTTAGGGTACGGGTTAGTGTTAGCGTACGGCTCAGGATTAGGGGACGGGTTAGGGTAAGGCTTCAGGTAAGGGTTAGGGTTAGGTTTAGGGTTAGGGTTAGGGGACGGGGACGGGGACGGTTTAGGGTACAGGTTAGGGTACGACAACGGTTTAGGGTGAGCGTACGTGTTAGGGTACGGGTTAGTGTTAGCGTACGGTTTAGGATTAGGGGACGGGTGAGGGTAAGGCTTCGGGTAAGGGTTAGGGTTAGGGTTAGGGGACGGGGACGGGGACGGTTTAGGGTACAGGTTAGGGTACGACAACAGTTTAGGGTGAGCGTACATGTTAGGGTACTGGTTAGTGTTAGCGTACGGGTTAGGATTAGGGGACGGGTGAGGGTAAGGCTTCGGGTAAGGGTTAGGGTTAGGGGACGGGGACAGGGACGGTTTAGGGTACAGGTTAGGGTACGACAACGGTTTAGCGTGAGCGTACATGTTAGGGTATGGGTTAGTGTTAGCGTACGGGTTAGTATTAGGGGAGGGGTGAGGGTAAGGCTTTGGGTAAGGGTTAGGGTTAGGGTTAGGGGACGGGGACGGGGACGGGGACGGGGACGGTTTAGGGTACAGGTTAGGGTACGACAACGGTTTAGGGTGAGCGTACGTGTTAGGGTACGGGTTAGTGTTAGCGTACGGGTTAGGATTAGGGGACGGGTGAGTGTAAGGCTTCGGGTAAAGGTTAGGGTTAGGGTTAGGGTTAGGGTTGGAGACGGGTACGTGGACGGTTTACGGTACAGGTTAGGGTACGACAACAGTTTAGGGTGAGCGTACGTGTTATGGTACGGGTTAGTGTTAGCTTACGTGTTAGGATTAGGGGACGGGTGAGTGTAAGGCTTCGGGTAAGGGTTAGGGTTAGGGTTAGTGTTAGGGTTAGGGGACGGGGACGGTTTAGTGTACAGGTTAGTGTACGTCAACGGTTTAGTGTGAGCGTACGTGTTAGGGTACGGGTTAGTGTTAGCGTACGGGTCAGGATTAGGGGACGGGTGAGGGTAAGGCTTCGGGTAAGGGTTAGGGTTAGGGTTAGGGTTAGGGTTAGGGAACGGGGACGGTTTAGGGTACAGGTTAGGGTACGACAACGGTTTAGGGTGAGCGTACGTGCTAGGGTATGGTTTAGTGTTAGCGTACGGGTGAGGATTAGGGGACGGGTGAGTGTAAGGCTTCGGGTAAGGGTTAGTTTTAGGGTTAGGGTTAGGGTTAGTTGACGGGGACGGTTTAGGGTACAGGTTAGGGTACGACAACGGTTTAGGGTGAGCGTAAGTGTTAGGGTACGGGTTAGTGTTAGCGTACGGGTTAGGATGAGGGGACGGGTGAGGGTAAGGCTTCGGGTAAGTGTTAGGGTTAGGGTTAGGGTTAGGGTTAGGTTACGGGGACGGTTTAGGGTACAGGTTAGTGTACGACAACGGTTTAGGGTGAGCGTACGTGTTAGGGTACGGGTTAGTGTTAGCGTACGGGTTAGGATTAGGGGACGGGTGAGGGTAAGGCTTCGGGTAATTGTTAGGGTTAGCGTTAGGGTTAGGGTACGGGGACGGTTTAGGGTACAGGTTAGGGTACGACAACGATTTAGGGTGAGCGTACGTGTTAGGGTACGGGTTAGTGTTAGCGTACGGGTTAGGATTAGGGGACGGTTGAGGGTAAGGCTTCGGGTAAGGGTTAGGGTTAGTGTTAGGGTTAGGGTTAGGGGACGGGGACGGTTTAGGGTACAGGTTAGGGTACGACAACGATTTAGGGTGAGCGTACGTGTTAGGGTACGGGTTAGTGTTAGCGTACGGGTTAGGATTAGGGGACGGGTGAGGGTAAGGCTTCGGGTAAAGGTTAGGGTTAGGGTTAGGGTTAGGGTTAGGGGACGGGGACAGGGACAGTTTAGGGTACAGCTTAGGGTACGACAACGGTTTAGCGTGAGCATACATGTTAGGGTATGGGTAAGTGTTAGCGTACGGGTTAGTATTAGGGGACGGGTGAGGGTAAGGCTTCGGGTAAGGGTTAGGGTTAGGGTTAGGGTTAGGGTTAGGGGACGGGGACGGTTTAGGGTACAGGTTAGGGTACGACAACGGTTTAGGGTGAGCGTACGTGTTAGGGTAGGGGTTAGTGTTAGCGTACGGGTTAGGATTAGGGGACGGGTGAGGGCAAGGCTTCGAGTAAGGGTTAGGGTTAGGTTTAGGGCTAGGGTTAGTGTTAGGGGACGGGGACAGGGACAGTTTAGGGTACAGCTTAGGGTACGACAACGGTTTAGCGTGAGCGTACATGTTAGGGTATGGGTAAGTGTTAGCGTACGGGTTAGTATTAGGGGACGGGTGAGGGTAAGGCTTCGGGTAAGGGTTAGGGTTAGGGTTAGGGTTAGGGGACGGGGACGGGGACGGTTTAGGGTACAGGTTAGGGTACGACAACGGTTTAGGGTGAGCGTACGTGTTAGGGTACGGGTTAGTGTTAGCGTACGGGTTAGGATTAGGGGACGGGTGATGGTTAGGCTTCGGGTAAAGGTTAGCGTTAGGGTTAGGGTTAGGGTTGGGGACGGGGACGTGGACAGTTTAGGGTACAGGTTAGGGTACGACAACAGTTTAGGGTGAGCGTACGTGTTAGGGTACGGGTTAGTGTTAGCTTACGGGTTAGGATTAGGGGACGGTTGAGTGTAATGCTTCGGGTAAGTGTTAGGGTTAGGGTTAGGGTTAGGGGACGGGGACGGTTTAGGGTACAGGTTACTGTACGTCAACGGTTTAGGGTGAGCGTACGTGTTAGGGTACGGGTTAGTGTTAGCGTATGGGTCAGGACTAGGGGACGGTTGAGGGTAAGGCTTCGGGTAAAGGTTAGGGTAAGGATTAGGGTTAGGGAACGGGGACGGTTTAAGGTACAGGTTAGGGTACGACAACGGTTTAGGGTGAGCGTACGTGCTAGGGTATGGTTTAGTGTTAGCGTACGGGTGAGGATTAGGGGACGGGTGAGTGTAAGGCTTCGGGTAAGAGTTAGGGTTAGGGTTAGGGTTAGGGTTAGGGGACGGGGACGGTTTAGGTTACAGTTTAGGGTACGACAACGGTTTAGGGTGAGCGTACGTGTTAGGGTACTGTTTAGTGTTAGCGTACGGGTTAGGATTAGGGGACGGGTGAGGGTAAGGCTTCGGGTAAGGGTTAGTGTTAGGGTTAGGGTTAGGGTTAGTTGACGGGGACGGTTTATGGTACAGGTTAGGGTACGACAACGGTTTAGGGTGAGCGTAAGTGTTAGGGTATGGGTTAGTGTTAGCGTACGGGTTAGGATGAGGGGACGGGTGAGGGTACGGCTTCGGGTAAGTGTTAGGGTTAGGGTTAGGGTTAGGGCTAGGGTTAGGGTGCGGGGACGGTTTAGGGTAGAGGTTAGGGTACGACAACGATTTAGGGTGAGCGTACGTGTTAGGGTACGGGTTAGTGTTAGCGTACGGGTTAGGATTAGGGGACGGGTGAGGGTAAGGCTTCAGGTAAGGGTTAGGGTTAGTGTTAGGGTTAGGGTTAGGGGACGGGGACGGTTTAGGGTACAGGTTAGGCTACGACAACGGTTTAGGGTGAGCGTACGTGTTAGGGTACGGGTTAGTGTTAGCGTACGGGTTAGGATTAGGGGACGGGTGAGGGTAAGTCTTCAGGTAAGGGTTAGGGTTAGGGTTAGGGGACGGGGATGGGGACGGGGACGGGGACGGTTTAGGGTACAGGTGAGGGTACGACAACGATTTAGGGTAAGCGTACGTGTTAGGGTATGGGTTAGTGTTAGCGTACGGGTTAGGATTAGGGGACGGGTGAGGGTAAGGCTTCGGGTAAAGGTTAGGGTTAGGGTTAGGGTTAGGGTTAGGGGACCGGGACGGGGACGGTTTAGGGTACAGGTTAGGGTACGACAACGGTTTAGGGTGAGCGTACGTGTTAGGGTACGGGTTAGTGTTAGCGTACGGGTTAGGATTAGGGGACGGGTCAGGGTAAGGCTTCGGGTAAGGGTTAGGGTTAGGGTTAGGGTTAGTGTTAGGGGATGGGGACGGTTTAGGGTACAGTTTAGGGTACAACAACGGTTTAGGGTGAGCGTACGTGTTAGGGTATGGGTTAGTGTTAGCGTACGGGTCAGGATTAGGGGACGGGTGAGGGTAAGGCTTTGGGTAAGGGTTAGGGTTAGGGTTAGGGTTAGGGTTAGGGAACGGGGACGGTTTAGGGTACAGGTTAGGGTACGACAACGGTTTAGGGTGAGTGTACGTGCTAGGGTATGGTTTAGTGTTAGCGTACGGGTGAGGATTAGGGGACGGGTGAGTGTAAGGCTTCGGGTAAGAGTTAGGGTTAGGGTTAGGGTTAGTGTTAGGGGACGGGGACTGTTTAGGGTACAGTTTAGGGTACGACAACGGTTTAGGGTGAGCGTACGTGTTAGGGTACTGTTTAGTGTTAGCGTACGGGTTAGGATTAGGGGACGGGTGAGGGTAAGGCTTCGGGTAAGTGTTAGTGTTAGGGTTAGGGTTAGGGTTAGTTGACGGGGACGGTTTATGGTACAGGTTAGGGTACGACAACGGTTTAGGGTGAGCGTAAGTGTTAGGGTACGGGTTAGTGTTAGCGTACGGGTTAGGATTAGGGGACGGGTGAGGGTAAGGCTTTGGGTAAGTGTTAGGGTTAGGGTTAGGGTTAGGGTTAGGGTTAGGGTGCGGGGACGGTTTAGGGTAGAGGTTAGGTTACGACAACGATTTAGGGTGAGCGTACGTGTTAGGGTACGGGTTAGTGTTAGCGTACGGGTTAGGATTAGGGGACGGGTGAGGGTAAGGCTTCCGGTAAGGGTTAGGGTTAGTGTTAGGGTTAGGGTTAGGGGACGGGGACGGTTTAGGGTACAGGTTAGGGTACGACAACGATTTAGGGTGAGCGTACGTGTTAGGGTACGGGTTAGTGTTAGCGTACGGGTTAGGATTAGGGGACGGGTGAGGGTAAGGCTTCGGGTAAGGGTTAGGGTTAGGGTTAGGGTTAGGGGACGGGGACGGTTTAGGGTACAGGTTAGGCTACGACAACGGTTTAGGGTGAGCGTACGTGTTAGGGTACGGGTTAGTGTTATCGTACGGGTTAGGATTAGGGCACGGGTGAGTGTAAGGCTTCGGGTAAGGGTTAGGGTTAGGGTTAGGGTTAGGGTTAGGGTTAGGGGACGGGGACAGGTACGGTTTAGGGTACAGGTTAGGGTACGACAATGGTTTAGGGTGAGCGTACATGTTAGGGTATGGGTTAGTGTTAGCATACGGGTTAGGATTAGGGGACGGGAGAGGGTAAGGCTTCGGGTAAGTGTTAGGGTTAGGGGACGTGGACGGGGACAGGGACGGGGACGGTTTAGGGTACAGGTTAGGGTACGACAACGATTTAAGGTGAGCGTACGTGTTAGGGTACGGGTTAGTGTTAGCGTACGGGTTAGGATAAAGGGACGGGTGAGGGTAAGGCTTCGGGTAAGGGTTAGGGTTAGGGTTAGGGTTAGGGGACGGAGACGGTTTAGGGTACAGGTTAGGGTACGAGAACGGTTTAAGGTGAGCGTACGTGTTAGGGTATGGGTTAGTGTTAGCGTACGGGTTAGGATTAGGGGACGGGTGAGGGTAAGGCTTCGGGTAAGTTTTAGTGTTAGGGTTAGGGTTAGGGTTAGGGTTAGGGGACGGGGACGGTTTAGGGTACAGGTTAGGGTACGACAACGGTTTAGGGTGAGCGTACGTGTTAGGGCACGTCTTAGTGTTAGCGTACGGGTTAGGATTATGGGACGGGTGAGCGTAAGGCTTCGGGTAAGGGTTAGGGTTAGGGTTAGGGTTAGGGGACGGGGACGGTTTAGGGTACAGGTTAGGGTACGACAACGGTTTAGGGTGAGCGTACGTGTTAGGGTACGGTTTAGTGTTAGCGTACGGGTTAGAATTAGAGGACGGGTGAGGGTAAGGCTTCGGGTAAGGGTTAGGGTTAGGGTTAGGGTTAGGGTTAGGGGACGCGGACGGTTTAGGGTACAGGTTAGGGTACGACAAAGGTTTAGGGTGAGCGTACGTGTTATGGTACAGGTTAGTGTTAGCGTACGGGTTAGGATTAGGGGACGGGTGAGGGTAAGGCTTCGGGTAAGGGTTAGGGTTAGGGTTAGGGTTAGGGGACGGGGACTGTTTAGGGTACAGGTTAGGGTACGACAACGGTTTAGGGTGAGCGTACGTGTTAGGGTACGGGTTAGTGTTAGCGTACGGGTTAGGATTAGGGGACGGGTGAGGGTAAGACTTCGGGTAAGGGTTAGGGTTAGGGTTAGGGTTAGGGGACGGGACGGTTTAGGGTACAGGTTAGGCTACGACAACGGTTTAGGGTGAGCGTACGTGTTAGGGTACGGGTTAGTGTTAGCGTACGGTTTAGGATTAGGGGACGGGTAAGAGTAAGGCTTCGGGTAAGGCTTAGGGTTAGGGTTAGGGTTAGGGGATGGGGACCGTTTAGGGTACAGGTTAGTGTACGACAACGGTTTAGGTTGAGCGTACGTGTTAGGGTACGGGTTAGTGTTGGCGTACGGGTTAGGATTATGGGACGGGTGAGGGTAAGGCTTCGGGTAAGGGTTAGGGTTAGGGTTAGGGGACGGGGAAGACGACGGGGACGGTTTAGGGTACAGGTTATGGTACGAAAACGGTTTAGGGTGAGCTTACGTGTTAGGGTACGGGTTAGTGTTAGCGTAAGGTTTAGGATTAGGGGACGGGTGAGGGTAAGTCTTCGGGTAAGGGTTAGGGTTAGGGTTAGGGTTAGGGTTAGGGTTAGGGGACGAGGACGGTTTAGGGTACAGGTTAGGGTACGACAACGGTTTAGGGTGAGCGTACATGTTAGGGTACGGGTTAGTGTTAGCGAAAGGGTTAGGATTAGGGGACGGGTGAGGGTAAGGCTTCGGGTAAGGGTTAGGGTTAGGGTTAGGGTTAGGGTTCGGGTTAGGGTTACGGGACGGGGACAGGGACGGTTTAGGGTACAGGTTAGGGCACGACAACAGTTTAGGGTGAGCGTACGTGTTAGGGTACGGGTTAGTGTTAGCGTACGGGTTAGGATTAGGGGACGGGTGAGGGTAAGGCTTTGGGTAAGTGTTAGGGTTAGGGTTACGGTTAGGGGACGGGGACGGGGACGGCGCCGGTTTAGGGTACAGGTTAGTGTACGACAACGGTTTAGGGTGAGCGTACGTGTTAGGGTACGGCTTAGTGTTAGCGTACGGGTTAGGATTAGGGGACGGGTGAGGGTAAGGCTTCGGGTAAGGGTTAGGGTTAGGGTTAGGGGACGGGGACGGGGACTGGGACCGTTTAGGGTACAGGTTAGGGTACAATAACGGTTTAGGGTGAGCTTACGTGTTAGGGTACGGGTTAGTGTTAGCATACAGGTTAGGATTACGGGACGGGTGAGGGTAAGGGTTAGGGTTAGGGTTAGGGTTAGGGTTAGGGTTAGGGTTAGGGGACGGGGACGGCTTAGGGTACAGGTTAGGGTACGACAACGGTTTAGGGTGAGCGTACGTTTTAGGGTACGGGTTAGTGTTAGCGTACGGGTTAGGATTAGGGGACGGGTGAGGGTAAGGCTTCGGGTAAGGGTTAGGGTTAGGATTAGGGTTAGGGTTAGTGTTAGGGGACGGGGACTGTTTAGGGTACAGGTTAGGGTACGACAACGGTTTAGGGTGAGCGTACGTGTTAGGGTACGGGTTAGTGTTAGCGTACGGGTTAGGATTAGGGGACGGGTGAGAGTAAGGCTTCGGGTAAGGGTTAGGGTTAGGGTTAGGGTTAGGGTTAGGGTTAGGGTTAGGGGACGGTTTAGGGTAAGGTTAGGGTACGACAACGGTTTAGGGTGAGCGTACGTGTTAGGGTACGGGTTAGTGTTAGCGTACGGGTGAGGATTAGGTGACGGGTGAGTGTAAGGCTTCGGGTAAGGGTTAGGGTTAGGGTTAGGGTTAGGGTTAGGGGACGCGGACGGTTTAGGGTAAAGGTTAGGGTACGACAAAGGTTTAGGGTGAGCGTACGTGTTAGGGTACAGGTTAGTGTTAGCGTACGGGTTAGGATTAGGGGACGGGTGAGGGTAAGGCTTCAGGTAAGGGTTAGGGTTAGGGTTAGGTTTAGGGTTAGGGGACGGGGACGGTTTAGGGTACAGGATAGTGTACGACAACGGTTTAGGGTGAGCGTACGTGTTAGGGTACAGGTTAGTGTTAGCGTACGGGTTAGGGTTAGGGGACGGGTGAGGGTAAGGCTTCGGGTTAGGGTTAGGGTTAGGGTTAGGGTTAGGGGACGCGGACGGTTTAGGGTACAGGTTAGGGTACGACAAAGTTTTAGGGTGAGCGTACGTGTTAGGGTACAGGTTAGTGTTAGCGTACGGGTTAGGATTAGGGGACGGGTGAGGGTAAGGCTTCGGGTAAGGGTTAGGGTTAGGGTTAGGGTTAGGGGACGGGGACGGTTTAGGGTACAGGTTAGGGTACGACAACGGTTTAAGGTGAGCGTACGTTTTAGGGTACGGGTTAGTGTTAGCGTACGGGTTAGGATTAGGGGACGGGTGAGGGTAAGGCTGCGGGTAAGTGTTAGGGTTAGGGTTAGGGTTAGGGTTAGGGTTAGGGTATGGGGACGGTTTAGGGTACAGGTTAGGGTACGACAACGATTTAGGGTGAGCGTACGTGTTAGGGTATGGGTTAGTGTTAGCGTACGGGTTAGGATTAGGGGACGGGTGAGGGTAAGACTTCGGGTAAGGGTTAGGGTTAGGGTTAGGGTTAGGGGACTGGACAGTTTAGGGTACAGGTTAGGCTACGACAACGGTATAGGGTGAGCGTACGTGTTAGGTTACGGGTTAGTGTTAGCGTACGGGTTAGGATTAGGGGACGGGTGAGGGTAAGGCTTCGGGTAAGGGTTAGGGTTAGGGTTAGGGTTAGGTTTAGGGGACGGGGACGGTTTAGGGTACACGTTAGGGTACGACAACGGTTTAGGGTGAGCGTACGTGTTAGGGTACGGGTTAGTGTTACCGTACGGGTTAGGATTAGGGGACGGGTGAGGGTAAGGGTTAGGGTTAGGGTTAGGGTTAGGGTTAGGGTTAGGGTTAGGGGACGGGGACGGTTTAGGGTACAGGTTAGGGTACGACAACGGTTTAGGGTGAGCGTAAGTTTTAGGGTACGGGTTAGTGTTAGCGTACGGGTTAGGATTAGGGGACGGGTGAGGGTAAGGCTTCGGGTAAGGGTTAGGGTTTGGGTTAGGGTTGGGGACGGGGACGGTTTAGGGTACGAGTTAGGGTACGACAACGGTTTAGGGTGAGCGTACGTGTTAGGGTACGGGTTAGTGTTAGCATACGGGTTAGGATTAGGGAACGGTTGAGGGTAAGGCTTCGGGTAAGGGTTAGGGTTAGGGTTAGGGGACGGGGACGGTTTAGGGTACAGGTTAGGGTACGACAAGGGTTTAGGGTGAGCGTACGTGTTAGGGTACGGTTTAGTGTTAGCGTACGGGTTAGAATTAGGGGACGGGTGTGGGTAAGGCTTCGGGTAAGGGTTAGGGTTAGGGTTAGGGTTAGTGTTAGGGGACGGGGACGGTTTAGGGTACATGTTAGGGTACGACAACGGTTTAGGGTGAGCGTACGTGTTAGGGTACGGGTTAGTGTTAGCGTACGGGTTAGGATTAGGGGACGGGTGAGAGTAAGGCTTCGGGTAAGGGTTAGGGTTAGGGTTAGGGTTAGGGTTAGGGTTAGGGGACGGTTTAGGGTAAGGTTAGGGTACGACAACGGTTTAGGGTGAGCGTACGTGTTAGGGTACGGGTTAGTGTTAGCGTACGGGTGAGGATTAGGTGACGGGTGAGTGTAAGGCTTCGGGTAAGGGTTAGGGTTAGGGTTAGGGTTAGGGTTAGGGTTAGGGGACGGGGACGGTTTAGGGTACAGGTTAGGGTACGACAACGGTTTAAGGTGAGCGTACGTGTTAGGGTACGGGTTAGTGTTAGCGTACGGGTTAGGATTAGTTGACGGGTGAGGGTAAGGCTGCGGGTAAGTGTTAGGGTTAGGGTTAGGGTTTGGGTTAGGGTAGGGTTAGGGTACGGGGACGGTTTAGGGTACAGGTTAGGGTACGACAACGATTTAGGGTGAGCGTACGTGTTAGGGTACGGGTTAGTGTTAGTGTACGGGTTAGGATTAGGGGACGGGTGAGGTTAAGACTTCGGGTAAGGGTTAGGGTTAGGGTTAGGGTTAGGGGACGGGACGGTTAGGGTACAGGTTAGGCTACGACAACGGTTTAGGGTGAGCGTACGTGTTAGGTTATGGGTTAGTGTTAGCGTACGGGTTAGGATTAGGGGACGGGTGAGGGTAAGGCTTCGGGTAAGGGTTAGGGTTAGGGTTAGGGTTAGGTTTAGGGGACGGGGACGGTTTAGGGTACACGTTAGGGTACGACAACGGTTTAGGGTGAGCGTACGTGTTAGGGTACGGGTTAGTGTTACCGTACGGGTTAGGATTAGGGGATGGGTGAGGGTAAGTCTTCGGGTAAGTGTTAGGGTTAGGGTTAGGGTTAGGGTTAGGGTTAGTGTTCGGGGACGGTTTAGGGTACAGGTTAGGGTACGACAACGATTTAGGGTGAGCGTACGTGTTAGGGTACGGGTTAGTGTTAGCGTACAAGTTAGGATTAGGGGACGGGTGAGGGTAAGGCTTCGGGTAAGGGTTATGGTTAGGGTTAGGGCTAGGGTTAGGGTTAGGGGACGGGGACAGGGACGGTTTAGGGTACATGTTAGGGTACGGCAACGGTTTAGGGTGAGCGTACGTGTTAGGGTACGGGTTAGTGTTAGCGTACGGGTTAGGATTAGGGGACGGGTGAGAGTAAGGCTTCGGGTAAGGGTTAGGGTTAGGGTTAGGGTTAGGGTTAGGGTTAGGGTTAGGGGACGGTTTAGGGTAAGGTTAGGGTACGACAACGGTTTAGGGTGAGCGTACGTGTTAGGGTACGGGTTAGTGTTAGCGTACGGGTGAGGATTAGGTGACGGGTGAGTGTAAGGCTTCGGGTAAGGGTTAGGGTTAGGGTTAGGGTTAGGGTTAGGGTTAGGGGACGGGGACGGTTTAGGGTACAGGTTAGGGTACGACAACGGTTTAAGGTGAGCGTACGTGTTAGGGTACGGGTTAGTGTTAGCGTACGGGTTAGGATTAGTTGACGGGTGAGGGTAAGGCTGCGGGTAAGTGTTAGGGTTAGGGTTAGGGTTTGGGTTAGGGTAGGGTTAGGGTACGGGGACGGTTTAGGGTACAGGTTAGGGTACGACAACGATTTAGGGTGAGCGTACGTGTTAGGGTACGGGTTAGTGTTAGTGTACGGGTTAGGATTAGGGGACGGGTGAGGTTAAGACTTCGGGTAAGGGTTAGGGTTAGGGTTAGGGTTAGGGGACGGGACGGTTAGGGTACAGGTTAGGCTACGACAACGGTTTAGGGTGAGCGTACGTGTTAGGTTATGGGTTAGTGTTAGCGTACGGGTTAGGATTAGGGGACGGGTGAGGGTAAGGCTTCGGGTAAGGGTTAGGGTTAGGGTTAGGGTTAGGTTTAGGGGACGGGGACGGTTTAGGGTACACGTTAGGGTACGACAACGGTTTAGGGTGAGCGTACGTGTTAGGGTACGGGTTAGTGTTACCGTACGGGTTAGGATTAGGGGATGGGTGAGGGTAAGTCTTCGGGTAAGTGTTAGGGTTAGGGTTAGGGTTAGGGTTAGGGTTAGTGTTCGGGGACGGTTTAGGGTACAGGTTAGGGTACGACAACGATTTAGGGTGAGCGTACGTGTTAGGGTACGGGTTAGTGTTAGCGTACAAGTTAGGATTAGGGGACGGGTGAGGGTAAGGCTTCGGGTAAGGGTTATGGTTAGGGTTAGGGCTAGGGTTAGGGTTAGGGGACGGGGACAGGGACGGTTTAGGGTACATGTTAGGGTACGGCAACGGTTTAGGGTGAGCGTACGTGTTAGGGTACGGGTTAGTGTTAGCGTACGGGTTAGGATTAGGGGACGGGTGAGAGTAAGGCTTCGGGTAAGGGTTAGGGTTAGGGTTAGGGTTAGGGTTAGGGTTAGGGTTAGGGGACGGTTTAGGGTAAGGTTAGGGTACGACAACGGTTTAGGGTGAGCGTACGTGTTAGGGTACGGGTTAGTGTTAGCGTACGGGTGAGGATTAGGTGACGGGTGAGTGTAAGGCTTCGGGTAAGGGTTAGGGTTAGGGTTAGGGTTAGGGTTAGGGGACGCGGACGGTTTAGGGTAAAGGTTAGGGTACGACAAAGGTTTAGGGTGAGCGTACGTGTTAGGGTACAGGTTAGTGTTAGCGTACGGGTTAGGATTAGGGGACGGGTGAGGGTAAGGCTTCGGGTAAGGGTTAGGGTTAGGGTTAGGTTTAGGGTTAGGGGACGGGGACGGTTTAGGGTACAGGTTAGGGTACGACAATGGTTTAGGGTGAGCGTACGTGTTAGGGTACAGGTTAGTGTTAGCGTACGGGTTAGGATTAGGGGACGGGTGAGGGTAAGGCTTCGGGTTAGGGTTAGGGTTAGGGTTAGGGTTAGGGGACGCGGACGGTTTAGGGTACAGGTTAGGGTACGACAAAGTTTTAGGGTGAGCGTACGTGTTAGGGTACAGGTTAGTGTTAGCGTACGGGTTAGGATTAGGGGACGGGTGAGGGTAAGGCTTCGGGTAAGGGTTAGGGTTAGGGTTAGGGTTAGGGGACGGGGACGGTTTAGGGTACCGGTTAGGGTACGACAACTGTTTAAGGTGAGCGTACGTTTTAGGGTACGGGTTAGTGTTAGCGTACGGGTTAGGATTAGGGGACGGGTGAGGGTAAGGCTGCGGGTAAGTGTTAGGGTTAGGGTTAGGGTTAGGGTTAGGGTTAGGGTATGGGGACGGTTTAGGGTACAGGTTAGGGTACGACAACGATTTAGGGTGAGCGTACGTGTTAGGGTACGGGTTAGTGTTAGCGTACGGGTTAGGATTAGGGGACGGGTGAGGGTAAGACTTCGGGTAAGGGTTAGGGTTAGGGTTAGGGTTAGGGGACTGGACAGTTTAGGGTACAGGTTAGGCTACGACAACGGTTTAGGGTGAGCGTACGTGTTAGGTTACGGGTTAGTGTTAGCGTACGGGTTAGGATTAGGGGACGGGTGAGGGTAAGGCTTCGGGTAAGGGTTAGGGTTAGGGTTAGGGTTAGGTTTAGGGGACGGGGACGGTTTAGGGTACACGTTAGGGTACGACAACGGTTTAGGGTGAGGGTACATGTTAGGGTACGGGTTAGTGTTACCGTACGGGTTAGGATTAGGGGACGGGTGAGGGTAAGGTTTAGGGTTAGGGTTAGGGTTAGGGTTAGGGTTAGGGTTAGGGGACGGGGACGGTTTAGGGTACAGGTTAGGGTACGACAACGGTTTAGGGTGAGCGTAAGTTTTAGGGTACGGGTTAGTGTTAGCGTACGGGTTAGGATTAGGGGACGCGTGAGGGTAAGGCTTCGGGTAAGGGTTAGGGTTTGGGTTAGGGTTAGGGGACGGGGACGGTTTAGGGTACGAGTTAGGGTACGACAACGGTTTAGGGTGAGCGTACGTGTTAGGGTACGGGTTAGTGTTAGCATACGGGTTAGGATTAGGGAACGGTTGAGGGTAAGGCTTCGGGTAAGGGTTAGGGTTAGGGTTAGGGGACGGGGACGGTTTAGGGTACAGGTTAGGGTACGACAAGGGTTTAGGGTGAGCGTACGTGTTAGGGTACGGTTTAGTGTTAGCGTACGGGTTAGAATTAGGGGACGGGTGTGGGTAAGGCTTCGGGTAAGGGTTAGGGTTAGGGTTACGGTTAGGGTTAGTGTTAGGGGACGGGGACGGTTTAGGGTACATGTTAGGGTACGACAACGGTTTAGGGTGAGCGTACGTGTTAGGGTACGGGTTAGTGTTAGCGTACGGGTTAGGATAAGGGGACGGGTGAGGGTAAGTCTTCGGGTAAGTGTTAGGGTTAGGGTTAGGGTTAGGGTTAGGGTTAGTGTTCGGGGACGGTTTAGGGTACAGGTTAGGGTACGACAACGATTTAGGGTGAGCGTACGTGTTAGGGTACGGGTTAGTGTTAGCGTACAAGTTAGGATTAGGGGACGGGTGAGGGTAAGGCTTCGGGTAAGGGTTATGGTTAGGGTTAGGGCTAGGGTTAGGGTTAGGGGACGGGGACAGGTACGGTTTAGGGTACAGGTTAGGGTACGGCAACGTTTTAGGGTGAGCGTACATGTTAGGGTATGGGTTAGTGTTAGCGTACGGGTTAGGATTAGGGGACGGGTGAGGGTAAGGCTTCGGGTAAGGGTTAGGGTTAGGGGACGGGGACGGGGAAGGGGACGGGGACAGGGACGGTTTAGGGTACAGGTTAGGGTACGACAACGATTTAGGGTGAGCGTACGTGTTAGGGTACGGGTTAGTGTTAGCGTACGGGTTAGGATTAGAGGACGGCTGAGGGTAAGGCTTCGGGTAAAGGTTAGGGTTAGGGTTAGGGTTAGGGGACGGGGACGGGGACGGTTTAGGCTACAGGTTAGGGTACGACAACGGTTTAGGGTGAGCGTACGTGTTAGGGTAAGTGTTAGTGTTAGCGTACGGTTTAGGATTAGGGGACGGGTGAGGGTAAGGCTTCGGGTAAGTGTTAGGGTTAGGGTTAGGGGACGGGGACGGGGATTGGGACGGTTTAGGGTACAGGTTAGGGTACAACAAGGGTTTAGGGTGAGCTTACGTGTTAGGGTACGGGTTAGTGTTAGCGTACAGGTTAGGATTAGGGGACGGGTGAGGTTAAGGGTTAGGGTTAGGGTTAGGGTTAGGGTTAGGGGACGGGGACGGTTTAGGGTACAGGTTAGGGTACGACAACGGTTTAGGGTGAGCGTACGTGTTAGGGTACGGGTTAGTGTTGGCGTACGGGTTAGGATTAGGGGACGGGTGAGTGTAAGGCTTCGGGTAAGGGTTAGGGTTAGGGTTAGGGTTAGGATTAGGGTTAGGGGACGGGGACGGTTTAGGGTACAGGTTAGTGTACGTCAACGTTTTAGGGTGAGCGTACGTGTTAGGGTACGGGTTAGTGTTAGTGTACGGGTTAGGATTAGGGGACGGGTGAGGGTAAGGCTTCGGGTAAGGGTTAGGGTTAGGGTTAGGGTTAGGGTTAGGGGACGGGGACGGTTTAGGGTACAGGTTAGGGTACGACAACGGTTTAGGGTGAGCGTACGTGTTAGGGTATGGGTTAGTTTTAGCGTACGGGTGAGGATTAGGGGACGGGTGAGTGTAAGGCTTCGGGTAAGGGTTAGGGTTAGGGTTAGTTTAGGGTTAGGGTTAGGGAACGGGGACGGTTTAGGGTACAGGTTAGGGTACGACAACGGTTTAGGGTGAGCGTACGTGTTAGGGTACGGGTTAGTGTTAGCGTACGGGTTAGGATTAGGGGACGGGTGAGGGTAAGGTTTCGGGTAAGGGTTAGGTTTAGGGTTAGGGTTAGGATTAGGGGACGGGGACGGTTTAGTGTACAGGCTAGGGTACGACAACGGTTTAGGGTGAGCGTACGTGTTAGGGTACGGGTTAGTGTTAGCGTACGGGTTAGGATAAGGGGACGGGTGATGGTAAGGCTTCGGGTAAGGGTTAGGGTTACGGTTAGGGTTAGGGTTAGGGGACGGGGATGGTTTAGGGTACCGGTTAGGGTACGTCAACGGTTTAGGGTGAGCGTACGTGTTAGGGTACGGGTTAGTGTTAGCGTACGGGTTAGGATTAGGGGACGGGTGAGTGTAAGGCTTCGGGTAAGGGTTAGGGTTAGGGTTAGGGTTAGGGTTAGGGGATGGGGACGGTTTAGGGTACAGGTTAGGCTACGACAACGGTTTAGGGTGAGCGTACGTGTTAGGGTAGGGGTTAGTGTTAGCGTACGGGTTAGGATTGGGGACGGGTGAGGGTAAGGCTTCGGGTTAGGGTTAGGGTTAGGGTTAGGGTTAGGGTTAGGGTTAGGGGACGGGGACAGGGACGGTTTAGGGTACAGGTTAGGGTACGAAAACGGTTTAGCGTGAGCGTACATGTTAGGGTATGGGTTAGTGTTAGCGTACGGGTTAGGATTAGGGGACGGGTGAGGGTAAGGCTTCGGGTAAGGGTTAGGGTTAGGGGACGGGGACGGGGACGGGGACGGGGACGGGGACGGTTTAGGGTACAGGTTAGGGTACGACAACGGTTTAGGGTGAGCGTACGTGTTAGGGTACGGTTTAGTGTTAGCGTACGGGTTAGAATTAGGGGACGGGTGAGGGTAAGGCTTCGGGTAAGGGTTAGGGTTAGGGTTAGGGTTAGGGTTAGTGTTAGGGGACGGGGACGGTTTAGGTACAGGTTAGGGTATGACAACGGTTTAGGGTGAGCGTACGTGTTAGGGTACGGGTTAGTGTTAGCGTACGGGTTAGGATTAGGGGACGGGTGAGAGTAAGGCTTCGGGTAAGGGTTAGGGTTAGGGTTAGGGTTAGGGTTAGGGTTAGGGTTAGGGGACGGTTTAGGGTAAGGTTAGGGTACGACAACGGTTTAGGGTGAGCGTACATGTTAGGGTACGGGTTAGTGTTAGCGTACGAGTGAGGATTAGGTGACGGGTGAGTGTAAGGCTTCGGGTAAGGGTTAGGGTTAGGGTTAGGGTTAGGGTTAGGGGACGCGGACGGTTTAGGGTACAGGTAAGGGTACGACAAAGGTTTAGGGTGAGCGTACGTGTTAGGGTACAGGTTAGTGTTAGCGTACGGGTTAGGATTAGGGGACGGGTGAGGGTAAGGCTTCGGGTAAGGGTTAGGGTTAGGGTTAGGGTTAGGGTTAGGGGACGGGGACGGTTTAGGTTACAGGTTAGGGTACGACAATGGTTTAGGGTGAGCGTACGTGTTAGGGTACGGGTTAGTGTTAACGTACGGGTTAGGATAAGGGGACGGGTGAGGGTAAGGCTTCGGGTAAGGGTTAGGGTTAGGGTTAGGGTTAGGGGACGGGGACGGTTTAGGGTACAGGTTAGGGTACGACAACGGTTTAGGGTGAGCGTACGTGTTAGGGTACGGTTTAGTGTTAGCGTACGGGTTAGAATTAGGGGACGGGTGAGGGTAAGGCTTCGGGTAAGGGTTAGGGTTAGGGTTAGGGTTAGGGTTAGTGTTAGGGGACGGGGACGGTTTAGGTACAGGTTAGGGTATGACAACGGTTTAGGGTGAGCGTACGTGTTAGGGTACGGGTTAGTGTTAGCGTACGGGTTAGGATTAGGGGACGGGTGAGAGTAAGGCTTCGGGTAAGGGTTAGGGTTAGGTTTAGGGTTAGGGTTAGGGTTAGGGTTAGGGGACGGTTTAGGGTAAGGTTAGGGTACGACAACGGTTTAGGGTGAGCGTACATGTTAGGGTACGGGTTAGTGTTAGCGTACGAGTGAGGATTAGGTGACGGGTGAGTGTAAGGCTTCGGGTAAGGGTTAGGGTTAGGGTTAGGGTTAGGGTTAGGGTTAGGGGACGCGGACGGTTTAGGGTACAGGTAAGGGTACGACAAAGGTTTAGGGTGAGCGTACGTGTTAGGGTACAGGTTAGTGTTAGCGTACGGGTTAGGATTAGGGGACGGGTGAGGGTAAGGCTTCGGGTAAGGGTTAGGGTTAGGGTTAGGGTTAGGGTTAGGGGACGGGGACGGTTTAGGTTACAGGTTAGGGTACGACAATGGTTTAGGGTGAGCGTACGTGTTAGGGTACGGGTTAGTGTTAACGTACGGGTTAGGATAAGGGGACGGGTGAGGGTAAGGCTTCGGGTAAGGGTTAGGGTTAGGGTTAGGGTTAGGGGACGGGGACGGTTTAGTGTACATGTTAGAGTACGACAACTGTTTAAGGTGAGCGTACGTGTTAGGGTACGGGTTAGTGTTAGCGTACGGGTTAGGATTAGGGGACGGGTGAGGGTAATTCTTCGGGTAAGTGTTAGGGTTAGGGTTAGGGTTAGGGTTAGGGTTAGTGTTCGGGGACGGTTTAGGGTACAGGTAAGGGTACGACAACGATTTAGGGTGAGCGTACGTGTTAGGGTACGGGTTAGTGTTAGCGTACAAGTTAGGATTAGGGGACGAGTGAGGGTAAGGCTTCGGGTAAGGGTTAGGGATAGGGTTAGGGTTAGGGTTAGGGGACGGGGACGGTTTAGGGTACAGGTTAGGCTGCGACAACGGTTTAGGGTGAGCGTACGTGTTAGGGTTTGGGTTAGTGTTAGCGTACGGTTTAGGATTAGGGGACGGGTGAGGGTAAGGCTTCGGGTAAGGGTTAGGGTTAGGGTTAGGGGACGGGGACGGGGACGGGGACAGGGACGGTTTAGGGTTCAGATTAGGGTACGACAACGATTTAGGGTGAGCGTACGTGTTAGGGTACGGGTTAGTGTTAGCGTACGGGTTAGGATTAGAGGACGGCTGAGGGTAAGGCTTCGGGTAAAGGTTAGGGTTAGGGTTAGGGTTAGGGTTAGGGTTAGGGGACGGGGACGGTTTAGGGTACAGGTTAGGGTAAGACAACGGTTTAGGGTGAGCGTACGTGTTAGGGTAAGTGTTAGTGTTAGCGTACGGTTTAGGATTAGGGGACGGGTGAGTGTAAGGCTTCGGGTAAGGGTTAGGGTTAGGGTTAGGGGACGGGGACGGGGATTGGGACGGTTTAGGGTACAGGTTAGGGTACAACAAGGGTTTAGGGTGAGCTTACGTGTTAGGGTACAGGTTAGTGTTAGCGTACAGGTTAGGATTAGGGGACGGGTGAGGGTAAGGGTTAGGGTTAGGTTTAGGGTTAGGGTTAGGGTTAGAGGACGGGGACGGTTTAGGGTACAGGTTAGGGTACGACAACGGTTTAGGGTGAGCGTACGTGTTAGGGTACGGGTTAGTGTTAGCGTACGGGTTAGGATTAGGGGACGGGTGAGTGTAAGGCTTCGGGTAAGGGTTAGGGTTAGGGTTAGGGTTAGGATTAGGGTTAGGGGACGGGGACGGTTTAGGGTACAGGTTAGTGTACGTCAACGTTTTAGGGTGAGCGTACGTGTTAGGGTACGGGTTAGTGTTAGTGTACGGGTTAGGATTAGGGGACGGGTGAGGGTAAGGCTTCGGGTAAGGGTTAGGGTTAGGGTTAGGGTTTGGGGACGGGGACGGGGACGGTTTAGGGTACAGGTTAGGGTACGACAACGGTTTATGGTGAGCGTACGTGTTAGGGTATGGGTTAGTGTTAGCGTACGGGTGAGGATTAGGGGACGGGTGAGTGTAAGGCTTCGGGTAAGGGTTAGGGTTAGGGTTAGGTTAGGGTTAGGGTTAGGGAACGGGGACGGTTTAGGGTACAGGTTAGGGTACGACAACGGTTTAGGGTGAGCGTACGTGTTAGGGTACGGGTTAGTGTTAGCTTACGGGTTAGGATTAGGGGACGGGTGAGGGTAAGGTTTCGGGTAAGGGTTAGGTTTAGGGTTAGGGTTAGGATTAGGGGACGGGGACGGTTTAGTGTACAGGTTAGGGTACGACAACGGTTTAGGGTGAGCGTACGTGTTAGGGTACGGGTTAGTGTTAGCGTACGGGTAAGGATAAGGGGACGGGTGATGGTAAGGCTTCGGGTAAGGGTTAGGGTTACGGTTAGGGTTAGGGTTAGGGGACGGGGATGGTTTAGGGTACCGGTTAGGGTACGTCAACGGTTTAGGGTGACCGTACGTGTTAGGGTATGGGTTAGTGTTAGCGTACGGGTTAGGATTAGGGGACGGGTGAGGGTAAGGCTTCGGGTAAGTGTTAGGGTTAGGGTTAGGGTTAGGGTTAGGGTTAGGGTACGGGGACGGTTTAGGGTACAGGTTAGGCTACGACAACGGTTTAGGGTGAGCGTACGTGTTAGGGTAGGGGTTAGTGTTAGCGTACGGGTTAGGATTAGGGGACGGGTGAGGGTAAGGCTTCGGGTTAGGGTTAGGGTTAGGGTTAGGGTTAGGGTTAGGGTTAGGGGACGGGGAAAGGGACGGTTTAGGGTACAGGTTAGGGTACGACAACGGTTTAGCGTGAGCGTACATGTTAGGGTATGGGTTAGTGTTAGCGTACGGGTTAGAATTAGGGGACGGGTGAGGGTAAGGCTTCGGGTAAGGGTTAGGGTTAGGGTTAGGGGCCGGGGCCGGGGACGGGGACGGGGACGGTTTAGGGTACAGTTTAGGGTACGACAACGGTTTAGTGTGAGCGTACGTGTTAGGGTACGGGTTAGTGTTAGCGTACGGGTTAGGATTAGGGGACGGGTGAGCGTAAGGCTTCGGGTAAAGGTTAGGGTTAGGGTTAGGGTTAGGGTTGGAGACGGGGACGGTTTAGGGTACAAGTTAGGGTACGACAACGGTTTCGGGTGAGCGTACGTGTTAGGGTACGGGTTAGTGTTAGCGTACGGGTTAGGATTAGGGAACGGTTGAGGGTAAGGCTTCGGGTAAGGGTTAGGTTTAGGGTTAGGGGACGGGGACGGTTTAGGGTACAGGTTAGGGTATGACAACGGTTTAGGGTGAGCGTACGTGTTAGGGTACGGGTTAGTGTTAGCGTACGGGTTAGGATTAGGGGACGGGTGAGAGTAAGGCTTCGGGTAAGGTTTAGGGTTAGGGTTAGGGTTAGGGTTAGGGTTAGGGGACGGTTTAGGGTAAGGTTAGGGTACAACAACGGTTTAGGGTGAGCGTACATGTTAGGGTAGGTGTTAGTGTTAGCGTACGGGTGAGGATTAGGTGACGGGTGAGTGTAAGGCTTCGGGTAAGGGTTAGGGTTAGGGTTAGGGTTAGGGTTAGGGTTAGGGGACGCGGACGGTTTAGGGTACAGGTTAGGGTACGACAAAGGTTTAGGGTGAGCGTACGTGTTAGGGTACAGGTTAGTGTTAGCGTACGGGTTAGGATTAGGGGACGGGTGAGGGTAAGGCTTCGGGTAAGGGTTAGGGTTAGGGTTAGGGTTAGGGTTAGGGGACGGGGACGGTTTAGGTTACAGGTTAGGGTACGACAACAGTTTAGGGTGAGCGTACGTGTTAGGGTACGGGTTAGTGTTAGATTACGGGTTAGGATTAGGGGACGGGTGAGTGTAAGGCTTCGGGTAAGGGTTAGGGTTAGGGTTAGGGGACGGGGACGGGGATTGGGACGGTTTAGGGTACAGGTTAGGGTACAACAAGGGTTTAGGGTGAGCTTACGTGTTAGGGTACAGGTTAGTGTTAGCGTACAGGTTAGGATTAGGGGACGGGTGAGGGTAAGGGTTAGGGTTAGGTTTAGGGTTAGGGTTAGGGTTAGAGGACGGGGACGGTTTAGGGTACAGGTTAGGGTACGACAACGGTTTAGGGTGAGCGTACGTGTTAGGGTACGGGTTAGTGTTAGCGTACGGGTTAGGATTAGGGGACGGGTGAGTGTAAGGCTTCGGGTAAGGGTTAGGGTTAGGGTTAGGGTTAGGATTAGGGTTAGGGGACGGGGACGGTTTAGGGTACAGGTTAGTGTACGTCAACGTTTTAGGGTGAGCGTACGTGTTAGGGTACGGGTTAGTGTTAGTGTACGGGTTAGGATTAGGGGACGGGTGAGGGTAAGGCTTCGGGTAAGGGTTAGGGTTAGGGTTAGGGTTTGGGGACGGGGACGGGGACGGTTTAGGGTACAGGTTAGGGTACGACAACGGTTTATGGTGAGCGTACGTGTTAGGGTATGGGTTAGTGTTAGCGTACGGGTGAGGATTAGGGGACGGGTGAGTGTAAGGCTTCGGGTAAGGGTTAGGGTTAGGGTTAGGTTAGGGTTAGGGTTAGGGAACGGGGACGGTTTAGGGTACAGGTTAGGGTACGGCAACGGTTTAGGGTGAGCGTACGTGTTAGGGTACGGGTTAGTGTTAGCTTACGGGTTAGGATTAGGGGACGGGTGAGGGTAAGGTTTCGGGTAAGGGTTAGGTTTAGGGTTAGGGTTAGGATTAGGGGACGGGGACGGTTTAGTGTACAGGTTAGGGTACGACAACGGTTTAGGGTGAGCGTACGTGTTAGGGTACGGGTTAGTGTTAGCGTACGGGTAAGGATAAGGGGACGGGTGATGGTAAGGCTTCGGGTAAGGGTTAGGGTTACGGTTAGGGTTAGGGTTAGGGGACGGGGATGGTTTAGGGTACCGGTTAGGGTACGTCAACGGTTTAGGGTGACCGTACGTGTTAGGGTATGGGTTAGTGTTAGCGTACGGGTTAGGATTAGGGGACGGGTGAGGGTAAGGCTTCGGGTAAGTGTTAGGGTTAGGGTTAGGGTTAGGGTTAGGGTTAGGGTACGGGGACGGTTTAGGGTACAGGTTAGGCTACGACAACGGTTTAGGGTGAGCGTACGTGTTAGGGTAGGGGTTAGTGTTAGCGTACGGGTTAGGATTAGGGGACGGGTGAGGGTAAGGCTTCGGGTTAGGGTTAGGGTTAGGGTTAGGGTTAGGGTTAGGGTTAGGGGACGGGGAAAGGGACGGTTTAGGGTACAGGTTAGGGTACGACAACGGTTTAGCGTGAGCGTACATGTTAGGGTATGGGTTAGTGTTAGCGTACGGGTTAGAATTAGGGGACGGGTGAGGGTAAGGCTTCGGGTAAGGGTTAGGGTTAGGGTTAGGGGCCGGGGCCGGGGACGGGGACGGGGACGGTTTAGGGTACAGTTTAGGGTACGACAACGGTTTAGTGTGAGCGTACGTGTTAGGGTACGGGTTAGTGTTAGCGTACGGGTTAGGATTAGGGGACGGGTGAGCGTAAGGCTTCGGGTAAAGGTTAGGGTTAGGGTTAGGGTTAGGGTTGGGGACGGGGACGGTTTAGGGTACAAGTTAGGGTACGACAACGGTTTCGGGTGAGCGTACGTGTTAGGGTACGGGTTAGTGTTAGCGTACGGGTTAGGATTAGGGAACGGTTGAGGGTAAGGCTTCGGGTAAGGGTTAGGTTTAGGGTTAGGGGACGGGGACGGTTTAGGGTACAGGTTAGGGTATGACAACGGTTTAGGGTGAGCGTACGTGTTAGGGTACGGGTTAGTGTTAGCGTACGGGTTAGGATTAGGGGACGGGTGAGAGTAAGGCTTCGGGTAAGGTTTAGGGTTAGGGTTAGGGTTAGGGTTAGGGTTAGGGGACGGTTTAGGGTAAGGTTAGGGTACAACAACGGTTTAGGGTGAGCGTACATGTTAGGGTAGGTGTTAGTGTTAGCGTACGGGTGAGGATTAGGTGACGGGTGAGTGTAAGGCTTCGGGTAAGGGTTAGGGTTAGGGTTAGGGTTAGGGTTAGGGTTAGGGGACGCGGACGGTTTAGGGTACAGGTTAGGGTACGACAAAGGTTTAGGGTGAGCGTACGTGTTAGGGTACAGGTTAGTGTTAGCGTACGGGTTAGGATTAGGGGACGGGTGAGGGTAAGGCTTCGGGTAAGGGTTAGGGTTAGGGTTAGGGTTAGGGTTAGGGGACGGGGACGGTTTAGGTTACAGGTTAGGGTACGACAACAGTTTAGGGTGAGCGTACGTGTTAGGGTACGGGTTAGTGTTAGATTACGGGTTAGGATTAGGGGACGGGTGAGTGTAAGGCTTCGGGTAAGGGTTAGGGTTAGGGTTAGGGTTAGGGTGAGGGTTAGGGGACGGGGACGGTTTAGGGTACAGGTTAGTGTACGTCAACGGTTTAGAGTGAGCGTACGTGTTAGGGTACGGGTTAGCGTTAGCGTACGGGTTAGGATTGGGGAAAGGGTGAGGGTAAGGCTTTGGGTAAGGGTTACGGTTAGGGTTAGGGTTTGGGTTAGGTTTAGGGGACGGGGACGGGGACGGGGACGGTTTAGGGTACAGGTTAGTGTAGGACTACAGTTTAGGGTGAGCGTACGTGTTAGGGTACGGGTTAGTGTTAGCGTACGGGTTAGGATTAGGGGACGGGTGAGGGTAAGGCTTTGGGTAAGCGTTAGGGTTAGGGTTAGGGGCGGGGACGGTTTAGGGTACAGGTTAGGGTACGACAATGATTTAGGGTGAGCGTACGTGTTAGGGTACGGGTTAGTGTTAGCGTACGGGTTAGGATTAGGGGACGGGTGAGGGTAAGGCTTCGGGTAAGGGTTAGGGTTAGGGTTAGGGTTAGGGTTAGGGGACGGGGACGGTTTAGGGTACAGGTTAGGCTACGAGAACGGTTTAGTGTGAGCGTACGTGTTAGGGTAGGGGTTAGTGTTAGCGTACGGGTTAGGATTAGGGGACGGGTGAGGGTAAGGCTTCGGGTAAGGTTTAGGGTTAGGGTTAGGGTTAGGGTTAGGGTTAGGGGACGGGGACAGGGACGGTTTAGGGTACAGGTTAGGGTACGACAACGGTTTAGCGTGAGCGTACATGTTAGGGTATGGGTTAGTGTTAGCGTACGGTTTAGGATTAGGGGACGGGTGAGGGTAAGGCTTCGGGTAAGTGTTAGGGTTAGGGTTAGGGGACGGGGACGGGGACGGGAACGGGGACGGTTTAGGGTACAGGTTAGGGTACGACAACGGTTTAGGGTGAGCGTACGTGTTAGGGTACGGGTTAGTGTTAGCGTACGGGTTAGGATTAGGGGACGGGTGAGGGTAAGGCTTTGGGTAAGGGTTAGGGTTAGGGTTAGGGGACGGGGATGGGGACGGGGACGGGGACGGTTTAGGGTACAGGTGAGGGTACGACAACGATTTAGGGTAAGCGTACGTGTTAGTGTACGGGTTAGTGTTAGCGTACGGGTTAGGATTAGGGGACGGGTGAGGGTAAGGCTTCGGGTAAAGGTTAGGGTTAGGGTTATGGTTAGGGTTAGGGGACGGGGACGGGGACGGTTTAGGGTACAGGTTAGGGTACGACAACGGTTTAGGGTGAGCGTACGTGTTAGGGTACGGGTTAGTGTTAGCGTACGGGTTAGGATTAGGGGACGGGTCAGGGTAAGGCTTCGGGTAAGGGTTAGGGTTAGGGTTAGGGTTAGTGTTAGGGGACGGGGACGGTTTAGGGTACAGGTTAGGGTACGACAACGGTTTAGGGTGAGCGTATGTGTTAGTGTACGGTTTAGTGTTAGCGTACGGGTTAGGATTAGGGGACGGGTGAGGGTAAGGCTTCGGGTAAGGGTTAGGTTTAGGGTTAGGGTTAGTGGACGGGACGGTTTAGGGTACAGGTTAGGCTACGACAACGGTTTAGGGTGAGCGTACGTGTTCGGTTACGGGTTAGTGTTAGCGTACGGGTTAGGATTAGGGGACGGGTGAGGGTAAGGCTTCGGGTAAGTGTTAGGGTTAGGGTTAGGGTTAGGGTTAGGGTTAGGGTTCGGGGACGGTTTAGGGTACAGGTTAGGGTACGACAACGATTTAGGGTGAGCGTACGTGTTAGGGTTAGGTTTAGGGTTAGTGTTAGGGTTAGGGTTAGGGTTAGGGTTAGGGTTAGGGGACGGGGACAGGGACGGTTTAGGGTACAGGTTAGGGTACGACAACAATTTAGGGTGAGCGTACGTGTTAGGGTACGGGTTAGTGTTAGCGTACGGGGTAGGATTAGGGGACGGGTGAGGGTAAGGCTTCGGGTAAGGGTTAGGGTTAGGGTTAGTGGACGGGACGGTTTAGGGTACAGGTCAGGCTACGACAACGGTTTAGGGTGAGCGTACGTGTTAGGTTACGGGTTAGTGTTAGCGTACGGGTTAGGATTAGGGGACGGGTGAGGGTAAGGCTTCGGGTAAGTGTTAGGTTTTGGGTTAGGGTTAGGGTTAGGGTTAGGGTTCGGGGACGGTTTAGAGTACAGGTTAGGGTACGACAACAATTTAGGGTGAGCGTACGTGTTAGGGTACGGGTTAGTGTTAGCGTACGAGTTAGGATTAGGGGACGGGTGAGGGTAAGGCTTCGGGTAAGGGTTAGGGTTACGGTTAGGGTTAGGGTTAGGGGACGGGGACAGGGACGGTTTAGGGTACAGGTTAGGTTACGACAACGGTTTAGGGTGAGCGTACATGTTAGGGTATGGGTTAGTGTTAGCGTACGGGTTAGGATTAGGGGACGGGTGAGTGTAAGGCTTCGGGTAAGGGTTAGGGTTAGGGTTAGGGGACGGGGACGGTTTAGGGTACAGGTTAGGCTGCGACAACGTTTTAGGGTGAGCGTACGTGTTAGGGTACGGGTTAGTGTTAGCGTACGGGTTAGGATTAGGGGACGGGTGAGGGTAAGGCTTCGGGTAAGGGTTAGGGTTAGGGTTAGGGTTAGGGTTAGGGTTAGGGGACGGGTACAGGGACGGTTTAGGGTACATTTTAGGGTACGACAACGGTTTAGGGTGAGCGTACATGTTAGGGTATGGGTTAGTGGTATCGTACGGGTTAGGATTAGGGGACGGGTGAGGGTAAGGCTTCGGGTAAGGGTTAGGGTTAGGGTTAGGGTTAGGGGACGGGGACGGTTTAGGGTACAGGTTAGGCTGCGACAACGGTTTAGGGTGAGCGTACGTGTTAGGGTACGGGTTAGTGTTAGCGTACGGGTTAGGATTAGGGGACGGGTGAGGGTAAGGCTTCGGGTAAGGGTTAGGGTTAGGGTTAGGGTTAGGGTTAGGGTTAGGGGACGGGGACAGGGACGGTTTAGGGTACAGGTTAGGGTATGACAACGGTTTAGGGTGAGCGTACATGTTAGGGTATGGGTTAGTGTTAGCGTACGGGTTAGGATTAGCGGACGGGTGAGGGTAAGGCTTCGGGTAAGGGTTAGGGTTAGGGGACGGGGACGGGGACAGGGACGGGGACGGGGACGGTTTAGGGTACCAGTTAGGGTTCGACAACGGTTTAGGGTGAGCGTACGTGTTAGGGTACGGGTTAGTGTTAGCGTACGGGTTAGGATTAGGGGATGGGTGAGGGTAAGGCTTCGGGTAAGGGTTAGGGTTAGGGTTAGGGTTAGGGTTAGGGGACGGGGACAGGGACGGTTTAGGGTACAGGTTAGGGTACGACAACGTTTTAGGGTGAGCGTACGTGTTAGGGTACGGGTTAGTGTTATCGTACGGGTGAGGATTGGGGACGGGTGAGGGTAAGGCTTCGGGTAAGGGTTAGGGTTAGGGTTAGGGGACGGGGACGGTTTAGCGTACAGGTTAGGGTATGACAACGGTTTAAGGTGAGCGTACGTGTTAGGGTACGGGTTAGTGTTAGCGTACGGGTTAGGATTAGCGGACGGGTGAGGGTAAGGCTTCGGGTAAGTGTTAGGGTTAGGGTTAGGGTTAGGGTTAGGGTTAGGGTACGGGGACGGCTTAGGGTACAGGTTAGGGTACGACAAAGATTTAGGGTGAGCGTACGTGTTAGGGTACGGGTTAGTGTTAGCGTACGGGGTAGGATTAGGGGACGGGTGAGGGTAAGGCTTCGGGTAAGGGTTAGGGTTAGGGTTAGGGTTAGTGGACGGGACGGTTTAGGGTACAGGTCAGGCTACGACAACGGTTTAGGGTGAGCGTACGTGTTAGGTTACGGGTTAGTGTTAGCGTACGGGTTAGGATTAGGGGACGGGTGAGGGTAAGGCTTCGGGTAAGTGTTAGGTTTTGGGTTAGGGTTAGGGTTAGGGTTAGGGTTCGGGGACGGTTTAGGGTACAGGTTAGGGTACGACAACAATTTAGGGTGAGCGTACGTGTTAGGGTACGGGTTAGTGTTAGCGTACGAGTTAGGATTAGGGGACGGTTGAGGGTAAGGCTTCGGGTAAGGGTTAGGGTTAGGGTTAGGGGACGGGGACGGGGACGGTTTAGGGTACAGGTTAGGGTACGACAACGGTTTAGGGTGAGCGTACGTGTTAGGGTACATGTTAGTGTTATCGTACGGGTGAGGATTAGGGGACGGGTGAGGGTAAGGCTTCGGGTAAGGGTTAGGGTTAGGGTTAGGGGACGGGGACGGTTTAGGGTACAGGTTAGGGTACGACAACGGTTTAAGGTGAGCGTACGTGTTAGGGTACGGGTTAGTGTTAGCGTACGGGTTAGGATTAGGGGACGGGTGAGGGTAAGGCTTCGGGTAAGGGTTAGGGTTACGGTTAGGGTTAGGGTTAGGGGACGGGGACAGAGACGGTTTAGGGTACAGGTTAGGGTACGACAACGGTTTAGGGTGAGCGTACATGTTAGGGTATGGGTTAGTGTTAGCGTACGGGTTAGGATTAGGGGACGGGTGAGGGTAAGGCTTCGGGTAAGGGTTAGGGTTAGGGTTAGGGGACGGGGACGGGGACTGTTTAGGGTACCAGTTAGGGTTCGACAACGGTTTAGGGTGAGCGTACGTGTTAGGTTACGGGTTAGTGTTAGCGTACGGGTTAGGATTAGGGGACGGGTGAGGGTAAGGCTTCAGGTAAGGGTTAGGGTTAGGGTTAGGGTTAGGGTTAGGGTTAGGGGACGGGGACGGTTTAGGGTACAGGTTAGGGTACGACAACGGTTTAGGGTGAGCGTACGTGTTAGGGTACATGTTAGTGTTATCGTACGGGTGAGGATTAGGGGACGGGTGAGGGTAAGGCTTCGGGTAAGGGTTAGGGTTAGGGTTAGGGGACGGGGACGGTTTAGGGTACAGGTTAGGGTACGACAACGGTTTAAGGTGAGCGTACGTGTTAGGGTACGGGTTAGTGTTAGCGTACGGGTTAGGATTAGGGGACGGGTGAGGGTAAGGCTTCGGGTAAGTGTTAGGGTTAGGGTTAGGGTTAGGGTTAGGGTTAGGGTACGGGGACGGCTTAGGGTACAGGTTAGGGTACGACAACGATTTAGGGTGAGCGTACGTGTTAGGGTTCGGGTTAGTGTTAGCGTACGGGTTAGGATTAGGGGACGGGTGAGGGTAAGGCTTCGGGTAAGGGTTAGGGTTAGGGTTAGGGTTAGTGGACGGGACGGTTTAGGGTACAGGTTAGGCTACGACAACGGTTTAGGGTGAGCGTACGTGTTAGGTTACAGGTTAGTGTTAGCGTACGGGTTAGGATTAGCGGACGGGTGAGGGTAAGGCTTCGGGTAAGTGTTAGGGTTTGGGTTAGGGTTAGGGTTAGGGTTAGGGTTCGGGGACGGTTTAGGGTACAGGTTAGGGTACGACAACAATTTAGGGTGAGCGTACGTGTTAGGGTACGGGTTAGTGTTAGCGTACGAGTTAGGATTAGGGGACGGGTGAGGGTAAGGCTTCGGGTAAGGGTTAGGGTTAGGGTTAGGGTTAGGGGACGGGGACGGTTTAGGGTACAGGTTAGGCTGCGACAACGGTTTAGGGTGAGCGTACGTGTTAGGGTACGGGTTAGTGTTAGCGTACGGGTTAGGATTAGGGGACGGGTGAGGGTAAGGCTTCGGGTAAGGGTTAGGGTTAGGGTTAGGGTTAGGGTTAGGGTTAGGGGACGGGGACAGGGACGGTTTAGGGTACATTTTAGGGTACGACAACGGTTTAGGGTGAGCGTACATGTTAGGGTATGGGTTAGTGGTATCGTACGAGTTAGGATTAGGGGACGGGTGAGGGTAAGGCTTCGGGTAAGGGTTAGGGTTAGGGTTAGGGGACGGGGACGGGGACGGGGACGGGGACGGTTTAGGGTACAGGTTAGGGTACGACAACGGTTTAGGGTGAGCGTACGTGTTAGGGTACGTGTTAGTGTTAGCGTACGGGTTAGGATTAGGGGACGGGTGAGGGTAAGGCTTCGGGTAAGGGTTAGGGTTAGGGTTAGGGTTAGGGTTAGGGTTAGGGGACGGGGACGGTTTAGGGTACAGCTTAGGGTACGACAACGGTTTAGGGTGAGCGTACGTGTTAGGGTACGGGTTAGTGTTATCGTACGGGTGAGGATTAGGGGACGGGTGAGGGTAAGGCTTCGGGTAAGGGTTAGGGTTAGGGTTAGGGGACGGGGACGGTGTAGGGTAGAGGTTAGGGTACGACAACGGTTTAGGGTGAGCGTACGTGTTAGGGTACGGGTTAGTGTTAGCGCACGGGTTAGGATAAGGGGACGGGTGAGCTTAAGGCTTCGGGTAAGGGTTAGGGTTAGTGTTAGGGTTAGGGGACGGGGAAGGTTTACGGTACAGTTTAGGGTACGACAACGGTTTAGGGTGAGCGTACGTGATAGGGTACGTGTTAGTGTTAGCGTACGGGTTAGGATTAGGGGACGGGTGAGGGTAAGGCTTCGGGTAAGTGTTAGGGTTAGGGTTAGGGTTAGGGTTAGGGTTAGGGTACGGGGACGGTTTAGGGTACAGGTTAGGGTACGGCAACGATTTAGGGTGAGCGTACGTGTTAGGGTAGGGGTTAGTGTTAGCGTACGGGTTAGGATTAGGGGACGGGTGAGGGTAAGGCTTCGGGTAACGGTTAGGGTTAGGGTTAGGGCTAGGGTTAGGGTTAGGGGACGGGGACAGGGACGGTTTAGGGTACAGGTTAGGGTACGACAACGGTTTAGGGTGAGCGTACATGTTAGGGTATGGGTTAGTGTTAGCGTACGGGTTAGGATTAGGGGACGTGTGAGTGTAAGGCTTCGGGTAAGGTTTAGGGTTAGGGTTAGGGGACGGGGACGGGGACGGGGATGGTTTAGGGTACAGGTTAGGGTACGACAACGGTTTAGGGTGAGCGTACGTGTTAGGGTACGGGTTAGTGTTAGCGTACGGGTTAGGATTAGGGGACGGGTGAGGGTAAGGCTTCAGGTAAGGGTTAGGGTAGGGTTATGGTTAGGGTTAGGGTTAGGGGACGGGGACGGTTTAGGGTACAGGTTTGTGTACGACAAAGTTTTAGGGTGAGCGTACGTGTTAGGGTACGGGTTAGTGTTAGCGTACGGGTTAGGAGTAGGGAACGGGTGAGGGTAAGGCTTCGGGTAAGGGTTAGGGTTAGGGTTAGGGGACGGGCACGGTTTAGGGTACAGGTTAGGGTACGACAACGGTTAAGGGTGAGCGTACGTGTTAGGGTACGGGTTAGTGTTAGCGTACGGTTTAGGATTAGGGGACGGGTGAGGGTAAGGCTTCGGGTAAGGGTTAGGGTTAGGGTTAGGGTTAGGGTTAGGGTTAGGGGACGGGGACGGTTTAGGGTACAGGTTAGGGTACGACAACGGTTTAGGGTGAGCGTACGTGTTAGGGTACGGGTTAGTGTTAGCGTACGGTTTAGGATTAGGGGACGGGTTAGGGTAAGGTTACGGGTAAGGGTTAGGGCTAGGGTTAGGGTTAGGGTTAGGGGACGGTTTAGGGTACAGGTTAGTGTACGACAACGGTTTAGGGTGAGCGTACGTGTTAGGGTACGGGTTAGTGTTAGCGTACAGGTGAGGATTAGGTGACGGGTGAGTGTAAGGCTTCGGGTAAGGGTTAGGGTTAGGGTTAGGGTTAGGATTAGGGGACGCGGACGGTTTAGGGTACAGGATAGGCTACGACAACGGTTTAGGGTGAGCGTACGTGTTAGGTTACGGGTTAGTGTTAGCGTACGGGTTAGGATTAGGGGACGGGTGAGGGTAAGGCTTCGGGTAAGGGTTAGGGTTAGGGTTAGGGTTAGGGTTAGGGGACGGGGACAGTTTAGGGTACAGGTTAGGGTACGACAACGGTTTAGGGTGAGCGTACGTGTTGGGGTGTGGGTTAGTGTTAGCGTACGGGTTAGGATTTGGGGACGGGTGAGGGTAAGGCTTCGGGTAAGTGTTTGGGTTAGGGTTAGGGTTAGGGTAAGGGTTAGTGTTCAAGGACGGTTTAGGGTACAGGTTAGGGTACGACAACGATTTAGGGTGAGCGTACGTGTTAGGGTACGGGATAGTGTTAGCGTACGAGTTAGGATTAGGGGACGTGTGAGGGTAAGGCTTCGGATAAGGGTTAGGGTTAGGGTTAGGGTTAGGGTTAAGGTTAGGGGACGGGGACGGTTTAGGGTACAGGTTAGGCTGCGACAACGGTTTAGGGTGAGCGTACGTGTTAGGGTACGGGTTAGTGTTAGCGTACGGGTTAGGATTAGGGGACGGGTGAGGGTAAGGCTTCGGGTAAGGGTTAGGGTTAGGGTTAGGGCTAGGGTTAGGGTTAGGGGACGGGGACAGGGACGGTTTAGGGTACAGGTTAGGGTACGACAACGGTTTAGGGTGAGCGTACGTGTTAGGGTATGGGTTAGGGTTAGCGTACGGATTAGGATTAGGGGACGGGTGAGGGTAAGGCTTCGGGTAAGGGTTAGGGTTAGGGTTAGGGGACGGGGACGGGGACGGGGACGGTTTAGGGTTAGGGTTAGGGTTAGGGTTAGGGTTAGGGTTAGGGGACGGGGACGGTTTAGGGTACACGTTAGGGTACGACAACAGTTTAGGGTGAGCGTACGTGTTAGGGTACGGGTTAGTGTTAGCGTACGGGTTAGGATTAGGGGACGGGTGAGGGTAAGGCTTCGGGTAAGGGTTAGGGTTAGGGTTAGGGTTAGGTTTAGGGTTAGGGTTAGGGGACGGTTTAGGGTACAGGTTAGTGTACGACAACGGTTTAGGGTGAGCGTATGTGTTAGGGTACGGGTTAGTGTTAGCGTACGGGTGAGGATTAGGTGACGGGTGAGTGTAAGGCTTCGGGTTAGGGTTAGGGTTAGGGTTAGGGTTAGGGGACGCGGACGGTTTAGGGTACAGGTTAGGGTACGACAAAGGTTTAGGGTGAGCGTACGTGTTAAGGTACAGGATAGTGTTAGCGTACGGGTTAGGATTAGGGGACGAGTGAGGGTAAGGCTTCGGGTAAGGGTTAGGGTTAGGGTTAGGGTTAGGGTTAGGGGACGGGGACGGTTTAGGGTACAGGTTCAGCTGCGACAATGATTTAGGGTGAGCGTACGTGTTAGGGTACGGGTTAGTGTTAGCGTACGGGTTAGGATTAGCGGACGGGTGAGGGTAAGGCTTCGGGTAAGGGTTACGGTTAGGGTTAGGGCTAGGGTTAGGGTTAGGGGACGGGGACAGGGACGGTTTAGGGTGCAGGTTAGGGTACGACAACGGTTTAGGGTGAGCGTACATGTTAGGGTATGTGTTAGTGTTAGCGTACGGGTTAGGATTAGGGGACGGGTGAGGATAAGGCTTCGGGTAAGGGTTAGGGTTAGGGTTAGGGGACGGGGACGGGGACGGGGACGGTTTAGGGTACAGGTTAGGGTACGACAAAGATTTAGGGTGAGCGTACGTGTTAGGGTATGGGTTAGTGTTAGCGTACGGGTTAGGATTAGAGGACGGCTGAGGGTAAGGCTTCGGGTAAAGGTTAGGGTTAGGGTTAGGGTTAGGGTTAGGGGACGGGGACGGGGACGGTTTAGGGTACAAGTTAGGGTACGACAACGGTTTAGGGTGAGCGTACATGTTAGGGTACGGGTTAGTGTTAGCGTACGGGTTAGGATTAGGGGACGGGTGAGTGTAAGGCTTCGTGTAAGTGTTAGGGATAGGGTTAGGGTTATGTTTAGGGTTAGGGGATGGGGACGGTTTAGGGTACAGGTTAGGGTACGTCAACGGTTTAGGGTGAGCATACGTGTTAGGGTACGGGTTAGTGTTAGTGTACGGGTTAGGATTAGGGGACGGGTGAGGGTAAGGCTTCGGGTAAGGGTTAGGGTTAGGGATAGGGGACGGGGACGGTTTAGGTTACAGGTTAGGGTACGAAAACGGTTTAGGGTGAGCGTACGTGTTAGGGTACGGGTTAGTGTTAGCGTACGGGTTAGGATTAGGGGACGGGTGAGGGTAAGGCTTCGGGTAAGGGATAGGGTTAGGGTTAGGGATAGGGCACGGGGACGGTTAAGGGTACAGGTTAGGGTATGACAACGGTTTAGGGTGAGCGTACGTGTTAGGGTACGGGTTAGTGTTAGCGTACGGGTTAGGATTAGGGAACGGGTGAGGGTAAGGCTTCGGGTAAGGGTTAGGGTTAGGGTTAGGGTTAGGGGACGGGGACGGTGACGGTTTAGGGTACAGGTTAGGGTACGACAACGGTTTAAGTGAGCGTACGTGTTAGGGTATGGGTTAGTGTTAGCATACGGGTTAGGATTAGGGGACGGGTGAGGGTAAGGCTTCGGGAAAGGGTTAGGGTTAGGGTTAGGGTTAGGGTTAGGGGACGGGCACAGGGACGGTTTAGGGTACAAGTTAGGGTACGACAACGGTTTAGGGTGAGGGTACATGTTAGGGTACGGGTTAGTGTTAACGTACGGGTTAGGATTAGGGGACGGGTTAGGGTAAGGCTTCGGGTAAGGGTTAGGGTTAGGTTTAGGGTTAGGGTTAGGGGACGTGGACGGTTTAGGGTACAGGTTAGGGTACGACAACCGTTTAGGGTGAGCGTACGTTTTAGGGTACGGGTTAGTGTTAGCGTACGGGTTAGGATTAGGGGACGGGTGAGGTTAAGGCTTCGGGTAAGGGTTAGGGTTAGGGCTAGAGTTAGGGTTAGGTTTAGGGGACCGGGACGGTTTAGGGTACAGGTTAGTGTACGACAACGGTTTAGGGTGAGCGTACGTGTTAGGGTACGGGTTAGTGTTAGCGTACGGGTGAGGATTAGGGGACGGGTGAGGGTAAGGCTTCAGGTATGGGTTAGGGTTAGGGTTAGGGTTAGGTTTAGGGTTAGGGGACGGGGACGGTTTAGGGTACAGGTTAGTGTACGACAACGTTTCAGGGTGAGCGTACGTGTTAGGGTACGGGTTAGTGTTAGCGTACGGGTGAGGATTAGGGGACGGGTGAGGGTAAGGCTTCGGGTAAGGGTTAGGGTTAGGGGACGGGGACGGTTTAGGGTACAGGTTAGGGTACGACAACGGTTTAGGGTGAGCGTACGTGTTAGGGTACGGGTTAGTGTTTGCGTACGGGTTAGGATTAGGGGACGGGTGAGGGTAAGGCTTCGGGTAAGGGATAGGGTTAGGGTTAGGGTTAGGGTTAGGGGACGGGGACGGTTTAGGGTACAGGTTAGGGTATGACAACGGTTTAGGGTGAGCGTACGTGTTAGGGTACGGGTTAGTGTTAGTGTACGGGGGTAGGATTAGGGGACGGGTGACGGTAAGGCTTCGGGTAAGGGTTAGGGTTACGGTTAGGTTTAGGGTTAGGGGATGGGGACGGTTTAGGGTACAGGTTAGTGTACGACAACGGTTTAGGGTGAGCGTACGTGTTACGGTACGGGTTAGTGTTGGCGTACGGGTTAGGATTAGGTGACGGGTGAGGGTAAGGCTTCGGGTAAGGGTTAGGGTTAGGGTTAGGGTTAGGGGACGGGGACGGGGACGGTTTAGGGTACAGGGTAGGGTACGAAAACGGTTTAGGGTGAGCTTACGTGTTAGGGTATGGGTTAGTGTTAGCGTAAGGGTTAGGATAAGGGGACGGGTGAGGGTAAGTCTTCGGGTAAGGGTTATGGTTAGGGTTAGGGTTAGGGTTAGGGTTAGGGGACGGGGACAGTTTAGGGTACAGGTTAGGGTACGACAACGTTTTAGGGTGAGCGTACGTGTTAGGGTACGGGTTAGTGTTAGCGTACGGGTTAGGATTAGGGGACGGGTGAGTGTAAGGCTTCGGGTAAGGGTTAGGGTTAGTGATAGGGTTAGGGTTAGGGTTACGGGACGGGGACAGGGACGGTTTAGGGTACAGGTTAGTGTACGACAACAGTTTAGGATGAGCGTACGTGTTAGGCTACGGGGTAGTGTTAGCGTACGCGTTAGGATTAGGGGACGGGTGAGGGTAAGGCTTCGGGTAAGGGTTAGGGTTAGGGTTAGGGTTAGGGGACGGGGACGGTTTAGGGTGCAGGTTAGGGTACGACAACGGTTTAGGGTGAGCGTACATGTTAGGGTATGTGTTAGTGTTAGCGTACGGGTTAGGATTAGGGGACGGGTGAGGATAAGGCTTCGGGTAAGGGTTAGGGTTAGGGTTAGGGGACGGGGACGGTTTAGGGTACAGGTTAGGGTACGACAAAGATTTAGGGTGAGCGTACGTGTTAGGGTATGGGTTAGTGTTAGCGTACGGGTTAGGATTAGAGGACGGCTGAGGGTAAGGCTTCGGGTAAAGGTTAGGGTTAGGGTTAGGGTTAGGGTTAGGGGACGGGGACGGGGACGGTTTAGGGTACAAGTTAGGGTACGACAACGGTTTAGGGTGAGCGTACATGTTAGGGTACGGGTTTGTGTTAGCGTACGGGTTAGGATTAGGGGACGGGTGAGTGTAAGGCTTCGTGTAAGTGTTAGGGATAGGGTTAGGGTTATGTTTAGGGTTAGGGGATGGGGACGGTTTAGGGTACAGGTTAGGGTACGTCAACGGTTTAGGGTGAGCATACGTGTTAGGGTACGGGTTAGTGTTAGTGTACGGGTTAGGATTAGGGGACGGGTGAGGGTAAGGCTTCGGGTAAGGGTTAGGGTTAGGGATAGGGGACGGGGACGGTTTAGGTTACAGGTAAGGGTACGAAAACGGTTTAGGGTGAGCGTACGTGTTAGGGTACGGGTTAGTGTTAGCGTACGGGTTAGGATTAGGGGACGGGTGAGGGTAAGGCTTCGGGTAAGGGATAGGGTTAGGGTTAGGGATAGGGCACGGGGACGGTTAAGGGTACAGGTTAGGGTATGACAACGGTTTAGGGTGAGCGTACGTGTTAGGGTACGGGTTAGTGTTAGCGTACGGGTTAGGATTAGGGAACGGGTGAGGGTAAGGCTTCGGGTAAGGGTTAGGGTTAGGGTTAGGGTTAGGGGACGGGGACGGTGACGGTTTAGGGTACAGGTTAGGGTACGACAACGGTTTAGGGTGAGCGTACGTGTTAGGGTATGGGTTAGTGTTAGCATACGGGTTAGGATTAGGGGACGGGTGAGGGTAAGGCTTCGGGAAAGGGTTAGGGTTAGGGTTAGGGTTAGGGTTAGGGGACGGGCACAGGGACGGTTTAGGGTACAAGTTAGGGTACGACAACGGTTTAGGGTGAGGGTACATGTTAGGGTACGGGTTAGTGTTAACGTACGGGTTAGGATTAGGGGACGGGTAAGGGTAAGGCTTCGGGTAAGGGTTAGGGATAGGGTTAGGGTTAGGGTTAGGGGACGTGGACGGTTTAGGGTACAGGTTAGGGTACGACAACCGTTTAGGGTGAGCGTACGTTTTAGGGTACGGGTTAGTGTTAGCGTACGGGTTAGGATTAGGGGACGGGTGAGGTTAAGGCTTCGGGTAAGGGTTAGGGTTAGGGCTAGAGTTAGGGTTAGGTTTAGGGGACCGGGACGGTTTAGGGTACAGGTTAGTGTACGACAACGTTTCAGGGTGAGCGTACGTGTTAGGGTACGGGTTAGTGTTAGCGTACGGGTGAGGATTAGGGGACGGGTGAGGGTAAGGCTTCGGGTAAGGGTTAGGGTTAGGGGACGGGGACGGTTTAGGGTACAGGTTAGGGTACGACAACGGTTTAGGGTGAGCGTACGTGTTAGGGTACGGGTTAGTGTTTGCGTACGGGTTAGGATTAGGGGACGGGTGAGGGTAAGGCTTCGGGTAAGGGATAGGGTTAGGGTTAGGGTTAGGGTTAGGGGACGGGGACGGTTTAGGGTACAGGTTAGGGTATGACAACGGTTTAGGGTGAGCGTACGTGTTAGGGTACGGGTTAGTGTTAGTGTACGGGGGTAGGATTAGGGGACGGGTGACGGTAAGGCTTCGGGTAAGGGTTAGGGTTACGGTTAGGTTTAGGGTTAGGGGATGGGGACGGTTTAGGGTACAGGTTAGTGTACGACAACGGTTTAGGGTGAGCGTACGTGTTACGGTACGGGTTAGTGTTGGCGTACGGGTTAGGATTAGGGGACGGGTGAGGGTAAGGCTTCGGGTAAGGGTTAGGGTTAGGGTTAGGGTTAGGGGACGGGGACGGGGACGGTTTAGGGTACAGGGTAGGGTACGAAAACGGTTTAGGGTGAGCTTACGTGTTAGGGTATGGGTTAGTGTTAGCGTAAGGGTTAGGATAAGGGGACGGGTGAGGGTAAGTCTTCGGGTAAGGGTTATGGTTAGGGTTAGGGTTAGGGTTAGGGTTAGGGGACGGGGACAGTTTAGGGTACAGGTTAGGGTACGACAACGTTTTAGGGTGAGCGTACGTGTTAGGGTACGGGTTAGTGTTAGCGTACGGGTTAGGATTAGGGGACGGGTGAGTGTAAGGCTTCGGGTAAGGGTTAGGGTTAGTGATAGGGTTAGGGTTAGGGTTACGGGACGGGGACAGGGACGGTTTAGGGTACAGTTTAGTGTACGACAACAGTTTAGGATGAGCGTACGTGTTAGGCTACGGGGTAGTGTTAGCGTACGCGTTAGGATTAGGGGACGGGTGAGGGTAAGGCTTCGGGTAAGGGTTAGGGTTAGGGTTAGGGTTAGGGGACGGGGACGGGGACGGCGACGGTTTAGGGTACAGGTTAGTGTACGACAACGGTTTAGGGTGAGCGTACGTGTTAGGGTACGGGTTAGTGTTAGCGTACGGGTTAGGATTAGGGGACGGGTGAGGGTAAGGCTTCGGGTAAGCGTTAGGGTTAGGGTTAGTGTTAGGGTTAGGGTTAGGGGACGGGGACGGTTTAGGGTAGAGGTTAGGGTACGACAAATGTTTAGGGTGAGCGTTCGTGTTAGGGTAAGGGTTAGTGTTAGCCTACGGGTGAGGATTAGGTGACGTGTGAGTGTAAGGCTTCGGGTTAGGGTTAGGGTTAGGGTTAGGGTTAGGGGACGCGAACGGTTTAGGGTACAGGTTAGGGTACGACAAAGGTTTAGGGTGAGCGTACGTGTTAAGGTACAATTTAGTGTTAGCCTACGGGTTAGGATTAGGGGACGGGTGAGGGTAAGGCTTCGGGTAAGGGTTAGGGTTAGGGTTAGGGTTAGGGGACGGGGACAGTTTAGGGTACAGGTTCGGCTGCGACAATGATTTAGGGTGAGCGTACGTGTTAGGGTACGGGTTAGTGTTAGCGTACGGGTTAGGATTAGCGGACGGGTGAGGGTAAGGCTTCGGGTAAGGGTTACGGTTAGGGTTAGGGCTAGGGTTAGGGTTAGGGGACGGGGACAGGGACGGTTTAGGGTCCAGGTTAGGGTACGACAACGGTTTAGGGTGAGCGTACATGTTAGGGTATGTGTTAGTGTTAGCATACGGGTTAGGATTAGGGGACGGGTGAGGGTAAGGCTTCGGGTAAGGGTTAGGGTTAGGGTTAGGGTTAGGGTTAGGGGACGGGGACGGTTTAGGGTACAGGTTAGGGTACAACAACGATTTAGCGTGAGCGTACGTGTTAGGGTATGGGTTAGTGTTAGCGTACGGGTTAGGATTAGAGGACGGCTGAGGGTAAGGCTTCGGGTAAAGGTTAGGGTTAGGGTTAGGGTTAGGGGACGGGGACGGGGACGGTTTAGGGTACAAGTTAGGGTACGACAACGGTTTAGGGTGAGCGTACATGTTAGGGTATGTGTTAGTGTTAGCGAACGGGTAAGGATTAGGGGACGGGTGAGTGTAAGGCTTCGGGTAAGGTTTAGGGATAGGGTTAGGGTTAGGTTTAGGCTTAGGGGACGGGGACGGTTTAGGGTACAGGTTAGGGTACGTCAACGGTTTAGGGTGAGCATACGTGTTAGGGTACGGGTTAGTGTTAGTGTACGGGTTAGGATTAGGGGACGGGTGAGGGTAAGGCTTCGGGTAAGGGTTAGGGTTAGGGTTAGGGTTAGGGTTAGGGGACGGGGACGGGGACGGTTTAGGGTACAGGTTAGGGTACGACAACGGTTTAGGGTGAGCGTAAGTGTTAGGGTATGGGTTAGTGTTAGCGTACGGGTTAGGAATAGGGGACGGGTGAGGGTAAGGCTTCGGGAAAGGGTTAGGGTTAGGGTTAGGGTTAGGGTTAGGGGACGTGGACGGTTTAGGGTACAGGTTAGGGTACGACAACCGTTTAGGGTGAGCGTACGTGTTAGGGTACGGGTTAGTGTTAGCGTACGGGTTAGGATTAGGGGACGGGTGAGGGTAAGGCTTCGGGTAAGGGTTAGGGTTAGGGTTAGGGTTAGGGTTAGGTTTAGGGGACGGGGACGGTTTAGGGTACAGGTTAGGGTACGACAACGGTTTAGGGTGAGCGTACGTGTTAGGGTACGGGTTAGTGTTAGCGTACGGGTGAGGATTAGGGGACGGGTGAGGGTAAGGCTTCAGGTAAGGGTTAGGGTTAGGTTTAGGGTTAGGTTTAGGTTTAGGTGACGGGGACGGTTTAGGGTACAGGTTAGGGTACGACAACTGTTTAGGGTGAGGGTACGTGTTAGGGTACGGGTTAGTGTTAGCGTACGGGTTAGGATTAGGGGACGGGTGAGGGTAAGGCTTCGGGCAAGTGTTAGGGTTAGGGTTAGGGTTAGGGTTAGGGTTAGGGGACGGGGACGGTTTAGGGTACAGGTGAGTGTACGACAACGTTTTAGGGTGAGCGTACGTGTTAGGGTACGGGTTAGTGTTAGCGTACGGGTGAGGATTAGGGGACGGTTGAGGGTAAGGCTTCGGGTAAGGGTTAGGGTTAGGGATAGGGGACGGGGACGGTTTAGGTTACAGGTTAGGGTACGACAACGATTTAGGGTGAGCGTACGTGTTAGGGTATGGGTTAGTGTTAGCGTACGGGTTAGGATTAGGGGACGGGTGAGGGTAAGGCTTCGGGTAAGGGATAGGGTTAGGGTTAGGGTTAGGGGACGGGGACGGTTTAGGGTACAGGTTAGTGTACGACAACAGTTTAGGATGAGCGTACGTGTTAGGGTACGGGGTAGTGTTAGCGTACGCGTTAGGATTAGGGGACGGGTGAGGGTAAGGCTTCGGGTAAGGGTTAGGGTTAGGGTTAGGGTTAGGGGACGGGGACGGGGACAGCGACGGTTTAGGGTACAGGTTAGTGTACGACAACGGTTTAGGATGAGCGTACGTGTTAGGGTACGGGTTAGTGTTAGCGTACGGGTTAGGATTAGGGGACGGGTGAGGGTAAGGCTTCGGGTAAGCGTTAGGGTTAGGGTTAGTGTTAGGGTTAGGGTTAGGGGACGGGGACGGTTTAGGGTAGAGGTTAGGGTACGACAAATGTTTAGGGTGAGCGTTCGTGTTAGGGTAAGGGTTAGTGTTAGCCTACGGGTGAGGATTAGGTGACGTGTGAGTGTAAGGCTTCGGGTTAGGGTTAGGGTTAGGGTTAGAGTTAGGGGACGCGAACGGTTTAGGGTACAGGTTAGGGTACGACAACGGTTTAGGGTGAGCGTACGTGTTAGGCTATGGGTTAGTGTTAGCGTACGGGTTAGGATTAGGGGACGGGTGAGGGTAAGGCTTCGGGAAAGGGTTAGGGTTAGGGTTAGGGTTAGGGTTAGGGGACGGGCACAGGGACGGTTTAGGGTACAAGTTAGGGTACGACAACGGTTTAGGGTGAGGGTACGTGTTAGGGTACGTGTTAGTGTTAACGTACGGGTTAGGATTAGGGGACGGGTTAGGGTAAGGCTTCGGGTAAGGGTTAGGGTTAGGGTTAGGGTTAGGGTTAGGGGACGTGGACGGTTTAGGGTACAGGTTAGGGTACGACAACCGTTTAGGGTGAGCGTACGTGTTAGGGTACGGGTTAGTGTTAGCGTACGGGTTAGGATTAGGGGACGGGTGAGGGTAAGGCTTCGGGTAAGGGTTAGGGTTAGGGTTAGGGTTAGGGTTAGGTTTAGGGGACGGGGACGGTTTAGGGTACAGGTTAGGGTACGACAACGGTTTAGGGTGAGCGTACGTGTTAGGGTACGGGTTAGTGTTAGCGTACGGGTGAGGATTAGGGGACGGGTGAGGGTAAGGCTTCAGGTAAGGGTTAGGGTTAGGTTTAGGGTTAGGTTTAGGTTTAGGTGACGGGGACGGTTTAGGGTACAGGTTAGGGTACGACAACGGTTTAGGGTGAGGGTACGTGTTAGGGTACGGGTTAGTGTTAGCGTACGGGTTAGGATTAGGGGACGGGTGAGGGTAAGGCTTCGGGCAAGTGTTAGGGTTAGGGTTAGGGTTAGGGGACGGGGACGGTTTAGGGTACAGGTGAGTGTACGACAACGTTTTAGGGTGAGCGTACGTGTTAGGGTACGGGTTAGTGTTAGCGTACGGGTGAGGATTAGGGGACGGGTGAGGGTAAGGCTTCGGGTAAGGGATAGGGTTAGGGTTAGGGGACGGGGACGGGGACGGTTTAGGGTACAGGTTAGGGTATGACAACGGTTTAGGGTGAGCGTACGTTTTAGGGTACGGGTTAGTGTTGGCGTACGGGTTAGGATTAGGGTACGGGTGAGGGTAAGGCTTCGGGTAAGGGTTAGGGTTAGGGTTAGGGTTAGGGGACGGGGACGGGGACGGTTTAGGGTACAGGTTAGGGTACGAAAACGGTTTAGGGTAAGCTTACGTGTTAGGGTATGGGTTAGTGTTAGCGTAAGGTTTAGGATTAGGGGACGGTTGAGGGTAAGTCTTCGGGTAAGGGTTAGGGTTAGGGTTCGGGTTTGGGTTAGGGTTAGGGGACGGGGACAGTTTAGGGTACAGGTTAGGGTACGACAGCAGTTTAGGGTGAGCGTACGTGTTAGGGTACGGGTTAGTGTTAGCGTACGGGTTAGGATTAGGAGACGGGTGAGTGTAAGGCTTCGGGTAAGGGTTAGGGTTAGTGTTAGGGTTAGGGTTAGGGTTACGGGACGGGGACAGGGACGGTTTAGGGTACAGGTTAGTGTACGACAACAGTTTATGGTGAGCGTACGTGTTAGGGTACGGGTTAGTGTTAGCGTACGGGTTAGGATTAGGGGACGGGTGAGGGTAAGGCTTCGGGTAAGCGTTAGGGTTAGGGTTAGGGTTAGGGTTAGGGTTAGGGTTAGAGGACGGGGACGGGGACGGCGACGGTTTAGGTTACAGGTTAGTGTACGACAACGGTTTAGGGTGAGCGTACGTGTTAGGGTACGGGTTAGTGTTAGCGTACGGGTTAGGATTAGGGGACGGGTGAGGGTAAGGCTTCGGGTAAGCGTTAGGGTTAGGGTTAGGGTTAGGGTTAGGGTTACGGGACGGGGACGGTTTAGGGTACAGGTTAGGGTACGACAACGGTTTAGGGTGAGCGCACGTTTTAGGGTATGGTTTAGTGTTAGCGTACGGGTTAGGATTAGGGGACGGGTGAGGGTAAGGCTTCGGGTAAGGGTTAGGGATAGGGTTAGGGTTAGGGGACGGGGACGGTTTATGGTACAAGTTAGGGTACGACAAAAGTTTAGGGTGAGCGTACGTTTTAGGGTACTGGTTAGTGTTAGCGTACGGGTTAGGATTAGGGAACGGGTGAGGGTAAGGCTTCGGGTAAGGGTTAGGGTTAGGGTTAGGGGACGGGGACGGTTTAGGGTACAGGTTAGGGTACGACAACGGTTTAGGGTGAGCGTACGTGATAGGGTACGGGTTAGTGTTAGCGTACGTGTGAGGATTAGGTGACGGGTGAGTGTAAGGCTTCGGGTAAGGGTTAGGGTTAGGGTTAGGGTTAGGGTTAGGGGACGCGGACGGTTTAGGGTACAGGTTAGGGTACGACAAAGGTTTAGGGTGAGCGTACGTGTTAAGGTACGGGTTAGTGTTAGCGTACGGGTTAGGATTAGGGGATGGGTGAGGGTAAGGCTTCGGGTAAGGGTTAGGGTTAGGGTTAGGGTTAGGGGACGGGGACGGTTTAGGGTACAGGTTCGGCTGCGACATAGGTTTAGGGTGAGCGTACGTGTTAGGGTACGGGTTAGTGTTAACGTACGAGTTAGGATTAGCGGACGGGTGAGGGTAAGGCTTCGGGTAAGGGTTAGGGTTAGGGTTAGGGCTAGGGTTAGGGTTAGGGGACGGGGACAGGGACGGTTTAGGGTACAGGTTAGGGTACGACAACGGTTTAGGATGAGCGTACATGTTAGGGTATGGGTTAGTGTTAGCGTATGGGTTAGGATTAGGGGACGGGTGAGGGTAAGGCTTCGGGTAAGGGTTAGGATTAGGGTTAGGGTACGGGGACGGGGACGGGGACGGGGACGGTTTAGGGTACAGGTTAAGGTACGACAAAGATTTAGGGTGAGCGTACGTGTTAGGGTACGTGTTAGTGTTAGCGTACGGGTTAGGATTAGAGGACGGCTGAGGGTAAGGCTTCGGGTAAAGGTTACGGTTAGGGTTAGGGTTAGGGTTAGGGGACGGGGACGGGGACGGTTTAGGGTACAGGTTAGGGTACGACAACGGTTTAGGGTTAGCGTACGTGTTAGGGTACGGGTTAGTGTTAGCGTACGGGTTAGGATTAGGGGACGGGTGAGTGTAAGGCTTCGGGTAAGGGTTAGGGTTAGGGTTAGGGTTAGGGTTAGGGTTAGGGGGCGGGGACGGTATAGGGTACAGGTTAGGGTACGTCAACGGTTTAGGGTGAGCGTACGTGTTAGGATATGGGTTAGTGTTAGCGTATGGGTTAGGATTAGGGGACGGGTGAGGGTAAGGCTTCGGGAAAGGGTTAGGGTTAGGATTAGGGTTAGGGTTAGGGGACGGGCACAGGGACGGTTTAGGGTACAAGTTAGGGTACGACAAAGGTTTAGGGTGAGGGTACGTGTTAGGGTACGGGTTAGTGTTAACGTACGGGTTAGGATTAGGGGAAGGGTTAGGGTAAGGCTTCGGGTAAGGGATAGGGTTAGGGTTAGGGTTACGGTTAGGGGACGTGGACGGTTTAGGGTACAGGTTAGGGTACGACAACCGTTTAG